>NC_141148.1:19160328-19472828 GCF_053477565.2 Lygodium microphyllum | reverse complement strand
TAAAGGGACTTATGAATTTTTTTTTGGCTAGGAAGGTTGTTGATAGCTCCATGTTTAGTGAATATTTTTTTAGAGAGGAATTGTGAATTTTTTTTTTGCTAAGAATGGGTTGTTAGCAACCCCTTGTTCGACGGAAATTTTTTTCAGAAGTCCCCTATAAGAAACGATGGAGGAGACGTGAAAAAAAAAATCATCTTAAAAAAGGGGTCGCAAGCAATCCTCTTCTCGACAAGTTCTTAGGAACCCCCTTCTCAACTCAAAAAAAGTCAAAGCAAGTCACATAATCTCTTTCTCTCTCTCATTTATCTTTGTCTCTCTCTTTCCTCTCTTTATATTTCTATTTCGTAATTAACTAAAAAATGATTAGTACTTCAGTTATTCCCTAAGCAATAAATTAAGTAGTGCATGTGTATATGCACATCTCTCTCTCTCTCTATGTGTATGTGTATGTGTTTGTGTATGGCCCTTATCTTCATTTCTCATTATGTGTATCTCTTGCAACTCTCTCTCTCTCTCTCTCTAGAGTCATTAGGACTCAATAGAGTTGAGAGAGACGAGTATATATTATATATATATATATATATATATATATATATATATATATATATTTATGAAAAAGAAGAGAAAAATAAAGTTTTAAAATAATGTTTGATGAGAGAGAAGAGATAAAAAATAATTATTAGCTAGGAAGATCAAATTGTGTGTATATTTATGATATGTTTTAATGTGAGACATAGTAAATTGAGACTTTTTGAATGAACTATATTGAAAATTTTGGACCTTCTGAAAAAAAAAATTCATCGCTTTTGGAAAAAAAATTTCTCATAACATAGAAAATTAATAATTAACATAACATACAATGGCTATTGTCTTTTGCATTGTGTATTTGGAAAAATAAAGACCTTATCAAAGATTTAAGAAGTTTTATACTATTGAAATTATAATCAAAATGTGACTTTTTAGTCTAATTATACTTGGGCTAAAAACTTTTAAATAGAGGAATTTCATCTATGAGAGAGAGAGAGAGAGAGAGAGAGAGAGAGAGAGAGAGAGAGAGAGAGAGAGAGAGAGAGAGAGAGAGAGAGAGAGAGAGAGAGAGAGAGAGAGAGAGAGAGAGTGTGTGTGTGTGTGTGTGTATTTGTGTAGGTGTGTAAAGATCCAAGGCTATTAATGTAGGAGAGGGTCTAAGATAGTATTATATGAGAGAGTGCTAGAAAATTTTGAAGCCAAAGAAGGGGGAGTTGGGACCTCCTTCTTTGGCTTCAAAATTTTCTAGCACTCTCTCCTATAATACTACAATACTACTTTTGGGCCTCTCCTACATTAATTTGAAATAGGTATATCTCTATCCAAACTACTTTTCACATTTCTTTCTCTTTTCTCTTATTAGTGATTTTTAAAAAGATACATCTTTCTTGTTTCTCATCAATAATTATTTTTATCTCCTCTCTCTCTCTCTTTCTCATCCAAAAGTTATTTTTATCTCTCTCTCTCCTCCCTCTCTTCTCCATTGAGTCCTAAAACCCTTCCATTGAAATTCCTTACATTCAAAGTATCTAGAATATATTTTTTATTTTAAAGGCTAGGCAAACCATTGATGAATTACTTAGTTAAGGTGGATTAGAGTTTATATGAGCAATAATCTTTAAAGCTATGTCTTTAGTTCTCTAATATACACTAGACAAACCTACTTGATTGTTCTCTCTATGTATATGTATGTGTGTATGCATGCATGCATGTTAATATGTGTGTCTCATTAAGGACTTGTTTCTATCTCTCTCATTAATATATATACATATGTATGTGTGTATATTAGAAGTCTTAACACGTGCATACACACATATACACACATATGATTAGTTCAAAGAAGTATAACTATATTTTATAGCCTATGAATATTAATATTTCAACAACATGATGTCAACTTAGCAAAGACTTGCACAATGAGAGACCAAGATGATAATCACACACACACACACACACACACACAAATGATATTGACTAAGCATCAAATTTATACTTGTTTTCACCAATCAATATCCCTTCTTGCCACCATAATAAATAATAAAAAAATGTGCAAGCTTTAATAATGAGTTTTTATTTTTTAACCAACATTTAATAAGGTCACTAGAGCCATGTATAAAGAAAAATGTTTAGTGAGTATTTGGAATGGATGCAAATGAAGATATGCTTATACATCAACCCATGCTTACCGAAGAAAACTTACATCTCATATTTGGAAAGAGAAGAACTTTTCCAGTGTCGCCCATAGTGTGACCAGCAAAGCAAAGACTTTGCTAATTATTAGAGTAAATGCATTTTATTTTGTTGAGAAAATACAAACATGTCTCGCTTTGGTTAGCTATAATTAAATTTATGATAATCTTTTACTATCATTATCTGTCAATTTGTGAAACAATAGCACACTTACCAGAGATCACCATAATATGAATCTAGATCCAGATTGCTTGCAAAAATGGTTTTGTATTGTAAATATGAGAGAGAGAGAGAGAGAGAGAGAGAGAGAGAGAGAGAGAGAGAGAGAGAGAGAGAGAGAGAGAGAGAGAGAGAGAGAGAGAGAGAGAGAGAGAGAGAGAGAGAGAGAGGAGAATGTGTAAGTGTATTTGATTTTGCTTATGTGTGCACAATAGAAGTTCTAATACATCATGATGTAATTATAACATATATACAAATAATTGGGAGAGGGGAGATGTGAATGTATACAGAGTGTGATATCGCTTTGTGTATGTGTAATTCAACCACTAACATTGTGATAATATTATAAAAAATAATCACATAAGTTTAATGTGGTGATGTAAAGCAATGAACGAGAGAGAACTACTAATGTGCTGTTAAAGAGAGAGAGAGAGAGAGAGAGAGAGAGAGAGAGAGAGAGAGAGAGAGAGAGAGAGAGAGAGAGAGAGTTGGAGGTAAAAAAGAGAAAGAGAGAGAGAGATAGAGAGAGAGAGGGTGTTATTGAGGGAAAGGAGGAGAGGGAGATGCATGTTGTGGGTCTCCAAGATATGAGAGAGAGAGAGAGAGAGAGAGAGAGAGAGAGAGAGAGAGAGAGAGAGAGAGAGAGAGAGAGGGGGAGGAGAATGAATTGTGGTTCTGATAAGGAGGAGGAGAGTAAGATGTGGTGGTGTAGTGTCGGGGCTAGTGGTGGTAATGTTATTGAAGGGGAGTGAGATGTCGGTGGTTGGTCTCCAACATATGAGGAGAGAGAGAGAGGGGAATTGGTTGCAGCTCTAATGAGGAAGGGGAGAGTAAGATGTGGTGGTGGTGGTGGTGGTGGTAGTGATGGCAATGGAGAAGCATCATTGGTGCTTGATATATGACCAAAGGAAAAAGAGGGCCAAGTGGAATAAAACTTGAGGTTGCCAAAAAAATCTCGCTCAAAAGCTCACTCCAAAAGCTCGCTTCTCGCACGCACTTAGTGATAAAAGTCAGAGAGAGAGGTTGGAACTAACACACAGTGAGAAGCCTCTTGCTCTCTCACGTATATTCCATTGTATATCTTTTTCATAACTCAAAATACTATTTACAACCTAAGGTCACAAAAGGACCATTCACACCAAACAATTAAGTCCTAATCACTGACTTATTTAATGTCTGCATCATGTAGTATAGCTGGACAACTCAAGTGTCGGGTACAGTCATACCAAAGATAGAAAGCTGAGCTTGAAGTCTAACACTTCCCCTCAAGCTCAAGACAGCATCTGTACACCAAGCAACTGTCTGAAAACACATAACTTATCTTTACCTAGAGACTTAGCAAAGATATCAGCAACATGTTCATCAGTCTTCACATACATGAGATAAACTCTTCCTGCAAGAACCATCTCTCTAATGAAGTGGTAGTGTACCTCAATGTGTTTTGTCCTGTCATGGTATACTGGATTCATGGCCAAGAGTACACTACTAAGATTGTCACATAGCAGAGTCATTGGAGCATCTACCTATATATCCAAATCAGCCATAAGCTTGAGTAGCCATGCAATCTCACATGCTGTCAATGCAGCACCCATGTACTCTTCCACCTCAGTACTTGATAAAGCAACTGTAGGCTGCTTCTTGCTGCTCTAGCTGATCATTTTGCTTTCAAACCTGAAAGCATAGCCACTTGTAGATCTACGGTCATAGAAGCATCCTGCCCAATCTGCATTCGTGTATCCAACCAGTTTCAAGGGCTTATCTCTCACGTAGAACAACCCATAATCTACAATGGACTTAATATATCTCATAATGCATCTAGCCGCATCCAAGTGTGGCTTCTAAGGCTTTTGCATAAACTGGCTTATGAGCCCTACAACATAGCTCAAATCAGGCCTAGTGATGGTCAAGTAAATCAGACTGCCAACCATCTGCTTGTACATAGTCACATCCTCAACTTCAGTCCCAGTGCTCATGTCTAGCTTTACATTCTGATCAAGAGGTGTGTCCAATGGTTTGCATTCAGCCATGCCATACTTCTTTAGCATTTCCATGGCATAGTGCTTCTGCATCAACCATAAACCATTTTTAGCTGTAACCACCTCAATGCCCAAGAAATACTTCAAATTACCTAAGTCTTTCATATCAAATTCAGTTTTCAGCATCTTCATTACATGATGTATGCCCAAGTCATCATCACTAGTGATCATCGAATCATCAACATATATGACCAACACTACCAAGCCACTATCAGTCTTTTTCGTAAATAGGCTGTGATTAGCCCTACCAACAGCAAATCCCAAGCTCTGCATGTAGTTATTGATTCTTGCATGCCAGGCTCTCAGAGCCTACTTCAGCCTGTACAATGCTTTTTTCAGCCTGCATGCATAAGTGCTGAAAATCAGGGTGTACATACCCTTCCGGCTGACCCATATAGACATCCTTTGCCAAGTCACCGTTGAGGTATGCATTCTTCACATCCATCTATTGCAATTTATAGCCTCTAGTTGCAGTCAAAGCAATCACAGTGTGTACGGTTGCCATGTTGGCAACATGGCTAAATGTTTCTCATGATCAAGTCCATATTGTTGGGCATACCCCTTAGCAACCAGCTTGGCTTTGCACCTTTCCACACTGCCATCCGACTTGCATTTGATTTTGTAAACCCATTTGCAGCCAATGGTCCTTTTTCCCTTCAGGCAGTGGCACAAGATCCCATGCTTTATTTTCGGCCAAGGCATTCATTTCTTCATCCATAGATGCACACTAGTTCTCATCTTTTACTGCTTCAGCATATGTACTTGGTTCTTTGATCTCCATCACTTTTGTCATGTAAGAATAATGCTTTGCAGAGTAGCCACTATACATCAACCTGTCGATAGGATATCTGACCCTCTACGAGCGTCTCGGCTGTGGTGCACTGCTCGATTTCCCTTTCTCATGAGGCGGAATGTACATGTTCTACCTAGTACCAGGTGTATACACAGCCGGAATACCAAGTTCACTGTCTAGATTATTAGCTGAGTTATAGCTAGAAGTCATCCTGCCAGGTGTCATCACACCAGATATATCATCAATGACTTTTCCTTTTCCTTTGCTATCCACTACATCATGTCTCCCCCTCACTAACATAGTGGTGACAGTGGATGGTGAGCCAGAGCTCTGCAATCTCCCTGTCCATGGAGATACCGTCTGACCACTAGGACCTATCATAGTAGTACTCTGCTGCAAATCAGTTGTTGTAAATACATGAGTAGAAGGCGTATCTGATGGCACTTCAGTCGGTGATACACTCGGGGGGTTCACTATGTATATATTCTCTATATAACGTGCGTTCATGGTCTATTTATAAATATCCTAACCTGTGAATTTTTCTTGAATAAAACACAACCCTTTTCTATTCAATCTGTAAGTAACCCCTTTATATGACATCCTTCTGTATGTAAAAATGGTGTTTTAAAAACCCCTCATTTTGAACTCACGTTATATATACATATATTCATGAGTGGCCATCTCATCAAAGATGACATCCCTGCTCACCAAAGTCTCCTTGGTAGAGGGATTGTAGCATTTGTATGCCTTCTTCTCTTGCGAATATCCAATGAAAATACACTTATGCGCTTTTGGATTGAGCTTCTTCCTTTTCTCATCTGGGATGTGCACATAAGCAAGACAGCCAAAGACTTTCATGTGATTTACATTCGACTTATAGCCATACAGCTTCTCAAATGGCGTCATCTCATGAATACCTGCACTGGGAGTCCTATTCAAGATATACATGGCTGTCATAATAGCCTCAGCCCAATAATAGAGTGGCATCTTCTTTTCGTTCATCATGGCACGAGCAGCTTCCATCAATACCCTATTTTTACGCTCAGCCACTCCATTCTGTTGTGGAGTATAGCTGCAGGTAAGTTGCCTACGTATGCCATTTTCAGCCAAAAAATTATCAAACTCATTTGACACATACTCCCTACCGCTGTCTGATCTCAAGTAAGAGATATAGCAGTCAAATTCCTTTTCAACTTGCTTTTTAAACAGCTGAAAAACAGCAAACACCTCATCCTTTTTCCGTAGAATATACACTCAAGTATAGCGATTGTAATCATTAATAAATGTCACATAGTACTTCAAACCTCCCATAGATGCATTATGGGCTGGCCCCCAGACATCAGAGTGCACTAACTGTAGTAGACATGTACTGTGCCTTATATGCCTAACAAATGGCAACCTCGACTGCTTACCAAACTGGAAAGCATCGCATACATGACCAATCTCTATGTATTGGAACTTGGGTAAACTTGTAACAAGCTATTTTTTCTGCATAATTTGCAGCCTTTGCAAATTCACATGTTCCACTTGCTTATGCCAAATTTCCAAATCTCTGATAGTGCCAGAACCATGAACAAATATAGCTGAATTCAGCTCTAGCACAGTGGCATCAAGAGTAAACATTCTGCCATTCTTGTGACCGTGAGCAATCAACTTGCATCCATTTCCAAACTCTTCAATAAAGCAACCATGCTTATTGAACCTAACCTGCAAGTTTTGCTCCTGATAGAAAGTAAGTTCTTCGTTATCAATAGGACATGCAATACGTCATGCAAATTTTTTCTTTTTGCCATCATGAACCACAAGAGGCACTTTGCCTTTATGCTCAATGCTATGCTGCGTGTCATCACATGTGCATACATAGCCATGTCTTTCAGCTACCACGTTAGTAAACCAATCACCGTGAGGGGTCATGTGGTTCAATGCCCTTGAATCAATGTACCATACTGCATCATCAGTGGATTTTTCAGCAGGCCTATCTTTCACATACTGCATGGCAAACAATCTATCTCCTGAAGCATCATCTGTCTAACTGGATGTAGCAAAATGTCCATGCTGTTTGCCCTTCTGATTGCCTTGCTTCTTCCAGCAGTCCTTGGCAATATGACCATACTTCATGCAGTAATGACAATCCTTATCCTTATTCAGATTGTCAGATGGACGTTGCTACTACCAAGAGCCTCTACCTCTAGGGCTAGATCTCCCCCTGCCTCTAAAGTTTCCACCACCTCTTGCATTCAATACATGATGGTTGTTATTGCCATAGGATGCATTTTGATGGCCTCCTCTGCTAGAACCATAGCCTCTGCCACGACTGCCACGACTGCATTGATTGGAATAAAAGACTATATCCTTGCTTTTGGAACTGCTTGAGCCTGTAGCCAAGCAAAGTTTAGCCTCCTCATGGATAAGCAATGCAACCAGTTCATTGAAATCAGGCATTTCTGTCTGCATAGACACAGAAGTATTAAAAGACTTGTACTCTGGACCCAAGCCATTCAGAGTCACAGCAACCATATCTTCATCTTCAACTTGAGTACCAATAGATGCCAACTGATCCGCAATGGTCTTGATCTCTGTCACACAATCCTGTATAGACCTGCTCCTTCTCTCCATATTGTTAAATTTTTGCTTTAACTGTATCTTCCTAGCACTTGCAGTGGTGCCATAGTACTCGATCAAAATGTCCCACGCATCCTTAGGAGAGTTGCAGTTCATTATCTGCATTACCATGGCATTTGATATACATAGAGACAACTAATGCAACACCCTGTGAGCTCTTTCTGTCCAAGCTCGATATAATCACCTTTGATCAGCTGTAGGTCTCTCTGGGAGATCAGGTTCGATTTCTACTCCAGTCACCAACTCCCAATATCCTTTCTCGATTAAGAAGTTCTCCATGCGGAACTTCCATATGGCATAATTATGGATGTCTAATTTCTCCCCCACAATCTAGGTAATATTGTCTGTCATGTCAGCATTTGCCATGTCGTATGTTCTGCTTGACTACCTGCAAGCCAAAAATCTTTTGGACAATTCAGTTTCAGCTCGCAATTGTTTATGATAGTTTCTAGCACTCTATGTGCTCAGACAATCAGTATTTCAGCTTGAAAACCAATGATATATACATCTCTTGACACTTGGCAATCAGCTAGGTATGGCAGCCTACATGTAATATGGATTGCATTCAATGCAAAACCAACATGTATTTGGGCAACTTGTTCATGTACAGACAAGCAGTCTCTATAGGCTGAAAAATAATAGTAAACAACAACTCCTCTTTGAGCTCAACATAGAGGGTACGTGCCCCAAGGACACTTATAGTAGTTCAGAGATCTATTTCTACATACGGGGTTCCAGACGTGTCAATTTGACACTGAGTACATCATGTACTGCAAGTACAAGTGTAGAATATTCTACTTCAAATTCCAGCCAGCTAAGACCAGCCAATCACAATGTATTTCAGTCCACAAAGCTCCTCACAATGTCACATGCATATGCCGCCATACATGGAGTCAATACACGAACCTGACAGTATCCAAGATTGTCCTGTGTTCCAAAATGCAGTGACTTATAAAGCATTTACGTTTCATTCACTGTTCATTGACATTCAAGACCATCTCAAACCATTTGCTTCAACTCTACATATTTGCATCAACTCCCTCCTCATTGCTCAATGCATTTGACAGACAAAACTCAAGTCATCAAGTACCTGGAGCCAACCAGAGTCATCTAGTTCTCTTCAAGAGTCAAGAGATACATGCAGCCCACAAATTTGTTAGTTTTCAATCAAGTAAAATGCTTCAAATCTAAGTGCATTTTATCAGTAATTTTCAGCTCCAAGACATTCAAACTAATACATATGACTTCCAGTGTATGGCCAAGCTCAATTGTAGCTAGAGTACATGTCAAAGACTTCAATGCACCAACCAAGGTCAAGTATATGCTGCCCTCTCACTGTTAATAGCAGGTCTTCACTGTATTCAGATTTGTGTATCACTGTTACAGCTCACACATGAGCTCCCATCAGTGCATTTTCCTCTTATAATCTTTGAGTATCTCCCCAAGAGCATAACCAAGCATTTTATCAGTTAGAATGCAACCAATGTGTTGATTCAAGAGCAGGGAAGCTTTAGCTTGCATTAGGCACAATCACGTAGATTTGCACTCTTGTTCCAACAACACTTGATGAAGATACTGATGATGCCCATGCACTCTAATAAGCTCAATGAAGTCTTACAAGACTCCCCAACAAGCCATTGCCAGTATTTCATCCAATGAAGATCACAACCTTACAATGCATATCTTCAAGAAATAATGGCAGCCTGCATCTTCAAGGAACATACTTTGCCTTCAAGCTTCAGGGTCTGCTCCACCAATGCCATCCTCCAAAGAGCCCATTCATGGCTCTGATACCATGATAAAAGTCAGAGAGAGAGGTTGGAGCTAACACACAGTGAGAAGCCTCTTGCTCTCTCACATATATTCCATTGTATATCTTTTTTACAACTCAAAAGACTGTTTACAACCTAAGGTCATAAGGACCATTCACACCAAACAACTAAGTCCTAATCATCGACTTATTTAATGTCCGCATCATGTAGTACAGTTGGATGACTCAAGTGTCGGGTACAGTCATACCAAAGATAGAAAGCTGAGCTTGAAGTCTAACACTTTGCAACTCAAAATATATATTTTTATAATTCATTGTATGTAATAAAAATCTAGAGATTGCAACATGTCCCATTACCGCCACTATAGTGGTGAATGGTTGATTGGTAGCTTGGATTTGTCATGAGCATGTAAGTCCAATATAAAATCTGACATCAATAGTGCTATGAAACCCACAGGCTCCAAAGATGTGCATCTTAGTTGGTTTATTGCAGTCTCATTATTTGCACATTTGTTTGGTTCATGTGATGTTCTGAAGAAAACAAAGATTACTTATCAATGTAAGTGTCCATCCGAGGTATGGATGAGTCAGCTATTGGGTGAGTATTGGCAAGTGAAAAGAACACATTTTGATGAGACGATTGAGTGCAGGGTCAACCAATCTGATCTCACATTCAGGTAAACCTTTTTTACTACTTTGAATGCCTTGATTTAATTGATATAGGTCTTGCTTAGATGAATTGTTGTGTTATTCGCATTTACTTACCATTATTTTTGTTTTTATTACAGGTATTTCATCACTAGACAAACTCTGTGCATTCACTTTTGATATAGAAGATAGCAACTTTTGCGAGGGGAGCGGATAAGCTTGGATCAAGATACCCAAGATGAGACACATATAGCTCTCATAGAGGTGGTTATCTTGTGGAATGGTCATAATCCTTTTGTGGTCAGAGCAGAGAGCCATTGGCTCATTTCTTTTCTGAGACAAGAAATCCAATTAATATCCAATAAGCCCCTTTGCAACTTCTATTTCAAGTTAAATAATAGGAAAGTTAGGATTTGTAGTGAGCAATCCATGACATGTAAACAATGTGCTTCTTCACATATCCTTAAGATAGTGGAATCCTTGTAATTTTTTAAAATAAAGAACGAATATAAACTTTTTTTTAACTTCTGAGTACTTTCAATTTAGATAATCTGAGTTTACTATGATCTAAGCGTGCGATAATACATACTGTAATTAGTCAATCGTACTAGTTAAAATCATTATTAAATTGCAAGTTAGAGTTCTATAATCTATGCAATATTGTCTTTGCATAATGATATATTGTAGCTTATCTCTTCTACTTATTTTTTAAAATTAAATATTAAATTGGATCCAAGGGATTTTGAAGGTCTTTTAGATTTCTTTTCTTAAAAATTTTCTATATCTTTTGTAGTTGGACTTAAATATACTCAATGATCCAAGTATATTCGAGGATATAATAATGTAGAACGAGGCATTTGTCTATATGAGTGATTTTAATGGTTACTTTAAGGTATTGAAATAAAGAAACTAAGGTAAGAGTTTTAATTTGAAACTTTAGGGTTAAAAAAGAACATTTATTTAAAACCCTAGATACATAAAAGCTATAACTCCAAACTCATTTTCACTTTCATTTTCTACTTTCCTACACTTGTGCTCTCATTCCTTCTCTCTTTGTGTGCCATGGCTACCACTCCCACCTTTGTCGCACGGATTAACTCCACACACTACGCACACATAGGAGACTAGATATACCCTAGGTTTTGCATGACCTTGAGTCTAGAGAGCTCGCTTTTTGCCATAGACCCTAGCTTTAGTATACTGGCATCATTTTGTGATGCGGCAAACCCTCTCACCTACTCTATTCCGTACTCTACTCTCAAATGGGTCCCCATAGAATTCTTATATAGTTTACATGCTGGATCAAGCCATGCAAAGGTAATAAATTGAGCCCTCATGCATGTTGGGTAGCATCTCTGCACCAGAGCAGTGCCCACCTCATCCCATGACCATGCCACGATGGATATAATCGAGCATGATGCAACATTTGCCATATATGTTTTGTGCACTGAGGTGCAAGAGGACAATGAGGAAGACATTGACACACCCTCTCAGCCACAATTCGAGTATTTCGAGAGGAAGCCTGAGGAGATCACAGTCAATTCGGGAGTAGAGGTAACACAAACCTTAGCCATTGTGCACCCACCTCCTTGCCCTATTAAGACGTCGACAAGTGATGAGCAGTCCCTCACTTCTCTCCATGCTATTATCATTGAAGGGGTGGAATATTTACTCATGCAAGATGTACTAGAAATTTTGGAGCTAAGGGAAGAAGAGATATATTGTATCATGGTGTGTGATGCACCTAACGATTTTATAGATTTTGATATACAAGATGTGCCATCACATGTTAATGAGGTGGCTCGATATGTTGGCATGAGTGTCGATGACATCTTTGCCATTGTGAGCATCCAAGAGAAAATTGAGAATGTGGTGCCACAGTATGAGATCTTAGATGAGAAGTTTGAGCAGTTGCAAGAAAGCATTTTTGGACCTCAACCCAATTACGTAGTACCTTCCCCAGAGAGCATTTTTGGACCTCAACCCGATTACGTAGTACCTTTCCAAGAGAGAGACGAGGGTGGCCCAGTTACAAGAGGAGACCTAGATGCTCCATTACAACAACAAATAGATGATGTAGAGAAGGTAATGTTATTGAATTCGCATAAAATTTTACCAGTAGGGCTTTAGGGCATCTGGAGTGTGTACATAAAATTTTGCCAAGATCGGGCCCCCAGAGCTGCCCTCCTGGCAACCAGAGGCAGATTCAGACCCCTGGACGCAAGCCTCTGGCCAGCAGGGAAACTCTGGGGACCCGATCTCGACAAAATTTTATGTGCACACTCCCATGCCCTAGAGGCCCTACTGGTAAATTTCTATGTGAATTCGATGTATATATCTTTAGCACACTCCATGCATAGTGAGTTTGACACTGAACTTGTGTGATGAAGGACATTTTCTATATAGATGCTTTCATCTAGACAAGGTGGCCGATATGGTAGCCAAGGAAGGGTGCAGGACTCGACATTGAAGGAGTATATCGGCCAGCTTGTGAGCGACATTATTGTATTCCATAAGACATGCTCTCTGGCTTTTGCTGAGAGAACTTCTTGAAGTTGAGGGCACTAACAAAGCTAGGTGCTTCAAGACCATCCCAACAACGAAATCTAGCCTAGAGAAAGTAGTGTTGCTTCAATGTTCAAAGCTCCTCTACTTATTCTCTAGTACTAGGTTTGGGCCACTTTTTTCCATGGTGGCCCGTGGCATGGTTGCTGGTGTTGAAGACCCCAATGTCATTAGGTAGGAACTACTAGGGAAAAATGTGTTGCTACCTATGATAAAAAATAGCTTTAACCATGGGGAGTCTAGCTCAAAGAAGCCTAGGAGAGAGTAGATGTACTTAGTGCCAAATGATATCTCATCACCAATGTAATGTAGTTTGTAATCTTCTCTTGAAGTAATGAAAACCGATATTTGTTGGATTTGCATGCAATGTAGTTTGTCATACACATATTTTATTATTATTATTTACTTGAATGTTATGTTTATTTATCGAATTTATACACAACATGATTCATACCCTAAATTTAATATGTAGTGCTATATCGAGTTCTTGCACAACATGTATTCATTCGAATGCATGTAATGATAACTCAAAGACATAAATAAAACAAATAACAAGTGAATAAATGAAAAAAAGATGCACCAAAAAATTTATATTCATATTCATAACATTTTACATGGGATCCATTACAACCAGGGTTTTACAAAATCTCTTTAGAAGCTACATTCTGTATATGTTTTGGTAGTACACCCTATTGTTGTTGATCTTCGTGAGGACTATCCTTCCATCACTGAAAGAACCTCACTATCCACAAATCCCTATTGATGACGGTGACTCTCCTTGCATGTACTGCTACATAGATTGAGTCTCCAAAAAATTCGATGACGTAGCTTCGGAAGCTTCCTGTAGTGCAATGAGGGCTTGAGCAATCTAGCGATTGGGTTGTTGCAAGCGTGTTCCATCTAGGAAGTGCCTTCTATTGTTCTTAATAAGTATGCCATCCATAATCTCATGCACTAGCTTCTATAATGGAGCCTTTGGTATCAGGAGGAGGTGCGTGGTCTTCTGGTAATGGTAGATCTCACAAAGAGCCAATGTTTCTGGCTTCCATTGACACTTGCGATGCTAGTGTGGTGGTGGTGGTGATGGAGTTGGGGGAGGTGTCCTCTGCATAGGATTTCTAGGGGGTGTCTCCAGGCTGCTTGTTTGGTGCATGCCATGTCTTCTAGGAGAGAAAACTCAAAACTCAAAAGTGAAATGTGTAAAATGAGGTGAAACTTTAAACTTATAGCAAAACTTTCAAAAAAACCTTAAACTTGAATTAATGTATCCAGGCTTTGGAAAATATGACCGGTGATCCGATTGATGTGAAATTTTACATGTGGACTCCTCTAGGGTACATCAACTACCTAAAATTTTTTTGGCGTCATCAGAAGTCTCTAGGACACTTGTCTCGAGACTAGTGTCTGGGGCCATGAATCCCCAGATGCCAGCATCAGGATAGGACACCTGTCCCGGGGCTGGCATCTGGGGCCTTGAATCCCCAGATTCAAGGCCCCAAACGCCAGCCTCGAGACAGGTGTCCTAGAGACTTCAAATCCAGGGCTCAGATGCCGGCCTCAGACAGGTGTCCTAGAGACTTCTGATGGGGCCAATTTTTTAATATCCATAAGTATTTATGATGCCTGTCATGTGGGTGAAATTTCACTAGATTTTGATTTTTAAAATTGACAGTTCAATTATCTTTTGAAAATACATTAATTTGATTATACTTCATTGATAACAGAAAAACTCACCATCGTGCAAACCAAAGAGGACATTATCAATTTTAAACCAAAGAGGACATTATCAATTTGCTACTAAACTTGGCTTTAATCTCTATGTGTGAAAAGATGCATGGAAGGGCCTAAGTAAGGACTTTAAAAAAACAATTGAACTAGGGGAAGTTCTAGGAGCATGTGACAACACTTCAATAATAAGTAGATAAGGGTATAGAGCAATTAACAAGGTGGTGGTGAAAAATCTTTCTCAACATCGTCAAAGTGTTTTGGTTTCTCTTAGACCATTATGATTGCAAAAGAGAGGCAAAGGCAAAACATGGCAATCACAAGGCTCTTAGGTGTCAACAATTGTATTAAAGATTCAATACATTTTACAAAGGGAAAGAAAAAAGATATGATAGTTTTTTAGTATAATTAATTCAATAATGTATGGGTGGACCAAAAGAGTACGTAGGTTGCAATGGTATATGCTTATGCTATGATTGTAGAGAATAGAGAGGGCAGATTTGTACTTGTATTGAAATTATACGAGGCATAAATATTAAAACACCAAAAGATGGAGCATATGAGTATTGCACTTATGAATAGGGCTCTACATTATACAAGGGATTTGTTACCACATGAAAAGGTAAAAAGCATTCAATCAAAGAATAATATGATGAATACGTGTAACATAGGTGCCCAACGAGAGCCATGAGACTCTCAAATGGATTTTTAGTCACACCATAGGTTTCCCAAGCATCATAGAGTCATAAGAAAAATGAGAGCTACTTGTCTGAGATAGAAGGCATTGGGTCATTTGAAGTAGAATGTCATTTAAGTGTTGGCTTGAAAGCCTTAAAATGCATGTTTGTGATTTTTGGTGGAGCAACAACACCACATCCATGCTTATATTGTATGGATGAAATGACATCCTCAAATTTCTCTAATACAAAAAGCATGGGTATTTCCCCATCAAGGGACAAGACAAATAGTCGAGCTAGGGCATTGAACAATGTAGGAAGAAGTTTACAAAGCAATGCCATCGATGAAGTGCAAGATAGAAATCAAGAGGCTATCTTTCGAATTCCATTAGAAAGAGTAAATATTTGTATGTTTCATATAGAGACTGAAATTCTTGATGAGCTTTTAAGGTTGCATTTAGATTATGCTTACTCTATCAAGCCTACATCACTTTCAGATGCCTACATCAAGAAATGTGAAGAACTCCTTTCAAAAATGGGCTTTCATAGTGGCTATAAGCAACTTTGAAAATATATACAACAATTTGAAAAATGAGGTGATGTCTTAGCTAATATATCATGGGAGGGGAAAATGATAGAATATTTCTCTCCAACTTTGATAATGTCCAAAAAAATGCAATATGGGAATGTTGGAAAGAATTGTATGCACATAAAAACCAATGTAGCAAGTGATGCTTTAGTAGAAGATATTTATATAAAGGTCTAAATGGAGCTCCATAACTTGAGCTATTGGAGTTGATTCCTTACAATTCTCTTGAGATTATACTTCTTTCCCTTGTATATGGAAAATGTGTAAAGTAGTTGGAATCTTCCATGACTTTCTCTATCCAAACAAGGTCTTTGAATGCCTTGAACTCATCCTAGGTAAAACCCAAGTTGGCCAAAATGACATGTATCACATCGAAGGGAGCATTGAATGTAACCCTTACATTATCAAAACTTGAAGAATGCCCATCTTTGTGAAGGAATCACAATAGCTTCTTTGTATGAGTTTCTTCAATAATGACCTCCTCTCCAATACTAACACCACTTTGGAACTTAGGATTCTATTGCTCCTCTAGATTTTCTTCAGATTCACACTCTCCTTGAAACAAGGCTCCTTCCATAGCAAGGTATTCCTCATCGATGAGAATATCTTTCAAACTTGGAGAATCATTCTTAAATTCCATTTGATCCTAGGAAGGGAGTGAGGGAAGCAAAAAAAGAAACAATACATAAGGGCAAAAGAAACTAGTTGAGACCCAATGATACATAGAAACAAAGTCAATCTCTAATGAAAGACGGCATGGAAGATAAGACAAAGAAAACTTAGTGAAAATATCAATATTGAATAGTGACTTTCATGTTGAAGCCTTTGTGATAAAATGGGATTAGATGTTGAAAGCACAATCACATAAGTCTAGATATGGAAAGTGGAGTGAAGGCCCTATGGTTGTGTCCTTGGACATATGGTAACCTAGTCCCTATGGTGCAGAAGGAGAGTTTTTGAATAACTCATTGTTGCTATTTGCATGGCATAGGGTCTGGAATAATTTACTATATTGATAAACCCAATTGAAGAGAGTAATGGATCTAGAAAGTTGTGTGAAGTCCTAGCAGTAGGTGAGTTACAGGAAATTTGGAAGATGTGGATCCTATGGCACATGAGGAGACTTTCAAAAACCTTGAGCATTGCTTTTTGCGTGCTGTAGGTTTGATTTTAGAATAATTTGATGTTGTGTAACCCAATAAAGGGATAACTAGATGTGGAAAGTGGCATCAAGGCCCTACGAGTGGGTCCTTAGCGAGATGGACATATGGCAACCCAAACCCTACAATGCAAGAGGAGACTTTCAGAATGGATTAGCATTGTCCTTTGTGCACTATACAATCCAACTAAAAAATAAATTGCTATTGTGTAACCCAATAGAAGGGATAGCTAGCTATGAAAATTTGTGTCAAGGCCCTATGGATGGGTCCCCCTCTAGAACCTATGATGCGGGATAAGTTTTTTTAGAATGGATTAGATTTTCTCTTTGCACATTGTATGGTTTGACTACAAAATAATCTACTATTTTGTAAGGCGATAGAAGTGATAACTAGATGTGGAAAGTGGCATCAAGGCCCTATGGGTGGGTCGTCAGATAAATGGCACAGCTGCACCCTATAATGCTAGAGGAGGTTTTTGAAATGGATTATATTTTCTCTTTGCATGTTGTGATGTTTGACTCTATAATAATTTGCTATAGTGTAAGCCAATAAAAAGGATAACTAGATGTAGAAAGTGCCATCAACAAGTACCTCATTGGATAGCCACCTTGCACATTACATTCCTTCCCTTCAATAATAAAAGCCTATATTACATTCCATCCATTTAGTTGTAATAGTGTGGCGTGATTGTTTATGTAGCCAATTATGGCTTGTACCTATAGTTTGGAAAAGATGTAATGGTTCGAATGAATGGGAGATACAGTTGTGGACTTAGCCACATAAGACTAAATCTTTACAATTATTGTAGTTGAACCATTAGAAAGGGAAGTGTGTCACACAATCACAAGAAAATATCATGAGAAGGAAGGATCTCTTACAAGTAGGTATATTATTTGTAGAGCCAAAGGAAATGTCCTTACCTCTATGAAAATAGTTGGGCAAAAATGTCAAGAGCATAAAGCGATTGGACCTCACTGTGCACTTGAGGACGATTGGACAAGGAGAAACTTGACAATCACGCATTGTGTATTTTGACTGGATAAAAATGGCTTACATAATGCATTGTGTGTATTTATAGAGGGTTATAATCATGATGATGTTGACAATTGACGGTTATGTAAAATGTGGGATGAGTACCATGTGGATGGTATGTCGAGATTTATGGCATAATTGACATGTGGCAACACAAGATTTTTTGCATGTTTTTCCATGTGGCAACTTGGGATTTTTGGCATGTTTTGCCATGTGGAAACCAAAGATATTTAGTATGTTTTGCCATGTGGCATTTATATTTGCTTTTCTTGACACATGCAAAGTGACCTTGTCTCATATGCGTGGCTCCCACCCATAAATATTAACCACCTCTTCTTTTACTTATTCACTCACTACTTAGGGTGAAGAATTCACTTCTACTCTTCAACTTAACTATTCATGCCCACTTCTCAAGTCAACCTTTTTTGTAATATAGGTATTGTTCTCTCACATTCTTGATACTTGTATAAGTTGGATCCAACATAATGCATAATGTTTTTTCCTTTCAACAATGAAATCGCCATTTTATGTGTCATGTGGTTTGCAATTTTGGATGATCCTATCAGGGCAAAGTGGTGATCTTTTAGCTCCAAATTTTGATTTCATTTTGCATGTTTTAATTGGACCCCATGAAGTGCATATTGTGGTCTTTCTTGCTCCAATCCACACTTAAGCATGTTGTAAGGTTCCAAAATCAAAGTTTTGTTGTTGCATTGCTTGTACAAGCCAAACCAAGGTAGTGCAAAACAAAGGTTTCTTTCAATGAAACCACCACTTTGAATGCCATTGGTTTGGAATTTTGGTTGGATCCCATGGCATGCACATGGAGGTTTTTCTTGCTCTAGTCTACACTTATGCACATCGTAAGGTCTAGATATATCCAAAATCAATGTTTTGTTACTTTTTTGTTTCAAGTTCTAGCAGTCTAAATAATGTCAAGAATTAAAAACACAAGGAAGAAAGTGTGAAAGGAACATGTTGGTAGTTTATCAGAGGCCACACTTGAAGCAAAGTGAACTCCAGGGGTCCAAACTCCTGTGCATGAAGTAAATACAAATTGCACTCTCGAAGCACTACCTCATGCTCAAGTTGAAGTTCAAGGTGAACAGGAAGAAGCACCACATGATAAGAGAATCATCAAAGAAGGAGCCAAAGTTTTTGATGCTAGAATTCCTAGAGCCTCAACAATGCACATGAAATCAGTCATTCCAAGCTTAGTGGCATCATGTGGCTGAATCTAAAAGGTAGGAACTTTTGAAAAGGGCAAGCAAGGTGCTTATTTTCTTGTACAAATAGGTATGTAGCAAGCAACTTTTTTCAATGCTTGGATTGCTTTTTTGATTGAGTTAATCAATAAAACCAAAATGCTTGTAACATGAGCAGGTTCTATACAAATTGACATAAAAGGGGATTGTCCATACTTTATTTCTAGATCTCATGTGCAAAGCGAGAATATTTGATACTCTAAATGAGGACATAAAAGCATGGGTGCAAGCACATAGGAAGTCATCACCCATTCACACATGGTACCAAGCACTATTGATTGCTCTCACCCATGTTGTATAGAAGGTAATTCCTTCAAGCTTAGTGCATAATATATTTTTTGATAAACATTATATCCAAGTCAATACCATTAACATAACTATTTATTTTTTAAAATCATATTTGCAATGCTCTATTATTTTTTTGTTTCTAGTAAGTAATATAACCATTATGATAAATTCATGTATGAGAGATTGGAAGAGGTACTACAAACTATGATAGGGGAATGCAAGGAATAGTTCGACTTGGAGTAGTAGCACATATACAAGGATTACTAGATTGAGCAACAATGGGATGAGGAGGTGTACAAGAGACACCCTATCCTCCTTGACTACCTTGAAGATCAAACCTCTCCTAGTGAGAAGGTATTATATCTAAAATGCCCATAGAGAAGAAAAGTGTAGGAGACACAAGCATTCAAATATCTAGTAAGTATTTTTCATATGTATTATTTAGAATATATAGTATTTGTATGTCCCCTTCTAATGAGAGTATGGTTGCTCTTGTAGAAAAGTGAGACCATCAGTGCAATTGTTGGTTGAAAAGGGAAAGAGAAAAAAAAAGTAAACACCTAGTATTGACCAAGAAAGGGAGAGTGGAAATCATCCCTCATCATTAATAAATCTTATTTCTCCAATCCTAGAGGTTTGATATATTACCAATTGGTAGCCATCAATTTTCATCTACTATAATGGAAATATGTGTCCAACCATAACTTGTGACTATAATTATGTAAGGCCTACAAAAGCCAAAAACCAAAGATATGCACACGCTAGAAAGCTAGATCATGGAGCATGTGGGAATGGAATGTTGGTCAACTAAGACCATTGAAGATGAAATCATAATTCCAAAAGTACAAGAAATAGGGTAGGAGAGTAGTAGATGTATGGAGGTTGTACAATGACAAATTGCCATCTTTTACATATTTGTAGCTTTGAATTCCAGATGTTTTATATTTGTATTTGATTTAATTTTTTAATACTGGTAGTGGAAATACTAAGTGAAGAAGTATGTATTCTTTGCATAGAATTAACAAGGGAGGAAATTCTCCGAACTCTTGTAGTGAAGACATTTGCCTACCATACTATTGTATCGAGAGGCACAACAGTGGTGGGGAGCACAGGCAGGATTGATGAGGACACAATATAATAATCCATTCAAATGCCAAATCTAGAGCACATAGTTGATAAGATTCAATCTTCCATAATCACATGATGTGTGATTTTTAATATCTATTTCTTTCTTAAATAATCAACAATAATATTTTGACATGTGCATAAGAGGAAAGAAATCAGGAGCGTAAACCTACAGGGATATTATTTTCATCACCACAAAACCCTCCATGGTGGAGCTCATTGAGCAAACTGTGGAGGATGGGTGCCAAAGAATTGAGTTGGGGCAGAGATATTGGACCTTGTGCATGACATAGATAATTCACATTGAGTTAGCTATATACATTGTTGGAGATAGAGAGGTATGCGGTGTCAAGTTGCAATATGATCATACCAATTCCTTGTAATAGTATCAAATCTAGAAACTACATAATTGTAGTAGATAATATTAATACCTATATTTGAAATGTAGGTATGTGTGATACAAATATTAGCATACATTGTATACATGTCATAACGATGGAGGAATCATCCCTCCAAAATTCATGATAGATGATATAAGAATGGATGATTCTATCAATATACAATAGGAGCTCCCAGAGTAAATATGAGATCCATTATTTTGAAGCCAATGGGGAGATATTTTTTAAACTTTTAATATAATCTTAGCATCTTGGTATCAATATTACGTGTTGTAGGTGGCACATAGCGTGGCATAGCTTTTTGGAAGTCAATTGTGTGTATATACATGAGAAAAGGGGACACAATCTTAGATTGCAATGCAGCTTGTGATAATCTTGCATCAATAGCACTACATTCTGAAAGACAGGTTATATGCTTGTATTGCTCCACTAAATAGGGGAGATTTTTAAGAGCAAGGGTGACATATTTAATCAAACCTTTATAATGACCAAAGCTACGAAAGCTCTCTCTTTTTCCATAGCAATATATATATGTTCTCACATTCCCTAATGTCCATGTGCAACTATCCCCCAACAACTATGTTATTGTATTTGATGTTAATGGGGTTCTTTTACATAAATGATTGAAGAAAAAGGAACCATTTTACCAATAAAACCCTTGGAGATAGATAGATATTGGGTCATGTTGTAGCTAGGCATTGCAAAGTTCTTGGTAAAAATTACATGTATTGTTTGATATTTCCATATGGGGCTTGATAAAGGAGGAGAACTTGAGTGAGCTAATCCAAGTTATAAGAAGTGAGTGTATAACACAAACTATATGAGCATCATAGTTTGTGTTTCAATATGGCCAAGCTAGGTGCATGACAGTTCCTAAATCTTAATCTTCGAGAAAGAGTCAAGCCAAGCTATACTTCTTAAAATGTTTTGATATATTGAGTCGCCACACTTTAGCCCTACTATGATACCATTTGTAGATGATAGAATAGAGAATATGTAAAGTAATCTAGCTAGCTCCTTTATATGTCTACCTACATTTGAGGAAAATCCCATGGATATGGTCCTCTTAGAAAATATGCTTCCTTATCTCATAGAGTTAGCAAGTTTTCATGGGGGAGGCCAAGAGTTTATTAGAGAACAGCCCATTGCCCCCTCCATCAATGGAGTTGGATTGAAAATTTATTGTTTGCAATAAATACATTCATTTTCTTTACACATTATAGTTCTTTAGCTTGCAAAACACAATGGATTTTATATATATGTTGTATAGTATACTCATACAATGTAATGTGAAATATATTTATCCATCAAAATACACAAAGAATATTTGATTGCTAAAATTTTTAGTGTAAAAATTCACATTCTTTGGGAGGAATATTTAATGCATGCAATGAAGCAACATGGAACTATATTTTATAGAGATTGTGAAGCAATCAAGGGTCTATCATCAATGGATGTATGAGTTCAATCCATATGTAAGCCTAATCAAATGATCTGTGTGTCCTCTATTAATGGAGTCGGATTAAAATTTGATTTTTGCAATAAATATGCCCATTTTCTTTATGCATTGGAGTTCTCTAACTTGCAATATGACACAATACATTCTATGTATGCTTGTGTCATATATTCATGTAGTGCAATGTCAAATAAATTTGTGTATCAAAATATACACAAAATATTTGTTTGCTAAAGTTTGGAGTGTAAAATGGTGCATTCTTGGGGAGGTGTGCATGTGCGCAGATGCACGCACATACACACACACATGCACACACGTACACATGCACGCACGCATATCAATATATATGAAACTGTATGTGGTTTCACTTCTCTGTGCATAACTAAAGTAGTAATATGTTAGGATATAATTATAAAACATGGGCACACAATCTATCTTATCATTTAGATAAAGCAATTAAAGAGAGACAATTACTAATGTGTTGTTTGAGAGAGGGAGAGAGAGATAGAATGGGAATTTGAACCCCTGACATGAGATAGAGAGAGAGAGAGAGAGAGAGAGAGAGAGAGAGAGAGAGAGAGAGAGAGAGAGAGAGAGAGAGAGAGAGAGAGAGAGAGAGAGAGAGAGAGAGAGAGAGAGAGAGAGAGAGAGAGAGAGAGAGAGAGAGAGAGAGAGAGAGAGATTATAATTGGTGAGTGAGAGAGTTGGAAGGGGGGAGAAAGAGATAAATAATTGTTGGTGGTGCTAGTGGTTGTGGTAGTGAGGAGAGGAAGATATGGTGGTGGTGGAGGTGGTGGTAAAGATAGTGGTGCTCACAATATGCCCATATAGAATAAAGAGGAACAATCGAACTATGTGGAATAAAAAATGGAAGTTGCCAAAAAAGCTTGCTTTTCACACACACTCTTGTTTCATATAGTTCCACTAGGATTCCACCAGGCCTAGGGGACTTCCTTTTTTACATCTTCTTAATTATATATCATAGTTTCTCTAATCTAAAAGGCCTTGCAAGTGAAATCTTTCAAGTTATGACCCTACCACATGGTTTGAGGAAATAATTCAACAAGCCTTCATAAACATTAACATGATAGAAGAAAGATTAGTAAACACTTGGCAATAAAGTGATCATCATAGTGAGTCATTCCATTTTCATCTTCTATCATGACAATCATTTCCCTCCTTTGATTGTCTTTGAGTGCTTGAAGTAAAACAAGGTTGGGTGCATCATCAAGATCCAATCATGTTCTCAATTGCACCTTAATATACTCAATCTTATCCCCTTTCCTAAGCTTTAAGCTAATCCTCAACATCTTGTAAGAGCTAAATAGGAATATTGCATTAGCAAAGAAAGAAATAACATTAAGAATATAGGATTTGCATATTCTAAAAAGCAATAACCCCATGATATTGGAGTAGAAAAGCACCTATATCTCACTTGCTAGCGTAGTCTAGTCTTTCTCTCTCCTCATCAATATTTCTCTCTCCTCTTTTCTTTCTCATTTGCACTTTTCTCTATCCTCCCTTAGCTTCTCCATGCATTCTTCTCTCCCCTGCCTAGTCTCCTCCATGATAAGTGGTATCAAAGCTTTGGTAATTTGGTCCCCTTTAGTTACAGCCTAACCAAGATTTTTCCATTCAAACAATCAATCCAAGGTTATGTAGATACATGTAGTACAACGCTTGAAGCAGATTGGTGCAAAGATCAAAGGTCCTTCAAGTGAATAAGATAGCCAAATTCATTACTTTTAAGAGTCACAAGTGTATAGAGAAAGAGATGGCTATGAATGTGTATGACTAGGAGATGTTGGCTATACTCCATGCAATTAAGAAGTGGCAACATTATGATTTTGATGTCACATATACAAGCAGCAAAGACAATAACTAATTCTTTCTAGGATGTGGGTATGCAAAGCTCCAACCGTTACTAAGCTTTATTGGTTGGATTGCAAAGCTATAGGAATATTCTTTTTTTGATGAAGAGCTTAGCCATATATTTTAAAAATTACAGCATGTGCTTATAGAGAAAAACTCTCGTTTTCACCTAAAGAATGGCCTTATTATGAAGGAGATGCATTTTTCACCCACAATTAGACACTTATATGTTTTTAAAACCTATGATAAGATGTCCAAGAGTTTTCACTAGAAAGGATTGTGGAAGGATGTACAAGATTATGTCTCTAAGTGCATTCTATGCCAACAAAATAAGATAGCACTCATAAGTCACCTTACCCATTCTTGAAGGAGAGTGGATATAAATAACCGTGGATTTTATTATTGGATTACCTAAAACTAAGAAGGAATGTAACAATATCTATGTGTGGTGGTGGATAGACTCACCAAGGAGTCCATTTCATTTCCATAAATTTATAGGCCACTACATCACAAATGGCCAATCAGTTCATGGAGCACATCTTCAAGTTGCATGGATACTCTAGGTTATTGTATATGACAAAGACTCTAAGTTTATGAGTAACTTCTAGTAGGTGGTATTCGGCTCCATGAAGTTAACTCCATCTATAGCTTACCATCAATAGAGAGATCGATGGCTAGTAAAAAAGGGTCAATGGAGACCTACCTCAGATACTACAGTCATGATGCGCAACATGTGTGGGACTCTTGGCCACACTTGGCTGAGTTTACTTACAATAATTCTATCCATGCTAGTATCAAAGTTTCTCCCTTTCGAAGCATTGTATGGCTATACAATACTCTTCTTGGCTACACTTGGATGAATTTTCCTACAATAATTCTACCTGTACTAGTATTAAAGTTTCTCCCTTTGAAGCCTTTTATGGCTATAAAGTTCTCCTTCCTACAGTTCTCTCCAGTGACAAGATTAACCCTCATGGGAAATAAGAGTTAAGGAAAATGTATACCCTTCTTTATTAGTGTAAAGTGAATCTTAGGAAAGCTCAAGAGTATATAAAGATGCATGTTGATGAGAAGAGGCATCTTATGGAGTTCCCAGAAAAAGTGTTAGTGTTGTTGAGAGTTCCCAAGTCTCACTACTTCACTTTGAAGGATGGCTTAAGCAATAAGCTTGCTCATATGTTTTGCGTTCCATATAGGAATCTTAAGTGCATAAGAGACTTGGCCTATAGATTGAAACTTAGATCATATACTAATATTCACAATGTATTTCATGTTAGTGAGCTCAAACCTTTCTTTGGCAACTAGATTGACACAGTGGATGACTTACATCTCATCGATGAAGAAGATCTTATACCATATGTCCCTGAGGAGATCATAGGTTAGCATAAAAAGAGACTTCAATGCATGTCCATTATTGAATATTTGATTAAGTGGAGATAATTACCACTTTGAAGCATCTTCTTGGAGGCTAATATCTATCATGGATGAGTTTCCCTATCTTTGGGATGCTTTATTGGCTATTGCATAGTCACAATTGGGCTAGTTTGTTCCAAACAGCACCAATCTCATGTGACTACTTAACAATTCCATGGCAGCATGTTTTAGTGTTCCATCAGGGAACTATCCTAGATGGCTTTGCCCGACACTCGCGAGAATGAACAGGGTCTATCATCTAGGTTTCCCAAAGTCCAGCCCGTAACGGAAGGTATCAGCTCTGTGGCACGAGGATCAACTTGCAAGCTGGGGGTCCTAATTTGGCAATTAAGGTCTCGATGCATCAGCTAGCTCCATTTGAGGTGTCCCACAAGGGCTTCTTGTCCGACTAGAGCGATCGTAGTTACCCTTGGTTCATGGAGTGCATCACTTTTTTCCAACGATTGGTTAGGACTCAAGGAACCTTAACAGAGTTCTGGCATAGCCATTGCACCTTTCCCCTTACATAAGTATTGATCAAGGTTTTAAGACCTGACCCTAGGTAAGTCAACGCTCAGCTCTAGGTAATTTTTCCTAATTAACATTTCGTTCAATCTCTTAAGAGAAGCTCCCAACTTACTAGGACCACCCATCCATAGGACGGATCCATTAGGGATCTCATCCACCTGCTTTCCACAAATGGTTTTCTTTAGTTTTCTAATTACCTATCACATTAGGTTATGACATATGAAAGCAACTTTGCTAATTAACCCATTCTATCACAGGTTCCTTTACATAAATTTACGACACAAAGATAAAGAAAACAATCTTTTGGCAAAACATATTTATTTATTATTTTGCAAAGTTATTTACAACGATTTTCCCCTTCTACCTACGCAGAAGGTAGACCTCCGTTCATTGAAAAATCCCTTCTGTCTATGCAGAAGAAAAAACACCCTCCAAGATTTCCGTCCCTTCACTAGTATACCGGGGACTCCAGGATCCCATCCTGATTTGTGTGAGGGTCAGGCATATCCTAGGAGCGATCGAGAGATTTACGATTGGAGCCACTTGGCACTAGTGCCTCCTCCTGCCTAACGGATTTCTCACTAAGTGACCTCTTATCATCGGGGCAGCTGGTCCAAAGCTCCTTGCGGTGGTACAAAACCAATTCCCCTTGGATGAGGGTTTCGCGTCTAGCAGTGGGGGAGACATAACACGATCTTTCCTCTTATTATCCTAATTATATATTTACAATCAGATCTAAGTGCTGCAAGCACAATCAATCTTTCCTATGCAACCATCAATGCATGCACAAATCAAAAGAAACAACAAAAAGTGTCTTTAGCATAGGAAGCACCCCACCTAAATATAAGGTTTCTCTTTTAAGGTACCACCTTATTCTTAGACTTTTGTTTCCTACTTGCAACTCTTTTTTTTCAGGATCCGTAAGCTATTTCACAAATTTGAAGTCTATTTTATCCATATGAAGAATTTGGTATTTCCGCCCTAAAAGATAATATGGGCATTTATACCTATGGTAGGCAATTCATCACTGCCCTACCCTAGCCCACACTTAGCATGATTTCAAATGCTTTTCCAAGTTTGTTTAGACTCTAGAATCTGTATCGACAAATTCTTATCAATGTCCAACAAGTCTTATAGACTTCCGATATTTATTTAATTTCCTGATATCTAATAGTTTTAGGGGTATCAAGTATTTCATAGTTGTTATTGCTTCAACATTCTCGATATTTTAGGTTAGGTTTTATTACTAATTCATATGTGGGTTAACTCATGATATTGACGCTCTCACCAATATAATAATTAATATTAACATTGCATGTGTTTTTAGTAAGAAAATAATTTGTATTTTATTCTACTCATATTCCATGGTTTAGTCGATGATGTGCGACGAACTTTCAACGCTATCTAGAAAGATCAATTTTCAATTAGCTATGTCCTAAGTATCATGCTGATTGTTTTTTTGAAAACTTTATTCTAGGAAAATCAAAAATCATAAGTGTAATTTTTCTTTCATCTTTTAGACATCGAATTATATTACTATGCAACTAATTTATGTTAGACTTCAAGCTCTACTTAGCTGTCTTTGGTGTGAATGGTCCTAGTGTGACCTTAGGTTGTACTCTTTTGAGTGATGATTGAGAATAATGATTGTGTGTCTATGTGAGCTCTTTGCTCTACACTATTAAGCTCCAACCCTTCTCTTACTTGAAACATGGTATCAAAGCTTTGATTTCCTTGTCTTTGTCAGCTTCATCTAAAAAAAAGGGTGCTGCTAAAGCTCGATCAAATCAAGTTGAGCCTGATATTCTTATATGGTAGGAGCTCGAATTTGAGACCCTCTACAAGTCCTCTCACAGCATATTTTGTTGCAAAATACGTGCAATGCTCATACATAAAGAACAAAGAAGTCAGGGAGGTAGTGATGACAAGAGAGATGGGGTGACTCCGGTTTCGCTCTTTGAGCTATGGCAGGGCTGCATGCAGGGGATTCACAGTGCCCATGAAGTTGGTCCACATTATTATCTCCGAGTCTTACACTGAACCCTCCCCCAAATACCCACCCTTGGTTAGCCCTGCATTGCACACTAGCACATCTATGGGCTTCCACTCCCATGCTGATGTCAGTGTAGCCGAGATCACCTCGTAATTGCCCACATCTACTACCTCACACCTTATCCTGTCAGGGCTGCATTGCACTTCCCTTGTCAGACCTTATGCAGAGTAGCTAATCTCAAATTTCTCATGCTTCTTGAGACCAGTGTCACGTTTGCCCCATCTTGTAGAGCCCTCTTGGCTATGGCAAGCCTTATGTTGCTTGATCCCCCGATTATGAACACATGCTTCTTGTTCAAGGAGGCCATGAACGGGCGCCTGAGTGTGAATATGAGAGCCAATGCTACCACTGCAGCTGGGAGGGAAATGATGAGAAGGAAAGAAGTCCAATGGACAGTGTGATAGCAAGCTTCAACGATCTTAAGCTAGCTGTAATAGCATCAAAAGCTGGCTTCTCATGCAATGGACAAGTCTACCCAGTGATCCAAAATTGATGTACAGCTAGACTTTACCTCTTAAACTACTGCCAAATTGCCTCTCAAATTCCAATATTGTTCTCTCCTGCTACCTTGAGCATACATAGCACTGTGAACACATATGCAGTTCCTTGCACACAAAGACCATTTTCAAAATGGTGGATGCTCTTGAAATGGAGTGTGCTTGATCGGAAGAAGATTGATTCGGGGCTTCTTAAATAACAGGAATGTATCCAATTTTGCTTGAGCTGCAATACTAAAAATGGAAGCAATGTTCCTAAGAGAAGGGTAGAAGAGACCAAGCAGAGAGGGGACTGTTTAGTGATGAGAGGCATGCATTTCTATCAAATAGAAAAATTCATGTGACACTATAAGGAGTTTTTGTGGACTGGAATACATTGTGATTGGTTGGTCTTGGCTGACTGAAATTTGCAGGTAGAATATTCTGCACTTGTACTTGCAGTACATGATGTACTCAATGTCAGACTATTAGACATGTCTAGAACCCCATATGTAGAGATAGATATTTGAGCTGCTGTAAGTGTTCTTGGGGCATGTACCCTCTATATTGAGCTCAAAGAGGACCTATTGTTTACTATTATTTTTCAGCCTAGAGGCTACTTGACTGTACATGAACATGGTGCCAAATACATGCTGGTTTTGCATTGAATGCATTCCATACATGCATGCTACAATACCTAGGTGATTTCCAAGTGTGAGGAGGCGTATGTACCATTGTTTTTTCAGACTGAAGTACTGGTTGTCTCAGCACATAGAGTGCTGAAAATTGTCATAACTAGTTGTAGGTTGAAACTGAATTGTCAGGAAGATTTTGGCTTACAGGTAGTCAGGTAGAGCATACGACATGGGAAATATTGATAGGACAGACAATATTACCCAAATTGTGGGGGAGAAATTGAATAGCCATAATTTTGGAATATGGAAGTTCCGCATGGAGAACTTCTTAATTGGGAAAGGATATTGAGAGTTGGTGACTGGAGTAGAAGCCAAACCTGAGCTCCTAGAGAGACCTACAAAGAGCTCGCAGGGTGTTGCACTGGCTGTCTCTATGTATATTAGATGCCATGATAATGCAGATAATGAAATGCAGCTCTCCTAAGGATGCTTGGGACATCTTGATCAAGTACTATGGCATGACCACAAGTGCCAGAAAGATCCAATTAAAGCAGAAATTTAACAATATGGAGAGAAAGAGCAGATCTATATAGGATTATGTCACGGAGATCAAGACCATTGCAGATTAGCTGGCATCTATTGGATCACAGGTTGAAGATGAAGACATGGTTGCTGTGACTTTGAATGGCTTGGGGCCTGAGTATAAGTCTTTTGATACTTTTGTGTGTGTGCAGGCTGAAATGCCTAATTTCAATGAACTAGTTCAATTGCTTATCCATGAGGAGGTCAAACTTGGCTTGGCTACAGGCTCTAGTAGTACAAAAAGCAAGGATGCAGTTTTTTATTCCAATCAATGGGATTGAGGCAACCATGGTAGAGGCTATGGTTCTGGCAAAGGAGGCCAGCAAAATGCATCCTATGGAAATAATAACCAGCAGGGATCAAATGCAAGAGGAAATGGAAACTTCAGAGGCAGGGGGAGATCTAGCTCTCGTGGTAGAGGCTCTTGGCATCAGCAACGCCCATCTGACAATCTGAATAAGGATAAGGATTGTCATTACTACGAAAAGTATGGTCATATTGCAAAGGATTGTTGGAAGAAGCATGGGAATTGGAAGGGCAAACAACATGGACACTTTGCTTCATCCAGTTAGGTACGTGATGCTTCAGGAGATAGACTATTTGCTATGCAATATGTGAAAGACAGGGCTGTTGGAAAATCCATTGATGATGCAGTATGGTACATTGATTCAGGGGCATCAAATCGCATGACCCCTCACGGTGATTGGTTCACTGACATGGTAGTTGAAAGACATGGCTACATATGCACAGGTGATGACACACAACATAGCATTGAGCATAAAGGCAAAGTGCCTCTTGTGGTTCATGATGGCAGAAAGAAAAATTTGCATGATGTACTGCATGTCCCATCGATAACAAAGAACTTACTGTTTGTTGGTCAGATGACGGTGATAGAGCAGAATTTGCAGGTTAGGTTCAATAGCATGGATGCTTTATTGAAGAGTTTGGAAATGGATGCAAGTTGATTGCTCGTGATCATAGGAATGACAGAATATTTACTCTTGATGCCACTTTGCTAGAGCTGAATTCAGCTATGTTTGCCCATAGTTCTGGCATTGTTAGAGATTTGGAAATTTGGCATAAGAGAGTGGGACATGTGAATTTTCAAAGGCTGCAAATTATGCAGAAAAAACAGCTTGTTACAGGTTTACCCAAGTTCCAATACACAGACATTGGTCATGTCTGTGATGCTTTTCAATTTGGTAAGCAGTTGAGGTTGCCATTTGTCAGGCATGTAAGGCAGAGTACACGTCTATTGTAGTTAGTGCACTTTGATGTCTGGGGGCCAGCCCATATGCATCTATGGGAGGCTTGAAGTACTATGTGACATTCATTGATGATTACAGTCCCTATACTTGGGTGTATATTCTACAGATAAAGGATGAGGTGTTTGCTATTTTTCAAAAAAAAAAAGCAGGTTGAAAAGGAATTTGACTGCTATATTTCTTGCTTGAGATCAGGCAGCGGTGGGGAGTATGTGTCAAAAGAGTGACAATTTTCTGGCTGAAAATGGCATACGCAGGCAGCTTACCTACAGCTATACTCCATAGCAAAATGGAGTGGCTGAGCGTAAGAATAGGGTATTGATGGAAGTTTCTTGGGCCATGATGAATGAGAAGAAGATGGTGCTCTATTATTGGGCTGAGGCTGTTATGATAGCCATGTATATCTTGAATTGGACTCCCACTGCAGGTATTCATGAGGTGACACCGTTTGAGAAGCTATATGGCTATAAGCTGGATGTAAGTCGCATGAAAGTCTTTGGCTGTCTTGCTTATGTGCACATCCTAGATGAGAAAAGGAAGAAGCTAGATCCAAAAAAGCATAAGTGTGTTTTCATTGGATATTTGTAGGAGAAGAAGGCATACAAATGCTATGATCCCTCTACTAGGGAGACTTTGGTGAGAAAGGATGTTATCTTTGATGAGATGGCCTCTTGGCATGTATCATCGGCTGCAGTGCCATCAAATACGCCTCCTACTCATGTATCTACAACTCATTTGCAGTAGAGTACTGCTATGACATGTCCTAGTGGTTAGACAATATCTCCTTGGATAGGTAGATTGAGGAGCTCTAGCTCACCATCCACTAACACTGGTATGTCAATAAGGGGGAGATATGATATCACAGATAGCAAAGGAAAAGAGACAACTATTGAGGATGCATTTGGTATGATGACACTTGGTAGGATGACTTTTGGATATGAGTCTGCTGACACTTTAGACAGTGAGCTTGGTATTCCAACTATCTATACACTTGGCACGAGGTAGAGTGGGTGGTACAGTCCGCCTCATGAGAGAGGGGAATCAAGCAGCGCACCATAGCCTAGATGCTCGCAAAGGGTTAGATATCTTGTTGATAGGTTGACATACAGTGGCTACTCTGCAAAGCACTATGCTTACATGACAAAAGCGATGCAGATCAAAGAACTAGATACATATGCTGAAGCAATAAAAGATGAGAATTGGTGTACAGCTATGGATGAAGAAATAAAACATGGGATCTTGTGCCATTGACTCAAGGGAAAAAGACAATTGACTACAAATGGGTCTATAAAATCAAATGCAAGTCAGATGGCAGTGTGGAAAGGTACAAAGCCAAGCTGGTTGCTAAGGGGTATGCCCAACAGTATGGACTTGATTATGATGAAACATTCATCCCTGTTGCCAAGATGGAAACCATACGCATTGTCATTGCTTTGGCTGCTGCTAAAGGCTGGAAATTGCAGTAGATGGACGTTAAGAATGCCTTTCTTAACGCTGAATTGGCAGAGGATGTCTACATGGATCAGCCCAAAGGGTATGTTCACCCTAATTTTCAGCATTATGTGTGCAAGCTGAAAAAAGCATTGTATGGGCTGAAGCAAGCTCTAAGAGTCTAGCATGCAAGGATCAGTAACTACTTGCAAAGCTTGGGATTTACTATTGGCAGGGTTGATCATAGCCTATTTCTGAAAAAGACTGACAGTGGCTTGGTAGTGCTGGTCATATATGTTGATGATTTGATAATCAGTGGTGATGATGACTTAGGCATATAGCATGTAATGAAGATGCTAAAAACTGAATTTGACATGAAAGACTTAGGTGATTTGAAGTATTTCTTGGGCATTGAGGTGGTTACAGCTGAAAATGGTTTATGGCTGATGCAGAAGCACTATGCCATGGAAATGCTGAAGAAGTATGGCATGGCTAAATGCAAACCACTGGATACACCTCTTGATCAAAATGTAAAGCTAGACATGAGCATTGGGGCTGAAGTTGAGGATGTGACTATGTATAGGTAGATGGTTGGCAGTTTGATTTACTTGGCCATCACTAGGCTTGACTTGAGCTATGCCTTAGGGCTCATAAGCCAGTTTATGCAGAAGACCAAAAAGACGCACTTGGATGCAGTTAGATGCATTATGAAATATGTTAAGTCCACTGTAGATTGTGGGTTGTTCTATGTGAGAGATAAGCCATTGAAACTGGTTGGATACACTGATGTAAATTGGGCAGGATGCTCATATGACCGTAGATCTACAAGTGGCTATGATTTCGGGTTTGGAAGCGAAATAATTAGCTAGAGCAGCAACAAGCAGCCTATGGTTTCTTTATCGAGTATTGAGGCAAAGTATAGGGGTGCTGCATTGGCAGCATGTGAGATTGCATGGCTCAAGCTTATGGTTGATTTGGACATATAGGTAGATGCTCTAGTGACTCTGCTATGTGACAATCTTAGTAGTGTACTTCTGGCCATGAATCCAATATACCATGCCAAGACAAAACACATTGAGGTATACTACCACTTCATTAGAGAGATGGTTCTTGCAGGGAGAGTTGATCTTATGCATGTGAAGACTGATGAAAAGGTTGTGGATATCTTTATCAAGTCACTGGGTAAAGATAAGTTTAGTGTTTTCAGACAGTTGCTTGGTGTACATATGCTGTCTTAAGCTTGAGGGGGAGTGTTAGACTTCAAGCTCTACTTAGCTGTCTTTGCTGTGAATGGTCCTAGTGTGACCTTAGGTTGTACTCTTTTGAGTGTTGACTGAGAATAATGATTGTGTGTCTGTGTGAGCTCTCTGGTCTACACTGTTAAGCTCCAACCCTTCTCTGGCTTGAAACAATTTATGCACGTCTAGTATATATTTTCCTATGTAATTTTTTGTCGATTTAATACATTGATTATTTTATGGTATTATCTAAATTACTTTATATAAATTATTATAAAAATTATATGTATCTATTTATCATTAGAAAAATGAAATAGAGATAGTCACTTTCAAGAAAAAATTATAAAATATTCCCTTCCTTAACATTGTCTATCTTTTTTTGTTATTATGATCACATGGTTATTAATGAAATAACAATAACTATCACGAAATAAATCATAATTAAGATATTTTTTAATGATAAGCATATAATCATTTTCTAGGTGAAAGAGTCTTTTCACTAAATAGTTAATTATTATATTACTTAGGCTATTTTTCGAAGTGGCAATTCATATGCATTTTCTTTAGAATGTGTTTATAATCATTTAAAGCCAAATATAGTGATAAGATTATAAAACATTAGTTTTTTCCAAACCAACCGGATGTTGCCTCTCTCATGTCTATTATAACGAGGGTTTTGCCAATTCCTACCACATCATTTTCTCTATCGGCTGCATTCTTTGCTTCCCTTGCTTTAAATAGGCTTTTTGAATTTCCATGACCTCGTGGAGCCATGGATGTTAGGCGAAATTGATGTGGTAGTTCAAGGAGAGTTGGTGGTCATTTAGAAAAAATTTGCAAGCGTTTCGCTTGGCGATATGGCTGTATGGAACAAAGGCATAATAGGGGATAGAGAGAATGGAAATGAGGTAGAAGGGGGGTATTTTCCTCCTTCAAGACTCAAGCTACAGTGAAAAAGAGAAGTAGAGAAAAAATTCCATCATAAGGAGGTCTTCCTTCTTGCTTTCTTTGTGAAGGAGAGGGGGTGTATTTATAGGCAAGAGGGGGAGCATGCAGTTGACTCATTCTTTTGGCTACTTATCAAGAGCCAAGTAAGCTTGATAAAAAATGTATTTTGATTGCCTACCTATTCGATGTTGGCATGGGGATGATTTTAAAATGCTTTCTCTCTCTCCAAGCATAAAAAATGTCATGAATTTTATCCTATTTTTAAAAAAACGTCTTTTTTCTTCAAAACGACTTCATATAGTCGTATTTGGCCAAGTTACCTCACGACTTATCTAGTTTATAAAGTCTTGTCATACTCTTTGATACTTAACTTACTCAATATCATGTTCATTCCTCATCCATTAATTAAGTCTTTTGCAATTTGTCTTGTGGTTACGAAATCAATGCGATCTTTGACGTATTAAATGGAATCGGGAATGCTAAATCAAATATAATGCAAAAAAAGTTATGATCAAGTCATAGTAATATTATTTACAAGGCGTATTTACTTTTTGTTGATTGGGAACATTGAGGTGTCTTCTCATGTCAGATTGCAAATTGATTTAATGCAAGACTCCATACTAAGAAAATTATGTGCAATCACTTAACTCGATGAGTAATTTTTAAAATGTCTCAAGCTTGAATTTGTTTCTTGATATGAAGTGTTATGGTGGGAATATTACAACTAAGATATCATCTTGTTTTAGAGTATTTTATTCTATCTAATTTTTAGTAAATTGCCACTTACATAAAGCGAAACTACTCTTTCAGAGCTTTGTTTTGATATGTGATACACCCTCTTTGGACTAGCCCTTCAAAAGTTATGGAAGATTTGTCCAACAAGGTTTGTTATTATAACAAGTTGAACAAACACATTTCCATGAAGATTTTATGGCTCAAAATTCTATTTGAACACATTCAAATGTTGTAGATTATAGAGGCTTCTACTCTAGTCTTTATCTTAGCCAAATACTTACTTTTTTCTAAATGTTTTGTATTATTTGTAAGATTGTAAGACAAATTAGTACTCTACTCATGAGATACTAAAAATGACTCTAAATTCAATACCAATTCTTTGAGCCCTAGATTGGAATATAACCTTCTATGTGCATATTGATGCCTTAGTTTTCCATGGGAGTAGTGTTGTGCCAACCGAGTGAGCACAAATTGAACTACCTAGTGAGCTTTGCTAGCCACCAACTCACATACACTAAGATGAACTATTCTACCATAGAGAGGGAAGTTCCCATAAAAAATGAAGAAATGGAGCTAACACCAATAATGGCATGATAACCCATTGAGAAGTGGGGAATAGATTTTGTCAAGCCTATGAGTCATACAACTCAATAGTCTCATAGGGGCCAAGTACATTAATTGTAGCTACCAACTACAATTGGTAGAGCTAAAAGAAAGAATGATGCATGATAACAACAAAATTCTTATGGGAGCATGTGATCTCATGATTTGGCGCTACCCCATGGAGTTGTCAGTGATCAAGGCTCACACTTTCTTAATGAGGTGATTGCACACCTACTATCCACATTCATGGTCATACATTAGAACTCTTCCCCTACTACCTATAAGTAAATGGACAAGTAGAATATAATCATAAACTCTTGGTTCATGTGCTAACCAAACAAGCCTTAGCTTCTTGAAGTGATCAGGACAATAGGCTCATAGCAGCATTGTGGGTGTATAGAGTAGCCTACAAAACTACAACTTGTTACACTCCCTATAAATTGATGCATGGCATTGATGCAATTATGCCAATTTAGTTATTTGTCCCAAGCTTGTGTGTAGCTTTTCAAGAAAGGTGGGACGGTTAGAAAGCTTTGACTAATTGACTCTTGGAATCGGAATGGTTATCCAAGAATACTGGAAACACATGCTCTAGTCTGTGAGAAAGCATGATGGAAGGCCTAGTTTGACAAACATGTCAAAAAAAGATATTTCAAAAAAAGGTGACCTTGTGCTACTTTACTCCATCAAAGGGCATAAGAAGAAAATGAAATGCAGAGGCCTAGGATCTTTTTGTGTGTGTGCAATTAGTAGAACTAGTAATGTCAAACTTGAGACACTTGATGGTGAAGGCATAGGCTTTTTCAATGGCAATTGAGTTAAAAAATATTATCCATCATACATCCACTACATTAACCACCAATGGTGTTACCGTCGATCGCCATACATGTTCATGATCACTAAGGTTTCCCTAAGGACAAAGAGATAATACTTGCTACCTATCTCAAAATAAAATTTACAAGAAAAAAGGAATGTACGGTTTAAGGCATTCATTGAGATGAAGGAGCCGGTTGTAATGTCATGACCTAAAAAAATTGGACCATAGCCTAGGACAACTTATACTTATTCCAAATACTGCCAATGTGATTCCATATGGATGGACACCCTATGAATGATTATGTGTTAATCCTTGGAGGACCAAGATGAAAAATTTTGACAATCGAAGATAGTCTCAAGGCAAGAGGAAGAGAGAGAACAAAGGCGTACTCGAAAAAATCCAAAGACATGAAGCACAAGAAAAATTTTGACATCTAGAAAGAAGTGCACAAAAATAAGTGCACCTTAATATTCTAATAAGAAGAGCACCAAGGGCATTGCAATTCATTTTGTAAAAGAGCATCAAGCTCTCTCCCATGCAAGTAGTAAAGAATGAGAGGCATGATCTAAGACCAATGCTAATAGGAAGGAGAAGGAAAGAGAATAGTGGAATTGGACCAAAAAGGGGATACCCACCTAAGGAGGGGATACAGCATGTATAAATGTCAAAAAGTGATGAAGAATCTCATTCTTATGTGTGGTCAAACTTGTTCTCTTTTTGCTTCTTGTTCTTAGTTCCTTCTTGTGCATGAGAGAGGGAGAGAATGAGGGACCGTGGAAAATCTCTTCTCCTACTCTCATCATCATCTTTTTCCCTTTTTTGCATGTATGGCTATGGAGGTCAAATCCTGGAGCTTAGAGATGGAGCTTCCTTGAAGTGCATCTTGGATCATGGAGCTATTGACAGATTCATGGGAGGAGGAAACTTGATCATATTCAAAGGTAAGCTCACTACATTTGTGTGTGGGAGGAGGCAATTTGATTAGATTCAAAGGTAAGCTCACTACATTTGTGTGTGGGAGAGTATGCATGGCTATGTGAGAGGTAGCCATAGCTCTCGGCTTGAAATGCTTAAGGTAATAAGTAGTTTGTGGGTCTTGGTATTTTGCTCGTAAGAGCACCGATATTTTGGTTCCATTGCCAAGACAAAGGATTCAATCTTGAGTGCTTGCATGCTCCAAACCGAGTGACAAAGTAGGAGTTCATCTTCGAAATATAACTTGGTTTTAGATAGGAACCGAGGGATTTGAAGGCCATTCAATCTCTCTTATGGGTTATTTTAGGTTTAAAAATCTTTATGTGCATTGGTTAGAGTAGGAGAAGTGTATTTTGATTAGATTTGAGACATTAAGGTTTGTCAAATAGGGGAAAAGAAGAAAAAGATAACACTCTGTATAACCACAAAATAAAGAACATGAAAGAAATGAAAAAGATTTTTTATGTTTGGGAATAAAAATAGAGTGTAAGGGGAGAAAGAGAGAACACATATGTGAAAAGGGGAAAGAGAGAGTTTATTTGCACACTATGAGATTAAGAGAGAGCCATTGAGAGAGAGACAGAGAGCTACAAGTCCATAGGTAGTAGCAACAACAAACCTTGGCATTGACACATTCAGGTGTTCCATATATGCCCCGAGTCTTCATTGATGATTGTTACATTGATTAAGAATCCTCAGTGCATCAAAGGTTGTTCATTAAGTTAGTAAAATCATCAATATTCATGCCATTCAGCATGTTTCCCTATGCCACTTTCGGAGGACGGTGACTACGAGACTCATACGACAGACTCTCCAAACATTAGGCTCAAACGTCTGAGCCACTTAAGACCACTCGCACGTTCAACTCAGCAAGTGTCTACTTAGACTCAAACCAACTACTTGGCCTTAGATAGCTAACTCATATGCTTGAATGGGCACCCCTTATCTAAGTTTGAGTCTTACCACTCAGATGTCTACTTTTCTTTAGGAGCCCACTCGAATAGCCGAATCTAGGACTCAGATAGTCGAGTTTGGAACTCAAACAAGTTGTCTACAACTATGATTTTGACCATTTTTTCCCACTCTAGACCTTTGAGGCCCCATCTCTAGCTGTCCAGCAACCCAGATTGGAATCCAAATGAGCAAATGAAGCCATAGAGTTGTTTGCACTAAAAACCTTGACCTAGTAGTTTAGATGTGATTGAAATAACTTACAACTGATTGCTCACCTCGGATAGAGACCTAAGTTGATCGTCTTAGCTAAATATCCATTAGACCACCTATCAAAATCCACGAGAAACTTAAAACTAGCTGGCAGGAGAACTCATAATCCGCACGAAAAAACTATGACAGCATGAAGCTGATTGGATGCAATTGGCTTCATCAAAGGTTGTACTTTGCATTGTAGACACTTAAGCACATGTGAAAATTGGAAAGCCTAATTTTGCACAATCACATCGAGTTGCACTACACAAGTGTATAAGTATGTACACATTTGTAGATTAACTAGATTAATAAGGAGCACACTAAGGGGGATTGAGCTAAAACAAACCCACCAGTAGGAGTGCAAACTTGGGAATCAGAGGAGTGACCCAAGACACTAGGAACAAACATCTAGGGAAGATAGAACCATCTGATCATTAAGGGAAGGAAGAACTAGTCAAGATTAGAGACACATCTTTAGCTGGTCTAGTTAACCTCATAGAAGCACTAGTGGGTCAAGAGACAACCACCATGACAAGTACCAGCTCAATTGAGAATGAACTCAACCTTGACCTTGATCTTTACATGGTAGGGTACCCGGATGACATTCATAAACTTGTCACACAGTATGACCAGCAAATAAGGATATCGCATCATGAAAGACTTGAAGTTTTTGATATCATAGCCAACCTTGAGGAGGAGAGGAGTTTGGGAAGGATAGCATCGTAGCACATCATGAGCTAGAGCCTAGAGCAAAGGGCTCAGAGGTTGCACTACGAGAGAGATCTCAATGAGAATCACAAGATCCTAGCCATCTCAGAAGAAACAGAATGGGAGGCAATGCCAATAGGGAGAGAGCCTTAGAATTTGACCTTATAATGAGCACTCTACTCACAAAATGATTGGTAGATAATACTAGTGCCTAGCAAAGTGGGGCAATCTTGGTGGTATTATTGTTGACCTATCACCCCAAATACCGAAAGCCAAATGATGATACCCATTGCGGCCAAGCAACTAGATAAATATCAAGCAGGAAACAATCCCTACAACTTTTTCAAGTAGTTTGAGTAGGTGTGCAAGGCTAACAACCTCATGGACCCTACTCCATGGGCACAAGCATTTGGTCTTTGCCTAGGAGACAAGGGGGATAGACTTGGTTCACCAGTCTAGATAATGCCAAAAACAATAACTTCACCCATCTAAAGGATCTCTTCATCAAGAGATTCTCTGAGGTAGGATACTCTAATAGCCTCATTGTTAAGTTGATGAATGTCAACCAAAAAGGCAAAGAGGACATATGAGACCATCACACATGTGAGGGGTCTCTACAAGAGGATACCTACATTAGAGTTGAGTGACCCAATAAGAGAGCGGTCTCTACCGTATTCATTAATGGGATCTACAATGAAGAGCTCTTTAAGGCCATAGAGAGTAACTTAAACTTGCAAAGGGATGTTCTTACAAGAGTCTTTGAGGAGGCCATATGAGTGGATGATCTACTCAGAGAGATAAGCTCTCAGGCTATGCAAGAAGGGAGTAACACATTTAGAAACACCAAGAGAACTGCAACACTTAGTGAAAGAGCAAGACAAAGAAAATAGTGTCGACTAGACACCCAAGCAATAGCTGAGCTCAAGCCTAAGGAGATGATCAGGCTACAGGAGTCAATACAAAGGCTAGCACTACCTCACATGCAGTGTATGCACTGTGGAGGGAACTGCTTGCTAGAACTAAATGTCCCAATCCTAGATCTCAACCTTGTGCCAACTATGGAAGATTTGGGCATGATACTATGCAGTGCCGATTGCCAATATGTTTTCTTAGGCAACCTCATTTCAGAAAGGGAGCCCCTTTGGCTCTACCCATATCTAACGATTCAAAGCCAGATGCTCCAAGGATGTCGACATCAACCCAACAAGAATCTCTAGACCACTAGGACCTTTAGTGACCTAGCCACAAAGTGATGCTCTAGTGCAATTTGTAGAGCAATGACCAGAGTAAGACTCATACGTGAATCCTTATGTCTCTTATTATGAGGAGGGTAATCCCATATTGATGGATTTTAGGCATGTGTTGGTTAGGTAGAGGAAGAGGTAGAGGCCTAGGAGGAGGGAAAAACCATGAGCCCATAGCATGTTGGATGTGTGTCCATCTAGGTCATATCTCATCCTACTACCCTGAAAAGGAGCAAGCAAATAGAGAGAAGGAAGACTTGAAGTATCCCAAATGTGGAGTTACACACCTTTTCATAGATTTCCCTAGGTGAAAACTTTCTACTAGTTTAGCAATCATACCATTTGTGCTACTAGGAGTCTTTTGTGTCGAGTCACCTATCAATGATGCCACACCGCCTATCCCCATAAATGTAATGACTCGAGCCCAAATGCAACATGTTGATATCTATTACTGAGACCTAGCATCCTAGATGCAGCTTCTATAGGGAAGAAGAGTTGACAAAGGAGGAAAAAGAGGGTTGAGGCAAAAATAATGCTCAAGACAAAGAGTGAGACCATGTTAACAAAGGGAAAACAAGTCAATGATGCAAAAGTAGAAACATCTTCTCCTATGATAAGAGAGAAGGGAAGAACTAAGGTTGGACACCAACCAACAACTAGAGGTTGTGAATAAGGCCAAGGAATGGATTAATGAAGCACAAGCTCCCTTGTGAGATGATGAACCTATCATTGAGGATGAGATCAAGGAACTATCAACCATGAGCCCACCAATATCTTCCATGTACTCGAGAGCAGGAGAGGCCACCAATCTCTTCCATGTACTTGAGAGTAGGAGAGTCCACCAGTCTCTTCCACGTACTTGAGAGCAGGAGAGGCAACACCACCACATGCATAGCTGCATGGGCAAAGCATGGATGCTGCAAATAGGTGGGCCATCCAAGAGCATTGACAAGAAGCCCTCGATGTTGAGGAGGGTAAGACAGTTGACAATTTTCTAACCACACTAATATCAACTCCTATGACATTGTCATTGGGAGAATTGCTTAGGCAAAACCCTGCACTATGGCAAGGGTTAAAGCAATGGATAGAACAAATTGATAAACATGAACCATAAGACTTGCATGACCATGACACCATGACACACATACCCTTTGGAATCCTGAAGGGTTGGCCTTTAAAGATCGTGGAAACCTAATTCTCCATGAACTTCATAGTCATGAAGGGAGTGGATTATGATATCCTGCTAGGCAAAACTTGGATGTAATAGAGGATTGGGGTAATGGCTTGATGTTCTTAGGCAATAGATCACAAGCAATCTGACTAGAGATGGACACTTGGAAAATCTCACTAGGGGACCTAGATGCCATCTCTACCATGCTAAAGGGTGACTCAAAGGCTAGAAGTGAGTTTGGATCTATAATGAACTACATCCCTTGTCTTGAGGATGAGCGCAACTGGATGCATGTGTTGGCAATGATTGATCTTCCATTCTTAGATGATGAGGATGAATATGGGCAAGTTGTGGACTCAGCTAGTAAACCCAACAAATCCACAACCTTAAACCTACTCATAGTGCCCCTATGCATGATGGCTAGGAGTTCCATTAACCAACCTATGCCAATCACCTATTGCATCCCAACTAATAAATTGGAACTCCATAAAATCCTTGAGTGCCTATCAAGTGAGCTAGCTAGCAACTTAGTTGCAAATTTAAATCCCCTCAAGGATCTCATGGAAAGCAAAGAGTGGAAATGGACTAAGGTGCATGACTTAAACCCTGTCAAATAACTAGACTCTCATGACAAGTGAGAAAAAAATTGAGAATAAGAACCCTAAAAATGATGCACAATCCAAGTATAAGGATTTTGAGGATCAGTATGAAGACTATGGCTCCATTAGTAAGGGAGAACAGAGAAAGTAGAGACGATAGAATATGATATGAATGGAAGAGTGTAACGTACTGTCCTTGATTATGTGACAGATAACATTTTGGTAGTTGCCTAGAGTTTACGTTCCAGCTGTCACCATCCGTACTCTAACAAGAATGATTAGATTTTGTCCTCCCGGTTAGTTAAACCCTAGGTCTACCCTGTAAGGGAAACGTCCTGCCATTACCCATGGAGGACCGACTTGAAGGTTCCTAATTGACCTAACAATCACCAATCAACAACTAGGTCACATCTGGAGGTGTCCTTCAAGAGGCTTCTTGTCTAGAAGGAGCAACTACCATTACCCTTGGTTCATGGAGTACAACACTTTTTTCTAGTATCAGACTAAGGATTTATGAAATCCCTCATAGTGCTCTGGCGCAGCCTCCGTACATTTCCCCTAAGATAATTTACAGTTCAGGTTCTAAGGCCAAACCCTAGGTAAGTCACGGAATCGGCCTTCCTAGGGTTTCTTCCTAGCATTTGTTCTTGGAGAAACCTCTCAGCTAACCGAGACCACCTGCGCTAGGATTGGATTCATTGGGAATCCATCCATCTACTTCTCTCTATGGAAGTTCTTAGTTAACCTACCACATTACGTGAAACATATAAAAATAGCTTCATTAATTTAAAAAAAAAAATCCTTTTATGCATAGTTGTTTGTTTGCGTAATTTACTCATGGATATAGAATCAGAATAAAACAAATTCATTGATTATGTTCCATAATGTGTGTTGTCTCGCCCATACAGGAGAAAAATTACAATTTCATCTGCTGCCTCATCCGGCGCATTTGCATGTCACCAAGATCGAATCCACCTATAGCAAGTGTTTTTAGGTGTCCCAAGTAGAACTTGGGCCATATAAGGGACTCAATAGTTCCTAGGTGAGTAAAGGATTTACTAGCCAGAGCCCCCTTGGCACCGTATCCACTTCTTACTTAATACGATCCCTATCAGGAGACCTCTCACCATCCAAGCCGGTCCATGCTTTCATGGAAGTAAAAATATCCCCTCTTGGTATGGGTATTTAGCACCTATGCTTGGGGGAGGTATATGGCTCCTCAATTTATATCGGTTCCAATACTTAATTCAACCAGGATCTAATCTAGAAAATCACAAACAAGATTGATGTCTTTAAGCATTTACGACTTCAAACAATCGTGCAACTTTCAAGTGATGATTAATCTCGTAGCAATCGACCTTTGAAATTCACACAGTGAGTTCTTCCCCTAGGGTATCTAGATTTTGGGGTTTCTAACCTCTCAGTTTAAGGTTTATAATGACATTGTTGTAACCAAGTTTCATGGCCTTAAGTCTGTTTCTTCAACTTAGAGATATTTTCTATCTTAAAATCTTCTATCAAAGCTTCTAGATTAAACTATATCCTTGACTAATTTCTTCGGGGTTCATTCTTAATAAATCCATCTTGAAAAATTACTCATGATTTCTCTTGAGTTCTAGAATTTCATAGTTTTCCTAACACTTTCTATCCTATAAGATGTTCTAATAATTTACCAAGTGAATACTCTAAGATCACAGTATTTCTTAAGAGACTTATCTTATTTCTATTGAATTTGGATATAAATTTTTAGAAAAAATTGTGGTATTGAAATTGGTAAAGGGTTGTTATCCGCGTCTATGAATCCATTAGTGACTCTCGTGCTTGCAGCTCCAACTGTTGCTTCCATGTTAGTAGGTCATTTGCGATTTCCACTTTTGAATTCTTTTTCTTTGGGGCCATGACAGAAATATGATTTGTAGAAGAAGAAGAACACGACAATAATACTGGTTGGCAAGGGTGTAAGACTCTCGATGATGATGATGGTTATTGTGGGATTCAATGATGTAGGCCTCACGTATGGTTCTTCTTGCTTCATAGAGAGCAATACTTCTCTCTCTCTTAGCAAGCAAGGGTAAGAACAAGGGTAGCTCTTTCTCTAGTATAGAGCAAGAGCGAGAGAATAGGTATGATCTCTCTCTCTTGAGTAGAGGGAATAGGGACGAGAGTAGATGTATGACTTCTAATCAGATTGATAGAATAGGATAAAGTTCTTCAGTGTCTTCTCTTCTTGGATTAGAGTAGAATAGGATGAGAGATCTTCAACATATCCCCTTCCTTGGGTTGAATGGAATGATGTCTCTTCATCTCACGAAATAGAGTCTCCTCCTTCTTGATCAGTGTCTTGTCCTCGTCAAGATTGCTCTTCCCTCTCCTTGGTCATCCCCAATCCCTCAATTTATAGTTTTGCAGGGGGGTAAAAGAGAGGACACTTGCTTTTTTAGCTTTTTTTGATGACATCATTGATGACAAAGAGAGAACACTTTCTTTTAGCATTTTTTATGACATCATTAATGACATCAGAGAGGGAGTTCCGTTTTGTAGCACGAAGATAAAAATTTACGAATATATGGGCAAGCACCGTGTGGCGCATTGTCAGGCAGCTGTCACTCCAAGGCTTATGACCAAGGCGATGGCCAAGGCATAGACCTTGGCATCTTAGTCTTGGCATACTTGGAAATCGGCTACAAAGGCTTTGTTGGTGCTGTTGGCTGTGCGTGAGAAGCTTCCACTAGCTTGTAAGAAAAACTTTCCGGGAGGTCACCCACCCCAGCAGCAGTGTCGTCACCCAAGTGCACTTAATTGCCAACAAGTGACTATCCATTAGGCTAGTTCTTTTTGTTGTCCTATACTACAAAGTTTTAATAAGCTAGTCTTGGGAGGGTCTCCCAAGTCTTTCTTCCATGAATTGGCATATAATACCTCATTAATAATAATAATAATAATCTTCATAATGAGAGTCAGTTTCATAGTTAGAGCTAGTTTAAAATGTGCAACATAAATCAATTTTCTTTGGAATGTATACACACATTAAAATAAACTAAGTAATGGGGACATTACAAAGAGTGATTGAGAAAATTAGAGCTAACACTAAACCTTGAGAGGTCAACATGATTAGAGTGAACAAAGGAGTTGCCAAGGTAGATTGCGGTTGAGCTTGTTAGATAGAATGCCTAGAGGTGGTAGATTATGAGCAAGCCGGATTAGTTTAGCCTTGCACCACACTGTTATTTGGAATGGAGTCAACCTTAGAGCTATGGCCACTAGGGGAGACAACCTTGTCTAATGAGGATTGTGAATACAAATCTGAGTTAGAGGTGAGCTTTGATAGTGACCTCGAAATGCCTCGACCACATGAGACCAAATGCACCAAGGGAACCTCCTAGTCCACCTAAGGCACAAGAGGCTAAAGGAAAAGAGAAGGAAACAATCAAATTCTTTAGATGGATGAACGATAGAAGAGACCCTAGGACCTACCCGAGCACTTCATGAGGTTTAAGAAGGGTGATCAAATAGTGGTGTTAGTAGGAGCCAAGTAGAAAGGGCAAGCAAGTGAACCCATCGAAGGACTAGCCAAAGATAAGGAAGTCAACTTGGTAAGGGAAGGGAACAAGCCCCCGAGTACATAGCAGACAACCTAACTAAGGAGGAGGAGAATAATCTCATAAATATCTTAAGAAAATTCTCCAACATGTTTGCATGGTCCTTAGACGAGTTGAAAGGAATAGATCTGAGTATTGTGACTAGTGATATTCCTATGACCCCCTGATGCAGTATGAATTAAGCAACGACCATACGTGATGAATCCTAAGCATGCACATACAATGAAGGAAGAGATTGATAAGTTATTGAAGGCTAGATTCATATAGAAGATAGAGCACATAGACTAGGTATCATCCATAGTCATATTCATGAAAAAGAATGGGAAGACTTGAGTGTGCATAAACTGTAAGAAGGTGAATGCAGCCACAAAGAGAGACAACTACCCATTATCATACATTGAGCACATGCTAGAGAGAGTGGCATAAATGGAAGCCTACAATTTTTTGGATTGTTTCTCAAGGTATAACCAAGTGCAAGTCTATTCGAAAAATAGGTACAAGACAAAATTTGCCACCAAATGGGGGGGATGTTTGCCTACATAGTTATGCCATTTGAACCGACTAATGCCAAAAATGGTGTGCATCTTCAAGGACATGCTCAAAAAATGGTTGGAACTATTTGTCAATGACTTGTGCATTCACACCAACTAGGAAAAACACTTAGAAAAGCTACAAATAGTCTTTGAATGGTGTAGCAATATGGTCTCTCATTGAACCTCCTAAAGTGCTAGTTTTGGATGAGGCACGATTATATTTGAAGGCACGTTGTGTCGAGGAAAATGATAGCCATAGACTCCTTGAAAGTTATAATTGTTGGCCTTCCCCCTGTGACCAACTTCAAGGGAGTTCAATGTTTTTTAGGCCACACAAGGTACTACCAGCGGTTCATGCTGAACTATGCATTGATTACAAGACCTTTGTATAAGCTATTGATAGTGTTTTATTGGACCGAAGAATGTCAACAAACCTATTAAAGGCTTAAAGAGGCTTTGACTTCAACCCCTATCTTAAGAGCCCAAGATTGATTGATTATCTTCCATGTGCACATTGATGCCTCAAAGTTTGTTGTGGGGGCTGTGTTGTGCCAACATGGTGAGCATAACCTAGTCTATTTGGTGAGGTTTGCTAGCAGATAGATCATTGATATAGAAATTAACTATTCCACAATAGAGAGGGAAGGTTTAGCCATGGTATTCATCATCAAGAAGTTTAGAAGCTATCTTTTGGTGACACCCTTTACCTTCTTTGTGGATCATCAAGCATTGCTTTATCTTATGAATAAACCATGTGCAACAGGATACATTGCTTGATGGTTTCTTTTGCTTTTGGAATTCAACTTCTCTGTGGTAATATGCAAAGGAAAATAGCACTATATGGCAGATCATATGTCCCACACATACCTACAGGTGAAGCGGCTAGATAGGGCATCATGGATGACCTACCGGATGCACATCTTTTTAGAATGTCCAGTGAATAAGATTTGTTTAGAGTAGACCTCACACCTTATTGGGTAGATGACATAGTCCACATTCTAAATAATAGATTGCCTGAATGAACCATAGAAAAAGCTAGGTTAAGGATATTTATCTTGAAAATCCAACCATATCAGTTGATTACAAGACAATTGTATTGATTAGGACATGATGGATTCTTAAGTAGATGTGTTTACAAATATAAAATGCATGGTGTGCTCACTGAATCACATTGCAGGATTATTGGAGGACATTTTAGTGGCGGAGACACCATAGTACGCAAGGTGCTCTAGTCTCAATTGTGGTGGCCAACATTTTCGTGATGTAACTAAGTTTATGAAGCACTGTGATAAGTGCCAATAGACTAATGTCTTGACTTGTGAGGACAAGATGGAGTTGACCCTAATGATTGCATGCCAGCCATTCAAGAAATGGAAAATTGACTTCATTGGTCCAATCAACTTTGCAGCACAATACTCACAAGCCAAGTACATCATTGTTGCCACAACCATTCAAGAAATGGGAACTTGACTTCATTGGTTCAATTAGCCCTGCGGCACAGTACTCATAAACCAAGTACATCATTATTGCCATGGACTATCTCACCAATTGGGTAGAAGCTTGAGCGACTTGCAAAAATGATGCTAGGACCATGACTAAGTTCATTTGGGAGCAAGTAATCTCACGGTTCAGCTGCCCCATAGATTTGGTTAGTAACCAAGGCTCATACTTCATCAATGAAGTGATTTCTCACTTATTATCCACCTTCTTAATAATCCATACAAAGTCCTCACCATATTACCCTCAGAATAACAGTCAAGTTGAATCCGCAAACAAGATCTTGGTGAATGTCCCAACAAAAGTAGTCAGTGCTTCATGCAATGACTAGAACAACAAGCTCATGGCAGCTTTGTGGCCATATAGGATGGCCTACAAAACAACCGTAGGATAGATCCCATTCAAATTGACTTACTGAACCAAAGCAATTCGACCAATAGATCCAAGCTTGAGAGTAGTAGTCCAAGAGATATGGGAGGGTGAGCAAGCATGGACAAATCAGTTGGTAGAGCTAGAACACCTATCTGAGACTCATCTCATTGCAATCCATGCTCTAATCTATGAAAAGGCACAAGGCAAGAGTTGGTTTGACAAACATGTCAAACAATGATACTTAAGGCAAGGAGACTTAGTCTTGCTATACTCTGTTAAGTGACACAAGAAAAATATGAAGATTAGGGGATTGGGACCTTTCAAGGTTCACAATATCAGTAGAATGGGCAATGTAGAACTTGAAACCCTAGAGGGGGAGGGCATAGAATTTTTCAACAGGAATCACATAAAAAAGTTTTACCCTCCTCTACATCCACTTCATGAACCTCCAATAATAGGACCACTAAAAAATGTGAGAATTGTAACCATCATAGAACTAGAGGAGGAGGAGGAGGACGCAGTGGTGGCTCCAATGTCTTCCTGTGAAAAATTGTGATTGCTCAAAAAGCATACACCTTTGATGCACTAATTGATGAGGGAGCTAAATCTAATATCTTAATGTATGATCACTGGACTGCCATGAGTCAACCCCAATTGCAACCAACCCATGCAAAACTTAGCCCATTTGGGAGGTAGCCGTATACACTCTTGGGAAAATGCAAAGTAATGGTTTCTATCAAGACTGAGAGCCTACCCATCATTTTTTATGTGCTACCTACAGGAAAAGTGTGGGTCACGTGTTCAAAAAAAAGCTCACTATAATATTGACTATGACTCGCACTGTATCCATCTTGCCATTGGCAATGTTTGAATAATAATAGCTTTTAGCAAGGGCACCATAACCATCCAAGAGCCTATAGTGTCACCAGTAGTTAAACCTAGTGTCAACCCTAAGGAGAGGGGTAGTGTGCCACAATGCACACCCATGATAAAGTCCCACCAGTGTGTCTAGAGACTACAACCAAAGTTATGATCCAAACACTGAAGTGGATCCCCAAGCATAGACCACAATCTTACAAATACCAATCATTTGGAACTCCACACTCTAGACCTAAATAGAGAAGCTGGCACTCCTATAATTCACATGTGACTAGGCTACACTGGATCCCAAAAGCCCTATTGCGAGCACAAGGTTACTATGAAGGTAACACCTTGCTGTAGCTACCTAAACTCTCAAGTGCCATGTATGATCCTCAATCTCATGCTCCAAAAACTAAGGCCCAGAAACATCAATCAAAACAGGGGAAGAGAAAAACCAAAAGAAAGGGTGCTCAATTGATGAGTACTCCAATGGTCTATTGACCCAAAGCTCAACCAAAGTCAATGAGAAACTGTAAAATATTACACGGCACAGCGAACAGAATCTGAGAAAGAGATAGAGAGTACACAACAGATAAGAGGAGAATCAGTAAATTCTTTAACTCCAAACAACTGATACAAAGATGGCTCTGTCCACCCGTGCACTTCCACTGTGTAAAGCTTAGATGGCGATCTAGACAGAAGATAGGTGAAGAGTTTAAGGCTAGCTGGAACAACAACTCTGACTGGGTGAAAGATGAGTGTATAATGGCTGCGAAGGGGTTTAGCTTTTATAGCCCGTGAAGGTTGTTAGGTCGGCCTGCTGACCGACCTACCATATGAGCCTCCACTAGTCGGCCAGGGAATATTCCAGGGAATATTCCCTTTACCATCGGGCTGGGGGCGCTGCCCCCGGACCCCCGCCAGGGGGGCCGCTGGCCCCCCTGGGACCCCCCAGCCAGGGGCCGCTTCTGCGGCCCCCCTGACCCCACAATAGGGGCCCCTTTTAACTCCCTTACCACGCAACTCAATGCAATGTGCCTCGAGTTGCTACTAGCTTAACCACTCCGTCTAACCCAAAGATTAGACCCACAACAGTCACCTTTTTGCCATCCGGTCACATAGACCTCATCTGATATACAAGTCAGGACTCAACCAATGTCCGGGCTCACATTTGGCTTCTCCTCATAATGGGGGCCTTACAACTTTGAGCACCATGGATCATTGGTAGCACCTAATGAGGGTGGGGCATTGATCATATCTAACAGAAACCACTCTAGAATGAGCTTATACCTAAGGACTTTGATGTGACCGATATTGTAAAAACTGATGACAAAGTGTAACTAAAATCCAAACTTCTCACACCAAGCTTGACCCACCCAATGAGAATCCCAAAGTGGAAGTATCGCATATCAACTAGTTCATTCCAACTAAACCAAATCCACTAGAGTAGGCCTTAGGCCGTCCAAAATAATGATGATCCATTCTTGAAGTGGCTTACAACATGGCCATGGACATAGGGGATGACTTAGAAACATGGATTTGATGGTTGGACTCAACTTTCACATTGTTTACTAGAAGTTATAAATGTTTGGACCTAGGCCTACTTGATGAACCCATAGCAAATGAGGTATGTTCCTTGCTATGTTCTTGGAAAGAATACAAATTCATCTTCACTAAGGCCTCCAAATTGTGGAAGAGATGATTGCCCACAAAATCTCACGAGAAAAGGGCTTAAGCAAAAACTTAATCACCTCCTACAAGAGCAACAAAATTTCCATGACACCACAAGAACTTGCAGATCTCCAATGATTAGTTGAGTCTGAGTTTGCTTTCTTATGCAAGTGGTATACTCTGTGCATTCAATGGGATCAAGAGGGTTATCAAATCATGACCAATGCCATGCGGAGCAACAATGTGCCATCAAGACTTCTGAGTATAACAACCCAACGTATGTGGCCCCAACCTCATTTAGGGTATTAGACATGACAAGAAATCAGCTTTTAGATGACAATATCATGCTACATCCATACTAGGATAGAATCCTAACTGAGGAGGAACTTCACATTGCAAGTCGAATCAACTCAGGTGACCTCTTGATCGACATATTGATTTATATCACACAAGTAGGCATTGGTCCACAAGATATGGACTGTCATGCGACACTAGAGTATAACCTAGAGTTTTGTGACAAGCTCTTGAACCAGTAAGGTACATCTAGAATGCACTAAAGATGATTACACTTTTATTCCTACAATCCTAGGAAAGATTTTCATCCTTTCCAAGGGGGGAGAGGTAAAAGTGAAAGATGAATGAAAAATTGAAATAGGAATTGAACTTTAAAGGGAAGAATGAATGCTTCTTCTTTTGGTAAATATGCTCCATGAAGTTCTTGTGTAAAAAATATATGGATTGATTGATGTGTAAATTCTCATTTTATGATTTATATATTTCATCATCGACTATTGATCTTTCTAGTCACTTTAACTTTTGTGTAAGAAATACCCGTTAAGGAGAACTAATTGTGGGCTATTGTGTAGTGATAGGAACCCAAAAATGGAGGGGCAATAAGATAAAGCCAATAGGCTCCCCTTCAGAAAAGAGCAACACAGAAGATACAACTTAGCCATGGAGATATGCATGTTCAACCAACTGAAATACTATAGCATCCACAACCTAGGGGGTTTGGTGTATAACGTGCACGCTCCTCAAATTGCAGGATATGTCTTAGTAGTCCATCGGGATTTATATCTAGAAGACACCACCCGACACTCCCAAGGAATGACACGGGGTTTGCCAACTAAGGTCTCTTGAGTTTGCCCCGCAATGGAACTTATCCAGCCGTTCCCACTAGGATCAACCTTAAGTCTGGGTTCCTTGTAATCAGGTCTTCTTAACAGCCTTCTAGCATCGGTCTACCACTGCTCCACTTTGCGCAAACACAATTGGGCCAAAGCAGTCTCATACCACACTTGGTTCAAATAGAATGGGAAACGAGAGGGATGCATCACTTGACCTCTCTACCCGTAGGGCATAGTCCCATTCCGGTCCTCTAAAATGGTATGAATCAGGGTTCTAACCAACGTTGTCTAAGGTCATCGTTTGACTTTTCTTAATATTCCTCGTTAACATTTCCTTTGAGGAAAGCTCTCGGCTAACCGAGACCACCCTTCCATAGGATAGAACCATTGGTCACATCCACCACGCTTCTCTCGGGGGTTGTTTTAGTTATGTAATTACCTACCACATTATGTTTGACATATAAAAGTAGCTTCCTTAATTAACCCGTTAATCACATGTTTCTTTACGTAATTTAGGGCACATACATGAAGACAAGATAAAAAAGATCAAACACTTCCTTAACTTATCTTCAGATTAATGTTTGTCTCCTACCCATATAGGAGAATTAAGTGTTCCTTTTTGCCTCCACAGAAAAATCCTTCCGTCTCCTGACAATAAAACCCGAAGGTTTATCCTATCAAGATTCCGCATTGTAACTAGTATCAAGGCCTCGAGATCCCATCTCGAGTCATGTAGAACACTTGTGTAGGGGTCAGAGGCATTAGGATTTACGGCCAGAGCCCCCATTGGCACCCAAGCGTCCTCCTACGCCAAGTAATTTTCACGGAGAGACCTCTCGCGGCGGGTTCGGTCCACATTCCTGGTGCGGATTCATAACCCCCTTGGTTAGGGTTTGGCGGTTCATGGGGGGTGGCTAGCGCCATCCTTCCTTAATTATCCCTTTAGGAAATCAACCATAGCTAAAGAAACCAGCTTAAAAACAATTACTAGGGAAAACATCCCTTTTGTTTCCATGGCAATCAGTCATCTCAGACCCGGCCATGCAATCATCAATCACACCCCACTTGGATTAACATCCAAAACCACATTAACAAACAGTTGAATGCACAACCTCTTGCTTCAAGGCATTGCAATCCCATTGCATGCACAATTATAATTTAACTTGGATGTATCAAAACACTTGCTCAAGGGATTGACAACCTTTTCAAACAACCAAGCATAACTTGGGTCAACAATCCATTTAGGTTAGGTCACCAGCTTCAATTAAGCTAGGAGTGTATCCATTTGTGACAGTCCACAACATGATCGATAAAATAATTCGCAAGCAATTCCTAATGCACCAGATCTCATGAAGGTCTAGGTTTCTATCCATTAGTGCAATTGCATCCTATGAACGGAAGCTATCATTTCATGTGTTTCTTTTAGTCATGATCGCGAAGCATGAATTCTAAATGACTATTCATGCATTGAACTAGTTTAAAAGCTATTATTTTATGTGAAATGATGCAAAAATATTATCATTCTATGTGTGTAAAAGCTATCATTTCATGCATATAAACTTATGCGAACTCCATACTCTATCATTTCACGCATGCAACCTAGCGCTTAGAGTAAACAAAAATCCTAAGACTCGTCCTTGTTAATGCACGTAGCTAACCCCTTCATTTCTTCCATAATTAATTATAAAGCTTAAAGAACCTGGGTTTGATTCATGATCATAGGGGCATTTGTTGCGTTGATCGCTCCGCTTGCCTCCCCCGCATTACCGATACCAATGGTAGCTTTGGCACCTACGCTTCCCGCGACTTTCTTTTTGGGAGCCATTTCCACGCGGAGTTTGGATAGACCGGACCTTAACGGCCTTCAAGATGACAGGCTCATGTAGGAAAGATCATTAGATGGGGGTCCTTCGCCAAGGGGGTGGTTTGAGTGTGGCTCCTCAAACCTTCACCTCTCACCAACTCTCTCCCTCTCTCTCTCTCTCTTTCTCTCTTTCTCTCTCTCTCTCCTTCTTCTTCTCTTCTCCTTCTCTCTCTCTCCCTCTTCTTCTTCTACTTCTTCTCTCCTTCTCCTACTCTCTCTCTTCTTATTCTTCTTCTTCTTCTCTTCCTCTTCTCCTACTCTCTTTCCCTCTCTTCTTCCTCTTCTTCTTCTTTTCTCTTCTTCTCCTACTCTCTCTCTCTCTCCTTCTCCTCTTCTCTCCCTCTCCTCTTCCTCCTTCTTCTCCTTCTCTCTCTCTCTTTCTCTCCTCCTCCTTCTCCTTCTCCTTCTCTCTCTCTCTTCCTCTCCTTCTTCTTCTCCTCTCTTCTTCTCTCTCTCTCTCTTCTTCTCCTTCTTCTACTTCCCCTCTCTCTCCCTTCTCTCTCTCCTTCTCCTCTTCTCTCCCTCTCCTCTTCCTCTTCTCTCTCTCTTTCTCTTCTTCTCTCTTCTCCCCTTCTACCTCTTCTTCTTCTTCTTCTTCTTCTTCTTCTTCTTCTCCCTTCTCTCCTTCTACCTCTTTTTCTTCTTCTTCTTCTTCCCTCTTCTCTCCTTCTACCTCTTCTTCTTCTCCTCCTCTCTTCTCTCTCTCTCTCTCTCCCTCTCCTTCTCTCTTCTCTCCCTCCTTCTCTTCTTCTCCCTCTCCTTCTCTCCCTCTCCTCCTCCTCTTCTACCTCTTCTTCTCCTTCTCTCTTCTCTCCTTCTCTACCTCTTCTACCTCCCTCTCCTTCTTTTCTGCTCATGGAGGCCCGCAACAACTGGCGATCAAGGAGGGGGGGAAAGTGTGCTGCAGAACCGAGGGGGGGGGCGCTGTTGTTACTGTTGGGGCCGGCGCTGTAATCGCCAACAGGGGGTCTCTGTTGTCATGGCCAGGTGGTAGTGCCTACACAGAAGATGGAGGGGGGGCCGTTCTAACAGCCGACAAGGGAGGGGGAGGATCCTCCCCTTTTATAGGAGGGGGAGGAGCTGGGCATGGCCACCACCCCTCCCACCTAGGGGCTGCATGCCCCCCATTACCAACCACATCACTCCCTCTCTCTCTCTCCCCGACGTGCTATCGGCGGGGAGAGAGAGAGGGAAAAATTTTTGCATTAATAATAACTTTTTTCCCATTAAAAAGGGGGGGAAAGTTCCTATGCAAGGGGGGGGGGGGGGGGGAAGAAAGGCACAAGCATATTACATGGTGACATTTGAAGAGGCCATTAGGCAAATGATATAATGATGCAATCTTGCCAAGTACCTGGAGAAGGTGGGGCAGGACATCAACCATAGAAAATGCACTAAGTTCTTGAGGATCTTTGATCCCCAACTATGGGATGCTGGGGATGGACAAAAGAAATTATACACAATGATGGAATCAGCTTGGTTGACATCCCTAATCCCACCATCGGACTACAAGAAAATTAAGACCATGCTCTCTTCTCAAGCCAAAGATACAATGCCCTCATGAATATAATAGGAGTGCCATTGCTTGAGAGTCCTGTATCAAATGCACTAGATGAGATAAACTAGGATGCCTATGTTCAAAAAAAAATCCACGCATAAGCAAAGGTGCTAGCAACAATGCTAGAAGGGCAGCAGAGGGGGAGTCTCCAACTACCATAACAGAGTCAGAAAGGACTAGCATCCAAGGCATCGACCATAGGGTTTGGAGGGGTACTCATGGCTATAATCCAGGAAACCTTGGGGGAGATGGAAATAGAAGAAGTAGTAGAGAAAACCTCAAAACCATCATGAATCTAAGAGGAGCATCACTCCCTCACTCTGCTGAGCTTGCCTATTTCATTCTTAGTAGTAGAAGAGTAAGGGGAGGATTAATTCAACAAGGATTAGCAATTCAAAAGCATAATGAAGTGCTAATTAGAAAGAGGCTAATTGGCCCACTCAACAGAGCAAGGGACCTTGAGTGAATGGATAGTCAACAAGTAGCAAGGCTCAAAGCTATCAAGCCAAGGGGAAAGAAGAAATATCACATTGAAAATCCCCATCAAGAGAGTCTGATCCACCTCAAAAGAACATAGAGAATTGCAAAGGGTGAAAGAAGAGTCTAGAAGGCTTGAAGAGGAGTGTAGGAAGAAATTAGAGGAAGATGAAGAAAGACTATTGCAATGAGAAGAGGAACAGATAGCGATGGCTATTAGGAGATCAGTGGATCAACCCTATCGATCTTAGAAATTAACAATGATGAACCCCACTCACAAGGATGTGCTAGGCATGAGTATTGTGGCAAAAGAGGCAGGATTAAGGCTTGTGGTGGAAGGCAAGGAAAGGGCCACTCTAAGGAAAATAGATACCTAGAGCTAGAAAATGAGGAGTTGAAGAAGCAAAGAGAGGACGAAAGAAACAAGCTGCATGCAACAAAAACACAAAAGGATGAGGAGTCCAAGAAGAAGTTAGTAGAGCCACATAACCAACTTCAAGGATCTCTCCATGAAGAAGAAATCCTAAAGGAGCAAGTAGAGCACTAAAATCAGGAAAAAGAACAAATGTGTGTATTGTGGCGGGAGTAGAGCATTGTAGACACCACTTTGACCCAGTACCAGAATCAAGGGCTGAAGCAGATGAAAGAGAAGTTAGAGGAATGGTTAGCCAAGAATGAGGATAGAATCAAAGAGTTAGCTTACTGACTAGCCAATTTAGAGAGTAAATGCCTCATGGTAGAGAGCAAGCCGCAGTTATAGAGACAGGGATGTTGGAGTAACAAAGAGCTTTTTTAAGCACATTGCTAAACATAACACAATCAAGAGAAGAAGAGACCCTTGAGGAAGTAAAAAGGAAATCAAATCTAGCAAGGAGAGCATTGCAACATGGACTCCAAGCCAAGGCACCCAAACCTAGCACTAGCTTAGGAGTGGAGGAGCAATGAGCACATCTGATCTTAGTTGGATTGACCACACAAAAAATCAGTTGGCTAGGGTTTGGGGATCTAGAGCAATCAGCACAACCTCTCCCAAAAGAGCCAACAAAGACAATCAAATGGTAGCAAGGTATATCGAACGACTTACAAACCATCCATTGGGGGGGGGGGGGGGGGGCAAACACCCTTTAAGCTAACCTATGGGACATAAGCAATCCTATTGGTCAAATTCTTTGTTCCAAGCCCATTTGGTGGAATTGGAATGTTTCTCTAAAATGTGACTTATAGCCATACATGTTGAGATATTGGAAATCACATCTAGCTTAGCCTCTTTGTATGGAGTAGTGTGGCTCATGATACAGAATCCCATATGCATAGTGGTGGAAAGTGTAGCTTAGTCTATTCTTATAAAGCATTGTACTTACTCTCATTTTGAATGAAATGTCATAGTACTTTTGTACTTTCAACAAAGTGTTTGTGTCATTGTCAATCCACTACACAAGATTGTGTTTATGAATCCAAGCTTCCATCTTGGAACCTATTTCACTTGTGTGACATTTGGTCTTGATGTCTGTTACCTCATGAACTCACTCTTCCTCTTTAAACCTCCATAGCCATGCTCTAGATCTGGCATTTTTACATGGTATCAGAGCCTAGTCGGGCATGCCTAAGCTCTACAAATCACTCCTTTAGCTCCTTTCAATCTTTTATTAGCTCAGCTTGACATAAACCCTTCATCTTCCACCTCGATCTTCACTCTATCTCTCTTGGCTGCCATAGATACAACCTACCTACCTCTGTGGAGCAGCCATATCTCTTCAACTAGGCCATATCTCTTTAAGCTTTCTCTTGAGAGTTTCTCCTTAGGTCAAAGAGCATCTTTCCAGCCCAAAATTTCCTGACATTGTGTAAGATATAGGCCGACATTGTTGAAAAACACAGATATGGCCAAATTTCAATGTTGTAAATTGGACATATTATCTCTCCCTACTGTGAACATTATTCCATGAGTTACTATAGGGAATTTTTTGCTTATATAGGTGACTTATTTTAGCTAAGAGGGCTTGAGAAAATTCCACTCCAACAGAGAGATATTAGAAGATTACTCAGAGGTTGTACTTCAAGAAGCCATAGCCAACTTGCTGCTATTCAACTGATGGTGCCATCATCACACCTCGCAAAGTCAAGGGCTACCATAGAGATTTTGATGTTTATCATATGGCTACCTCCTAATAAAATTTCAACTCAAATGATCCACTAGGTGAGCTACTACAACCAAAATATCAAGGTGTTGTCATGAAACCGTAACTGGCAGCCATAGCCACTTACCTTCAAGCTCATTTTTTTCCTACATTTTCTCTCTCTTGCCACTTAAACCAAACCTCTGCCACTCTGATCCACTAAGAATTGAAGTTTCCAGCAAGATTTTAGTATCCAACAAGCAAGCCTTGGAAAGTTTTTGAATATTTGAAGCTTTCATTGAAGTATAAGCATCAAGCATAGTGAGATTTTATGCTACCATTGCTTGTATTTTCAACACATTGCAAGTCAACTTGGTTATTGATCAACCTCAATCAAGTGAAGCCATTTTGAAGCTGTTTCAAGCAAGATTTTCCCATCAAATCAACAAGGAGGGGAGAAATCCAAGCATAAAAGCATCAAACTCAAGTGCATGAAAGCATAGTATCTATTGATACTTATCAAGTGTTACTTGACACTACATTCCTTGTGTCTCTTGACACAATTAAATCTTCTACTACTCAGATCTGAGTGTTTTGGTGTTGATTTGCTATTCCAACATGGGCAAAGTGTCTCCAATTGCTTGGTTCAAAGGGGTCGGGTTTCACACCTCGCAAACCCGCATCAAGCTCATTTTGATGAAGAAGGGCCTTTGGCCATCACCAATGACAAGGAGAAGAAGCATTGAGATGCGAACCTTGTAGTTACTTGGAAAAATAATAATGATAAAGCACATGCCATCATTAAGCTAGAATTGGATGACAGCTATATCCACCATGTGGATACCTGTGAAACATCTACTGATACACGGAAGAGATTAGATACTTTGTTTGGTGCACAATCAAAGTCATCTAAGCATGGATTACTGATTGAATTTTTCAGACTAGATATGAAATCAAACACATCTCTTGCAACTCCCTTAAACTACATGGAAGGTTTCTTAACTCAGCTTGTGGGAATTGATCTCAAGATAGATGAAGAAATTTGTATTGGTGTGTTGTTAAAAAGCCTGCCTCCTCACTATAATAGTGTATCAACTACATTGATCAAAATGGCTAGTCCTAAACCAGTTGACATTAAGGCCTCCCTACTAGAAGAAGAAAAGAAGGTAAAATCCAAAGAAAAACCAAGCACCTCTAAAGATGAACAAATGTTATATGTAGGTACCAGGTACAAGGGCAAGAAAGATCAACTGGTATGTGACTTCTACAAAAGGATCGGGCACACAGAGAAATTCTGTCATGTCGAAGAGGTCCCAAAAGGTATGTCTAGTTGCCGTTAAAGAAGAAGAAGACCATGGAGCAAAAGAAGAAGAGGAAGAACACCACTAGGAGAAGGACAAACCTCATCAATCCTTCTATTCTGATAGACTTTTTTAGCCTTGTATTTCCTAGCCCTAATGCTTCTGACATAAGCTTGTAAACTCCTCATGTAACGTTGTACTACAGCCTCTATACACCTCTATACATTTGTGAGTCCCCTGTTACAACCTATGGATGTCCACCATGTCTTTGGTACCTAGACTTAGCCTTTTTTGTGTGACAGCCTCTGTTGTTTACCATGTTTGTGGTGTGCCCACACTTTGCAGGTGGTCGCTCACTAAAGCCTCTACACACTTTGTACTTCTCTGGTTGTGATTGAGGAGGGGAGTTGAGATATTGGCAATCACACCTAGCTTAGCCTCTTTGTATGGAGCATTGTGGGCTCAGGATACAAAATCCCATATGCACAGTGGTGGAAAGTGTAGCCTAGTCTATTCCTATAAATCATTGTATTTTCTCTCATTTTGAATTCAATGTCATAGTACTTTTGTACTTCTAGCAAAGTGTCTGTGTCATTGTCAGTCCACTAAACAAGATTGTGTTTATGAGTTAAAGCTTCCATCTTGGAACCTATTTCACTTGTGTGACATTTGATCTTGATGTCTGTTACCTCATGAGCTCACTCTTCCACTTTCAACCTCCATAGCCATGCTCTAGATCCGACATTTTTACAATACATGCACTGATTTGTGAAAAGGCACAAAGAAATCCTGGTTCAACAATATGTTAAATAGAGGATTTTAAGAAACGTGAATTTTTATTGCTCTATTCCATCAAGGGCCACAAGTGAAAAATAAAGTTTAGAGGACTTGGCCTTATTCGAGTGTGCTAAATTAGCAAACAACGAGCAATATGGAGTTATAAAAACTGGAGGGCAAGGAGGCGAAAACTTCAATAAAAGTTGCATTAAAAAGTATTATCCTCTTGCCCATCCATTGCATGAGCCTTTGATGTTACCACCGCCAATTATCATGTTTGCTATCATAGAGATAGACCTTGAAGATGAGGAACCCATGCAACCCATCTATTTGAGTGCACCACTAAGAAAGAATGTACCCTTGATGGATTGATCAATGAATGGAAAAACCACAACATTCTCACTTATGAAGGTTGGATGATGATAAGACAACCACAATTGATCTCAACAATAGCTAAGATCAACCCACATGGGGGGGTATGCCCTATACAAGAAATGTAAGATTGTGGTAACAATCAAGATTGAGAGCCTCCCCATTATTTTTTATGTATTTCCAAATGCAAAGGGAGTTGGAAAAGAAACAATGTTAGGTATAACATTCAAATGGAAAACCTAATGTAAAATTGATTATAATGCCCAACATATCCATCTAGTTCTGAAAAATGAAAGAATAATCATGGCTTTTAGCAAGGTTAAACCAACTTCCACAAACTTGGAAACACCACCAATGTCCTCAAATAGTGACACCTCTAGTGAGGGGGGTAAAAACTTACTCAGTGAAATAAAAAAAGCACAAAAGAACAAATGAGAGCCAATGAGTAAAGTGGCAAAAACAAAACCCATTCAGAAGCAAGGAATTCCTAAGGTTAAATTTGAGAACATAGAACCTCACACTCTTGCAAAGCATCTAGCTAGACCCACTTACCATAGACCAAGATCCAAAAATTTGAATTACAAGTGATGGTCTAGTGCTAGGTTGCAATGGGTTCCCAAGACCTTATTGCATGTCAAGGGTATTACGTAGGTAACAAATGGATTTTGTTACCAAAAATTTTGAGAGTGTATGTTGATAAAACAACCAAAACCATGATGTCAAAGGGGTTGTGATACGCTAAACATCACTATCATCACCTAGACAAATAAGTGCCAAAAAACATAAAACGAAATGTGAATCTACTAATATTTTAAATTAGTGAGATGGATACATAGAACCAAATGTGGATCTACTAATATTCTCAATTAGATGGATGGATGGATGGATAGATGGATGGATGGATGGATGGATGGATGGATGGATGGATAGATAGATAGATAGATAGATAGATAGATAGATAGATAGATAGATAGATAGATAGATAGATAGATAGATAGATAGATGGATGGATGGATGGATGGATGGATGGATGGATGGATGGATGGATGGATGGAGAGAGAGAGAGAGAGTGAGAGAGAGAGAGAGAGAGAGAGAGAGAGAGAGAGAGAGAGAGAGAGAGAGAGAGAGAGAGAGAGAGAGAGAGAGAGAGAGAGAGAGAGAGAGAGAGAGAGAGAGAGAGACAAAGAGAGAGATATAGAGACAGAGACAGAGAGACAGAGAGAGATGTTTGCTTTTCTTGGATGATCTTGCAATGCTTGTGGGTTTGAGGTTCATGAGGCTTGGAGGTTCTCACAACTGAAGGGACCATCACAGCTTGGGAGCTCTCCAACTAATCTAGACTACAACTATTATGGTGAGTTTCTCTTGCTTTGACAATTGTTTGGGGCTAGCTTGCAATCTAGGCTCGACACCATAGCCATAAGAAGTTATAACAACCTACTCTCACTTTAATCCCATCATTATTGTAGTCCATTTGTGGTTTGTGCATTAGATTTCTTAGTAATGTAGTGAACTTAAAAGGGTCTTAGTCCATAGAATTTTATTTTTTTACTTACATTAGGGGAGATTTGGACTCAAGTTTGGGCCTTATAAGAAATTCCACCTCAACATAGAGAGAGGTATTTCAAAAATAAATCAAAATGGCTAAATTTTCAAAAATTTCAAGATTTGTTTCCTTTTTTTCAAAATACACAAATTAGCATGTAGCCTTTAAGTTGTCAATTAGCCTAATTAAGAGTTTAGATGTCAGTTCTTGGATTTAAGTGCGCAAGGCTAAAAAATTTATGGCTCGTATTTAAATCGATTAGAATTAATAACATAGTCTCTTTTTATCAAAAGATGAGGCAAAACACTATGTGAAGACCTGAGTTGCACCCGCCACATTACATGTAGAAGATGTCCATGTATTCTCCCTCACTTTTTTGAAAGTAACTTCACAAACATTGCAGACAAGGATGGATGAAGTTGAATCAACATCACAAACGAAGATGCCTAGGGTAGAATCAACAAGGATGACTAGGGCAGAATCTCCACCACGAATGGAGATGGCTGGGTGGAATCAACATCACAAAGAGAGATGGCAGCATCCAAATCAGCATCAAAGATATATAGGAGAGAGGCATATGACCTCCATATTAAGCTTGATCGTGAGTATGAGCCATTAAGTAAGAAAAACAAACCATATCTCATGTCGTCTACATCCAAAGAACTTTGTAGGTTGCAAGGAAAGAGGAATATAGATATATGGATTAATAGGACACTATATCCAAAATTTCATTTGCATAACTCCATGCCTCCATTCAGAGATATTACATCCTTAGTGAGCTTTGTTGGAAATGGTTATAATGGCCTCTTAGGATACAATCAATAGTTGGATGCCATTAGCAATGTACACACGTTAGAAAGAGATTCGTTAGAGAAGGAGAATGCCTCTTTGAGGGAAATATTAGAGCAATGTAAGCACAAATTACTGCAGGACAAGGAGACTATTTTAGAGCTGGAGAAACAATTGATTAATCAAGGCTTAAAGAAACAATATTAGGGTTTTGCAAATGATGCAAGAAACTTCAAAATATTCAAGACATGAAGCTATGAAGCTGTGGTATTAAGAAAATAATACATGTAGTGAAGTAAGTAAGCTCTTTGTTATTTTTTTCACTCTCATAAATTATTTGTAAAATAATTTATGATAATTGAATATTTTTTATTGTGAATAAAGGGATATCCTACACCCAATGAAGAAACGACTTTAAGCATGGAGGCATCAACAATTGAACACTTTAAAATGCTTCTAAATAAGAAAGCTATTAAAGAAATATTGAAGGATTCAAAATATTGAAATCTTGAAAAATAGAAGATTGAGATTTTCTTGAGAGGGAGTCAACTTAGCTCAAGTGATATGCAAGTCTTATTGGATGAGACATGTATATCTAGCAAGGGATACACAACTATTTACAAATCTCTTTATAGGAAGATGAAGGAGATGAAGGAATCTAAGCTACAAGATCGATATTGCCAAACCTAATATCTCTTAAAAGAATGTGAAAACAAGTTAATGATCAAGTTCTACAACTCTTGGGAGCTCCATTTCATATCGAAGATATGTATCATTTGGCAGTAGGGGAGGTGATGGTTTACCACAAATACAATAATATATTTTACAACTTGGAGGCCCTACAGTCATACTCTGTTCAATTATTTGAGGTGACTCCTTATGAATGTGATGGTCTCCTAAAATTTATACTCATGCTTGATGATTGCTATATTGTGAAGGATAATGTAATATTCCCGCCATAACGCTTCATATCAAGAAATGAATTCGAGTTTGAGAAGTTTGAAAAATTACTCATTGAGCTATCACATAAGTGACCACACGTAATTTTCTTGATATCGAGTCTCACATTAAATCGATTCCACAATTCGACATGCGAAGATGCCTCAATAATCCCCATCAACAAAAAGCAAAGATGCCTCATAAATAGTATTATGATGGCTTAATTATATAAATTTTCCCACATTATATTTAATTTGGCATTTCCAATTCCATTTAATGCGTTGAGGATTGCATTAATTTTGTAACTGCAAGACAAATCGCAAAAGCCTTAATTAGTAGACAAAGAATGCACAATAATGAGCATGATATTGAGTATATTAAGTATCAGAGAGTATGCCACGACTTTATAAACTAGATAAGTCATGAGGGAGAGAAAGCATAAAATAATCATCCCCATACCACCATCCAATAGGTAGGCAATCAAAATGCATTTTTAATAAAGCTCAATTGGCTGTGTTGACAAGTAGCCAAAAGAATGAGTCGACTACATGCTCCCCCTCGTGCCTATAAATACACCCCCTCTACTTCACAAAGAAAGCAAGAAGGAAGACCTCCTGATGATGGAAAAATTTCTCTACTTCTCTTATCCATTGAAGCTTTGAGCTTGAAAGAGGAAAATACCCCCTTCTACCTTATTTTTATTTTCTCTACCCCCTATTACGCCTTCATCCCATACAACCATACCATTAAGTGAAACACTAGCGAATTTTTTTGGGACAACTACAAACTAGTATGTCAATTTCGCCTGACATCCATGGCTCCGCAAGGTCACAAAAATTTAAAAAGCCCATTTGAAACCAGGGAAGTAAGGAATGCGACCGATGGAAAAAATGACATGTTAGAAATTGGCAAAACCTCCATTACAGAAAACCTGAGAGAGGTAACATCTTGTCGGTTTGAAAAAAATTAATGTTTTATAAGCTTATCACTAAATTTGGCTTTAAACGATTATAAATGCATTCTAAAGAAAATGTATATGAACTGTCGCTTAAGAAAATAACCTAAGTAATATAATAATTAGCTATTCAGTGAAAAAACTCTTTCACTGGAAAAGGATTATATGCTTATCATTAAGAAAATATCTTAATTATGGTTTATTTCGTGATATTCATTGTTATTTTATTAATGAAGCATGTGATCATAATAATAATAAAAGGTAGATCTTGTTAGGGAATGGAATATTTTATAACTTTTCCCTAAAAGTGACTATCTCTATTTCATTTTGCTAATGATAAACAGAAACATATGAATTTGATAATAATGTATAGAAAATCATTTAGATAATATCATGAAATAATCAATGCATTAAATTAATAGAAATTTGAATAGAAAAATATATACTAGATGTGCATAAATTAAGAGTGTGAAAATATATTTCGATGTCTAAAAGATAAAAGAAAAATTACACTTATGATTTTTGCATTGCCTAGAATAAAGTTTTCAGAAAAACAATCAGCATTGCACTTAGGACATAGCTAAATGAAAATTGATCATTCTAGATAACATTCAAAGTTGGCAAATGGTTAGACATTGTCTCTTAAACCGTAGAATATGAGTAGAATAAAATAAAAATTATTTTCTTGCTAGAAATACATGCAATGCTAATATTAATGATTATATTAGCAAGAGCATCAATATCATGAGTTGATCCATATATGAGTCAACGAGAATACTTAACCTAAAATATCGAGAGTGTTGAAGTGAAAACAACTATGAAATACTCAACAACCCTAAAACTATTAGTAAAAGGAAGCTAAATAAATATCGGAAGTCTATATGACTTGTTGGACATTTCTAAGAATTTGTTGATACAAATTCTAAAGCATAAACAGACTTGGAAAAGCATTTGAAATCTTGCTAAATGCAGGTTAGGGCAGGGCAGTGCATGAATTTCTTGCCATAGGTATAAATGCCCATATTATCTTTTAGGGAGGAAATACTAAATTTTTCATAAGGGTAAAATAGACTTCAAATTCGTAAAATAACTTGCGGATCCCGAAAAATAGTTGCAAGTAGGAAGCGAAACCCTAAGAATAAGATGGGGCCTTAAAATAGAAACCCTAGATTTGGGTGGGGCTGCTTCCTATGCTAAAAACACTTGCTGCTATTTCTTTTTTATTTGTGCACACATTGATAGTTGCACAAGAAAGATTGATTGTGCTTGCAACTGTTAGATATGATTGTAAATATATAATGAGGATAATAAGTGAAAAGATCGCTCTATGCCTCTCCCATGGCTAGACGTGGAACTCTGCTCCAAGGGGGATTGTTTTGTACTGCCACGAGGAGCTTTGGGCCGGCCCCAACGGCAAGAGGTCACTTGGTGAGAAATCCGTTAGGTAGGAGGAGGTGGGAATGCCAAGGGGCTTTGGTCATAAATCTCTCGATTGCTCCTAGGAACTACCTGACCCTCACATGAATCAGGATGGGATCATGGAGTCCCTATTACTAGTGAAGGGATAGAAACCTTGGAGGGTTTCTTTTCTTCTACGTAGACAGAAGTGATTTTCCAGTGAACATTGGCTTATCTTCTACGTAGGCAGAAGGCAAAAATGATTATAAATAACTTCGCCAAAAAATAAATGTATATATTTTGCCAAAAGATTGTTTTCTCTATCTTTGTGTTGTGCCATGTACTGTAAAATTACGCGAAGGAACCTGTGATAATGGGATTAACTAACAAAGCTGCTTTTATATACCATAACTTAATATGATAGGTAAATAGAAAACTAAAGAAAACCATTTGTGGAAAGTGGGTGGGTGAGATCCCTAATGGATCCGTCCTACGGATGGCTGGTCCCAATAAGATGGAAGCTTCTCTCAAGAGATTGAACGAAACATTAATTAGGAAAATTTAGGTAGAGCCAAGCGTTGACTTACCTAGGGTTAGGTCATAAAACCTTTTTTAGAAATTATCTTAGGGAAAAGGTGCGGCGATTGTGCCAAAACTCTGTTAAGGTTCCCTGAATCCTAACTAGCTATACTGGAAAAAAGTGTTACACTCCATGAACCAATGGTAACTACAATCACTCCAATCGGATAAGAAGCCCTTGTGGGACATCTCTAATGGAGCTAGCTAATGTATTGAGACCTCAGTTGTTGTCAAATTAGGACCCCAAGCTTGCAAGTTGATCCTCATGGGAATGGCTAGTACCTTTCGTTACAAGGTGGTCTCTAGGAAACCTAGACAATAGACCCCTTGCATTCTTGTGAGTGTTGGGCGAAGCCATCTAGGATAGTTCTCTAATGGACCACTAAAATGTGCTGCCATGGAATTGTTAGGTAGACACGTGACATGTGGTATTAGAGCATAATTGAAATTAAAAATATAGACTATGGTTTTTAAGACCAATTGTTGTAAGTAATAATCCGCTTGCTAATTGTTAAGGGATAAACTTTGGCAGAATAATAAAGTCTGGAACTAGTTCCTTGTTTTTCAAGCAATGTACATATTTGCACTGAAATCAACGGATGACAAGTGAAGAAGAGGAATGATGAGGATACTCAATTGCCTATACGATCCATCCCTTGTGAATCGCGAAAGAAGATGGTTCTGGGATGAGTGTTATTGTTACATCAAGGCAGATCAATTCTTCAACATGCATACTAATCTGAAAGGCCTTGAATGGATGGAAAATTTAAAAGTAGTTGAGGCCTTTATCTTTTGTCCGTCTAGAAGGAATCCACTCATTATTACCAGTGGTTGGCATATATGTCTAGACTGTTATGTCTATGACAAGGTACTGAAGGTAATCCCAGACAACAGGATTATAATCCAAGGACATTGCAAGTATCGAGATTACCGTATCTATGGTTTTCTAGATCTACCATTTCCATAGTATAGGTCTCTAGACATAGATAGCAATTGGCCTACTTTCTTCTACATGAATGTAACTGATATCCATCCCTGAAAAAGAAAATATATAATGTTATCCTGTTTTGGAAATTGCACATAGCATCCAACCTAACCTATCAATGCTGATATATCTCTACTTGTAAACATCTACCATTTGAAAATATCCCTTACTTGTAAAAATCATAGCTTATGCTACTGATAATAAAAGATAACAGCAACTAGATTTTGTTAAAATATTGTGCTCTTTGGCCCATCATTTTTTTACAAAACTAGTCAGTTATGTTAATGTGGAAACGAAGCTGAAAAGTTTAAGTGCTAAACTGATTCATGAAACTTATGATAACCCAAGGTAATACAACTATCACTAGTTTGAGTGAAATTCAGGAGAAGAAGTATCTCCTTAAGCAAGTTAAGCCACTGGAATTCGATGGGCAAAGACGTTGAAGTCTATGTAGAGATTTGGATTGAGACCATGGAGGACTAGTTTACTGCCGCTGTGGGAACTACCCATGCTAATCATCAAGCTATGATTGCCAAGTTGAAATTGACAAGTGAGTCACACCTGTGGTGGAAACAGTGATGTAAAGACCAGGGACTTGTTGAGACGACTATTACCTGGGAAAAGCTGAAAGAAGTTGTGTGTGGTTGATATTTTCCACCAGCTTATCGCACACTAAAAATGAATGAATTCCTTAACTTAAGATAGCTAGGAATGAGCCTAGAGGCATATTACTCAAATTTTATCTCACTGCTTAAATATGCGCCTTCCATGACTATTACTCAGCAGGTGTCTAATTTTTGTCACGGATTGAATGCTCCTGTGAACACACTCCTTGAATCTATGCACCCAACTAATCTACAAGATTTGTTGATTCACATAACACCTCTTATTCAGGAGATTTAGTCAAAGCCAAGGAATAATAGGCTTTGGAATCAAAACAAAGGGACTTCACGAGGCTATCTTAAGCAAGCCCAAGGTAAGCATCTGCTTGGTCAAGGAAAGAGGGCCAAAAAAAAAGCAGTTGAAAACTTCATGCCTATGGGAAGTAATTTAGGAGTACCTAGGTGTTTCCACTGTAATGAGCCAGGCCACTTTAAAAGAGGGTGCCCAAAGCTTGGCCAAATTCCTCGCCAAGGATAGTATAGAGGTTAGAACTAAGCTTCAATTGCAAGAGGAAAAGAATCTGTTGTAATTCTTAAAGAGCCTGAAGAAGAGAAAAATCCAACTATAGAATCCAATATGGAGAGGGCATCAGCTCATGCCACCATCCATAAGAAAGGCCCAAATCACCAGTTTCTGGTGATTCAAATACTAGCAGAATATCAGGGTAAGTCCTTTAAAATTCTAATTGATTGTGGAAGCACACACTCGTTCATGTTACCAAAGTGTGCCAATAAATTAGGTATAGACACAATACCTACTTCTAGGTTTCTTGTGGAACTTGCTAATGGAAAATAAATCCTATCTACTCAGCAAACTTGCAAAGTGACATTTAGCCTGGGAAGCAATCTCTTTAAAATGGAATTTAGGATCATGAATTTAGGGGCCTATGAATGTCTATTGGGTATGGACTCTGGCTAATCCCCAATGATGCACATATTCAATGTAGAAAAGGCAATGTGGCTTTTAAAAACCTGAATGGGGGAAAAAGTGATGACCTAAGGTGAGGCAAGAAAACCTAAGGCTCAACTAGTCAAATCATCTTTTATAATAAAAGGGTTAAGAAAGGATTACCTATGTATCTTATAAAATTCAATAAGGTTGATCAGAATAATCAAGGCGTGGGGGAGCCATATTGGTTGAAGGAATATGATGACATTTTTCCAAAAGAAATAACTGAGTTAGCACCTCGAAGAGAAGTCGATCACGAGATCAGACTTGAACCATGAGCCACTCCAATCGCTAAGAGTCCATATAAATTATCTATCCCTGAAGCAATTGAGTTGAAAGAGCAACTCAAGCAATTATTGGATCAAGGATACATCAAACCTAGTAATTCACCATGGGGAGCCCCAATATTGTTTCAAAAGAAAAAGGACGAAACTATCTACCTTTGCATTGATTATCGAGGTCTAAACCAGGTAACAATCAAGAATAAGTATTTGATTCCAAGAATAGACGAGCTACTTTATAGGTTGCAAGGGGCAAAAATATTTTCCAAGATTGATTTCTGATTTGGTTACTGCCAAATAAGGATCAAGGAAGAATATATCCCCAAAACTTCCTTCAATACCAGATATGGTCATTTTGAATTTTTTGTAATGTCTTTCATTCTAACTAATGCCCCTACTACATTTAACATATTAATGCATGACATTTTTTTCCTAGTCTTCTTTGATGACATCCTAACATACTCCAAGAGAGACGAAGACCATGAGTTGCAATTGTGCATTGTGCTGGACACAATGAGGACACACAAGCTCTATGCAAAGAAAAATAAGTGTGCATTTTTCAAAAGATAGATGGAATATCTCAGATTCATAGTATTTGCTGAAGGAATCTCTGTAGACCTAGCCAAATTTAGAGATGTTCAAGAGTACCAATCACCAATGACAATTAAGGAAGTGAGAAGTTTTTTAGGGCTGATTGGATGGTATAGAATTTTCATTAAAAAATTATGCCCTAATACCTGCACCTCTCACTAATTTTCTGAAAAAGAAAACTACTATTGTGTGGACGCCCATTGAGCAAGCTAGTTTTGAGCAACTCAAGAAAAGTTTGGTAACAACACCCATTTTAAAGCTACGTGACCTAAGTCAGGAGTTTGAGGTCGTAAAACAGACGCAAGCTCTCTTGCACTAGCTTGTGTACTTATGCAACAAGGTCATCCGATTGCCTATTCCTCAAGGAAATTGAAAATCCATGAGAGGAATTATGCCACCCATGATCTCGAGCTATTAGCTGTGATCCATGCTCCCAAATTGTGGTGACACTACCTGCTTGGAAACAAGTTTACTTTGGGTCACTGACCACAAAAGTCTCAAATGGATCTTTACTCAACCAAACCTCAACATGAGGCAACATGGGTGGATTGAAGTCTTGCAAGAATTTGATTTTGAAATCAAGTTCAGACCTTAAAAAGAGAATGTGATTGCTAATGCATTAAGTCGTAAAGCTTTTTTGAATGCACTTATCATGGAAGAGCCATCTAAAGGAGAGATTTTAGCTACCATGATATTGATGCCTAGAAATCCAGTCATTGAGCTAGCCAAAGAAGAGGTAGGCAAGGATCCTAAAGAGAAATCCTAGTTAAAGACATTAATCCTAAGCTCAAATTCAAATACCAAAATTTCACTGTGGATGATAGACTTGTCTATTTTAGGACAATGTATTATGAGAAGCCCATGACTCCCCATTCTCAAGACAGCCTAGCTATGCAAAACATCTTAATGCAGTAAAAAAAAGTTACTACTGGAAAAGACTGAAGCATGATATACTTAGATATGCTACTGAATGCCTAAGTTACTAGTGTGACATCAACCCTCCCACGGCAGGAAATGAACATGAAACCAAGGTAGAAGCGTGCAAAATCTATGCACATGGTTGAGCCATTAATCTCAAAACTGAAAAGAAACCATAAATCTTCCACTTAATAATGAACTGATTCGTTATCTTCATCATCTTCATCCATAGCTTCAACCATTATACAAGAACAAAAGGGAAAAGAAGAATTTCTGCACAAAAGGGAAGGGAAAGAGGCACATAACCACTCGTGCACTCCACCCCACCTCTTCCCCAAAAAGCACACCCCTTCGTATTTTTATTATTTCTTTGAAACTTTGATACATTTGATATTATAAGACCTTTGGCCTTTAATTTTGAGTATTCCGACCCTTCGCAAATGCATGGACCTAACACTTTTGTGTATATCATTTATTTATGATGGATGTGGATGTGGCCCCCTCATGTAAGTGTGTATTTTAGTGATTTTGAAACAATGTAAATGTTATTCTCTTGACAAAAAATGAAAATATGATGCATGCTTGGATTCTTTTGTGCCTTGTTTTTATGCTTCTTTTGGGTGTCATCATATTCCTCGCACACTGAAATGTGAAGCGTCCTCGCAAACCTTGTCAAAGAAGAACCACTGTCTAACACAAACAACTTCCAAAATTGTTAGTAAAATAGCTTTGATCATAAGGATGAGGCCTAGCCATGGTAGGGTATGGGACTCCAAATCCATGACCACCAAAGTAAGGGAACTCTTGCCTCAAATACTCCCACACTGAAAATATTTACTAGTCTTCAAAGGATAGGGTTCTGTCTTTCACAATGATCACAACAACAACTTCTTTGTCCAATGTAGAAAGGAAAAAGACTCCATCATGCAGGCCCAAGGATACTTTGGGAATAGGGCTTGGTTGTTCCTTTTGAGATAAGGTTTTTTATTTTTATTTTTTATTTTTTATTTTTTAAGAGTGTATTTTATAAAAAAAAGGTTATTCTTTCTTGCACTTCCTTGTGGTTGTTGCCAATGTGAGATGAAGGAAAGGGAAAGTTAGGAATGGTGAGGGACAAGGAAATTTGGAGAGAATGAAAGGGGGAAAATATTGGGGATTCTACTACTCAGTGTGGGAGGAATATGTTGGCAAGGATGGAGAGGTGAAGAGTAGGGAAAGGCCACCATAGAGGAGGATGAAGATGGTGCCATGGTGGAGACTCAAGAGAAATAGTGTAGTATTGCTAAGTTTGAGGGAGGGGGATGAAGGGACTATGAAAGGACATGGAGGTATTTTCAAGGGGTCTCAAAGGGATTGATCTTAGAGATTCATTTGAGAGGCAATATAGAATAGGACCATGCATTTGTTTTGTTTTTTTAAAAGTGTTTTAGTAAATTAAATATGTTATTTGTTTTTTTTCATTAAAAGTTAAGGGTTAGGGTATTTGGTACTTCATTAGGGTTGAGGGAAAAGAAGATACGATGGGATTTGTTGAGGCCTCGATGCCTTGCCAAGAGCATCCTCTTCCTCCGTATCCTCTACCTCCGCAAGACCACAATGCAATGACGACGCCTTGTACTTCCTGGTGGTTGAGGGCATTCTCTCTCTCTCCCTCGATATCTGATTTTGTGCTAGTTGTTGGGTTTTGTGGGATGATGAGACGACATAACAACAGTAGAGCATAGAGATCTTTCTCATGGCATCCACGAGCACAACTGCGAAGTTAGGGTTGTCTGTATGGATCGGTGAAGGAGTCAAGGGAGGACTGTGAAACCTCGTGATCGTTGCCATCTCGATTCTACAATTCACCATCCTCAACCTCTTACATGCTCTCTCTTTGTATCTCTGTATCCGTGTGGTACTTGTTCTTCTTGTGGAAAGCCAAGAGATGCAAAATTCTGTCGCTCCCCCATTGTGAAGTAGATAATACATTTTTGAATATGCTGCTTCTGCCTTTGTTGCTTTGCGGTTGAAAGGGAGGCATCGATGTAGGGTGTCAACGAAGGGGAGAAGGCAACATCGTGGACTAGGAGAAGAGTAGCCATTGAAGGACTGAACTATCTGTTCTTCAACATCTTCTTCTTCTTCATAATGAGAGCAAGGCGGCAGGGGAGGAATGTGTAGCAGGCATCCAGGAGGAAGGTGGGCAGCATGACCAGGTTTGCTGATGCTGATCAAGATAATAATGCCACTAGAGTGGGTGCAGCATGTCAATCCATATGTGCGATGGGGCCAGTGGCAAAGGGAGGGTGATTCCTCCTCCTGCTCCTCCTCCCCCCTCTCTTTTGTGTCTCTGTTCTAGTGTCACAACGTCTTCCTCGTAGCTTTTCCATCCGATTTTTCCTTGTTGGCCACTTTGGCATCTTTATTCAAATTAGACATTTGTTTCCACCACCTTCGATTTGCCCTCTTTTTTTTTCTATGCATGCCTTCCCCTGTTTTCCCCCCTCTCTCCTGCCGCCCCCTTTCTTTCATCCCGATCGATGAATCTTAGCACGGCTTGAAAGCATGGACTTGCTTTATCTTCTTATTTGTCATTTTACTTGTAAACAGCCATGGACAGAGAAGAACCAGCTCCCTTGACTCTGATGTCAAGCTCATCAGACCGGCCACAGCTAAATGTACCTCTTCAATAGCTCCAAATCGAGGTGGAAGGACAGCTTGTCTGATTACAGTGCCCTTTTCAAGATCACATTCGCGCTCCTTCCCTCACTACTTCTCTCTCTAACTCTCTCTGTGCACGCCTACTACGGTTATGCACCTCATAGGCTCCCACGCTGCTCCTTCTTCTTCTTTTTCTTCTTCTTCTTCTCTTCTGTGCAGAAAGCGTCAAGGTTGTGAAGAAGAAAAAAAAGCACATTGCTTGATGGTTTCTAAAAGGTACGGTTTGGAATTGAGAGAGAAAATTTTCACGCTCTGGCTCTCTGTTCTCTTCAATAGTGAACGGCTTGCCCAATCAAGCAAGTGGGGGATGGCAGAATTTTGCACGTCTTGCTGCTCAAGGGCATTCTGGTTCTTTGAGTGACATTCTAGTTCAAGCCCTTCCCTTTCCTTCTCCATCACACTCCCCACCCCCTCTCTTATTCTTCTTCTATCTCTTTTTCCTTTCTTCTTAGAGGTATGTAGGCTACTTTTTTTTTTGCTAGGTATCAAAGTTGTTGGTTTTTTTTAAAAAACCAGCTTTTGTGGATGCGCCTTAGAAGGGAGCCAAACTCTCCCTTCCCTTGTTGAAGACGGAGGAGGAGGGAGCACAGGGGTAGATCCCATCATGATCAGTAGAGAAGGAATCCTGAGGGGATGTCAAGGAGATCCGTGACACAATGGTAGAGGAGAGAGCCAGTAGTTGAACTGCAGGCGTGATGGTTTGCCATCAAGGCACATCTTCTTCTTCAAAAAAAAAAATAGTGCGCCTATTCTCATGAGGCCTCCCGCCTCACCCATCACAACAAGAAATCCACCATCATGTTGTGGGACATCCAGACGGCCGTCTGCCTCATTCTACTGGGGAGTTTTCCAAGCATGCTATGTCTGAGGGCACCAAGTCCATCACTAACTTCATGAGCACGTCTTGGCCTTCTTCTTCTTCTTCTCTACTGCTGCTATACTACGTCTTCTTCAAACGAGGGGCCAGGGGAGTGGAATTCACAGGGCCATGATGGGGAGCGAAACCCTCGTGCTACTACATCGGCTTCTTTCTCTCTCTCTTTTTTTTTCTTCTTCTTTTTCATCTCGCAAACAACGACTCACTGCCACTTTATCTAACCATGATGGTTGCATGCTTCGCAGAAAAACCCCTCCTCCTCCTCCTTCTTTTTCTTCTTGTGTCTCTGTTACTTCTGCTTTAACATAGATTGTCTTTGATAGAACTGAGAAGAGTCGGCATGCCTGTTCAAGACCTTGCGCTGTGAGGAAGACCTTATGCAGTGGTTCTCCCCCTTCCTTGGCTTTTTCACCTGTTCATAAAAAGAGACTACCAGATAGCACATATCATCATTAGAGACGTCATTTATCCCTTGGGCAGGGTCAATGGGGGTTGAGGGATCCTCTTTCTCTACTCTATCATCTTGGATTGCTTATTAGTTGTGTCAGCATCAGGACGATTGGGTGCTCGAACTAGAATATTTTCATTATCACAAATGGGGGCTATAGCAATATCTTGCAAAGAATGTGCTACATCTTGATCCTGAAGTAATTTTGCTTCTCTTTTCTCTCAATTTGATGAGGCATAGGGACATGAAGATTGGTCGTGAGGAAGCCAATGATTGCTTCTCCATCACATTCTTCTTTTCCTAGTATTTGCAATCAAGGTGCTTTTGTTGGTTGAATTTGCCTCTTACACCCCATGAGATTTCCTGGTTTTTCTTTGCTCCATATTCCCTCATTTGAGGGAGGCCTTATTTCTCGATTCTTCTACAACACAAAAGCTTTTGGACTTGTGTTCCTTTGTGTTTGCAATTCTTCACAAAACTTGAGATTAGTTGTTTCCCCAGCTGCGCATCAAAATGATAGCAACCCTCCCACGGTAGGAAATGAACATGAAACCAAGGTAGAAGCGTGCAAAATCTATGCACATGGCTGAGCCGTTAATCTCAAAACTGAAAAGAAACCATAAATCTTCCACTTAATAATGAACCAATTCGTTATCTTCATCATCTTCATCCATAGCTTCAACCATTATACAAGAACAAAAGGGAAAAGAATAATTTCTGCACAAAAGACAGAGGAGAGAGAACAACTTTTTGCACCACCAAGAAGGAGAATATGCGATTGGACAAGAGAGGGAAGGGAAAGAGGCACATAACCACTCATGCACTCCACCCCACCTCTTCCCCAAAAAGCACACCCCTTCGTATTTTTATTATTTCTTTGAAACTTTGATACATTTGATATTATAAGACCTTTGGCCTTTAATTTTGAGTATTCCGACCCTTCACAAATGCATGCACGTAACACTTTTGTGTATATCATTTATTTATGATGGATGTGGATGTGGCCCCCTCATGTAAGTGTGTATTTTAGTGATTTTGAAACAATGTAAATGTTATTCTCTTGACAAAAAATGAAAATATGATGCATGCTTGGATTCTTTTGTGCCTTGTTTTTATGCTTTTTTTGGGTTTCATCATAGTAGGTAAAAGCTGAGCGTGCCAAAATACCAGGCAAGCTCCAACCACTTGAAATTCCACAAATGAAATGGGAGTTCATCAGTATGGATTTTGTAGTTGGCTTATCTGCTATTCAAGGAGGGTATAATTCAATCATGATGATTAAGGATATGCTAACAAAGGTCACTCATCTTATCCCAGTCAAGACTGTAACATCCCCCGTAACTTCCCCATAAGAACGCCCCCTTAAAAAATTTTAAATTTAACTCAAATTTTTTTACTCTCTCCCTCTCTCCCCCTGCCGACTGCATGGAAAGGAGAGAGAGAGAGAGAGAGAGAGAGAGAGAGAGGGAGTAAGGAGTGAGAAGGGGGGCATGCAACCCCCCCAAGTGGAGGGGTGGTAGCCGTTAATGGCCGTCTCCCCCCCTTGTGAAGCCCTCCTCCTCCACTATATAAGGGGAAGCCCCCCAGCCCCCTGGGTCATCAGCAGAAGGCAGTGCCCCTCCCCCTCATTGTCATCAGACAGTAGCCCCCCCTCCCTCGTTGCCTACACATCATGCCCCCCTCCGTCTTCAACAATAGCCTAGAAAACCCCCCTCCTCATCATCACCATAAGAGAGAGAGAGAGAGAGAGAGAGAGAGAGAGAGAGAGAGAGAGAGAGAGAGAGAGAGAGTGTGTGTGTGTGTGTGTGTGTGTGAGTGAGAGAGAAAGAGAGAGAGGGAAGTTTCTGGAAGTTTCTTCTTCCCCCCTCTTAAAGGGAGGTCACACATCCCTCTATTATTTTTGAAAATACACTCCCCTTCATTATCTTTTCTCCACTCAAGGAGAGGCAACGAGAATTTTGCATAGGAGAGTGCGAGAACTCTATATCTCGTACACGCGTCTTTGAGTATGGCCCCCAAAGTGTAGTTCCACAAGGCTGGCCGGAAACCCTGCAAGTGTGGATGGTGGTTGAATCAAGACGGCACCGCACGAACGGTTTATCAAGCATAAATACCACTGGAATCAAGGCATCACTCCAAACCCAGGTTGCTCCATTTATTAAATCTTAGATTATAGTTATCATGGTGAAAATCATATTCACGTGCATCACATTGATTACACGATTGATGGGTAATTGCCTTGGTATGAATCTAGTTGTGATGTTTGTAACAAACAAGATAAATTTCGTTGTAAGATGACATCATAATAAGTAAAATTGATTAGGTAATTGCATCGTAAATTATCCAAAAAAATTCTTGCATGAATTCTTGCATAAAGTGCATTGCTACTCCTTGCACAAGTTCTTGCTTAAGATGCATTTCAAAGGACATTAAAAGAAAGAAAGTGCATCTCCATATCGCAAGATGGATTCTAAGGTACATGTAATAAAGTGCAGAAAAGATTAAAGCTAGACTCGTACAATAATCACCTAAAGTTATAAAGATCAGATCATTCAAGAAGGTTATAGATCATGTAAATAATTACATAGAGGATAATGTTAAGATTGCATACATAGAAAATACCTTTGCATGTGTTGCAAAAAATATCGAATGGATTATATCAAAATCGTAAGCATTGAAATGAAGGCATGGCATTATGTTGCGTGCATTAAAGTTGTTGGAAAAATTCAACGTTGTTTGTAATTTACTAAATGGGACTAAGATCCATGAGCCCCATGACAAAGTCCTTGGTGACTTCAAGAGGGATAGGTAAAAGCTTAGTACTAGCATGTGAGTATTATTAAGAGGGCTTAAGAAGATTGTACTTAAGACGAAGTAGGAACTGATCTAAATAGAACCATCTTGACCAACCATGGTCAAGGGGATAGACAATCTTGATCAATTAAGATCAAAGATAGAGGTACATAGGTACTTCAAGGGATCTAGAAGATAACTAGCCAACCGAGGACGACGGGGTCATCCATGATCTATTTTACAAGGAGATCTAAGGTAAGGACAATTAGGGTCGGTAGGGTACAAACCCTAACCTAAATTAAAAGGGGAAATAAGCAACCTAGCTTGCCAATCCCCTGGAATCTCGCCTAGTCGCAAATGATCCAGGACCGAATGCTGGGAGCATTTGGGAAGAATGAATCACACCTTAGCAGTTGGTCATACGAACGACCTCTAAAATGATCGTGATTTTACACTTAGGTACATTGTTTGAACTTCTTTTCTCAAGGAACTAATTCAAGAACAAACACTTAATGCTTCAGGTTAAAAGCCTAGAGGGAGAGGCAGGTTCAGTTACCTCTGACTGTCTGCCTAGCCCTATCCAAGGGGGTTGCCAGCCGCATCGGTTATATGGACCGAACCTGCCACGAGAGGTCTATCCGTGGGTGCTGCTTGGAGTGGGAGGACACTTGGGTGCTAGGGGAGGCTCTGGCCATAAATTCATTGCCTCCGGATCCCACACAAGAGACCGACGTGACTCGAGATGGGATCTCGATACCCGTGTACTAGTCTACGGGCGGAACTTGGAGCAATAATCCTGTTGATTGCTGGGATAGCCTTCGGGCATGATACTTGATGTATTCTGGGACTATGATAAATAAAGATCAGATATTTGAAAAAAGAACTTGCTTGACATTGTTTTTGTGTCAGTGCCTAAGTTACGTGAAGGAAACCGTGTTTAAATTGATTAATTAAGGAAGCTGCCTTTGCATGTCAAACATAATGTGGTAGGTAATTAGATAACTAAGCAACCCGAGGAAAGTGCGGTGGATGACTTGGGTCCGTCCTATGGAAGGGTGGTCCCGGTTAGCTAGGAACTTTTCTCAAAAGACGTGATAACAAAATTGTGAAGACCTAGAGTTGGTAGAGTTAGAGACCCGATTTATGCTGTTTTAGGGGAGTGGAATGGGACTATGCCTTATGGGCAGAGAGGTTGAGCTTCGCATCCCTCTCATTTCCCATTCTCCATGAACCAAGTGCAGCATAAATCCGCTTTGACTCTGTTGTTCCTACGCAAAGTGGTTCATCTGGAGCTCGACGCTAGCTACTTCCTAGAGACTTTGCTGATAGGAAAGAAACCCTAACTTCAGGTCGGTCCTAAGTGGGAATGGCCGGATACTTCCGCTTGGGGCAAACTCGAGAAAACCTAGATCACAAACCCTGTGACATTCCTTGTGAGTGCCAAGTGGCACTTTCTAGACTCTCTTCCCGATGGGCTGCTAAGACGTGTCCCATAAGTGGATGAGCAGACACGTTACAAAGATCAACTACAAAGCTTCGGATATTACATGACTGTTTGTGAAAGAAATCTTCAGGCTTCATGGATTTCCATGGATTGTTAGTGATCGTGACTCTGTTTACGTCACATTTCTAGAGAAGCCTATTTGAAGCAATTGGAACCCAGCTTTGCTTTAGCACAACTTACCATTCCAAAACTGATGGTCAAATGGAGCGGGTTAATCAGGTCATTGAAGATATACTGAGAGCTTACTGTTCTAGAGAATTGACAAGGCGAATACAGTATTTGCTCTTACTAGAATTTTCCTACAATGCATCATATCACCAGAGTATTCAAATGTCTCCATTTCAAGCATTGTATGGGCAAGATTGTTTGACGTCATTGAAATCTCTAATCCAACCCTAAAGGTTGAGGCTTTTAATAAAATTCTAGAAGTCATGGATGATTAGGTCAAAATTATCAGATAAGACATCCAAGCTGCCAAAGACCGCCAAAAAGCTTATGTTGATCTAGGACAGCAAGAGCGTATCTTCCAAGAGGGCGACATGGTTTTCATCCGTGTACACCAAAAGAAGAGTTCTCTGTCATTAGGAAAGTTCAAAAAGTTGAGTCCAAGGTATTGTAAACCATACAAGGTTCTCAAATGCCTAGGAGCTAATGCCTACAAACTGCAACTTCTTGATCATGTGAAAGTCCACAATGTATTTTACGTTGGTCTTCTAAAAGCTTATGTTGCAAATCAAGGTCGTATTCTTGATGACTAGCAAATTGTAATGCCTAGTCAAGGAGCCCTTGAACTCTAGCCTAATAAGATTCTAGATGTAAAAGAGAAACCCCTAAGAAACAGAACCATTAGAGAGTATCTTATCATATGGAAAGACTATCTTGAGGAGGATGCAACCTAGATAGAAGAGATAGCTCTAGAAAAACAGTTTTCCCAATTCTTTTTGAGATAAGAACATCTCGATTTCTCTAAGAGGAGAGGATGTAATATTCCTACCATAGTGTTCATATCAAGAAATGAATTCGGGCTTAAGATGTTTTAAAAATTACTTGTCAAGCTATCACATAAGTGACGACACGTATTTTTCTTGATATTGAGTCTCGAATTAAATCAATTCCGCAATCCAACATGAGAAGATGCCTCAATAATCCCAACCAACAAAAAGCAAAGACGCCTCGTAAATAATATTACGATGGCTTAATCATATAATTTTTCCCACATTATAGGATGCATTAATTTCATAACCACAAGACAAATTGCAAAAACCTTAATTGGTAGACAAAGAATACACAAGAACAAGCGTGATATTGAATAAGTTATCAAAGAGTATGACATGACTTTATAAACTAGATAAGTCATGAGGTAACTTGGCCAAAACCACCAAATAAAATCGTTTTGAAGAAAAAAAGACGTTTTTGAATAAATATGCTAAAATTCATGACGTTTTTTACGCCTAGAGGAGAGAAATAATAAAATAATCATCCCCATACCGCCATCCAATAAGCAGGCAATCAAAATGAATTTTTAATAAAGCTCAATTGGCTCTTGACAAGTAACCAAAAGAATGAGTCGACTGCATGCTCTCCCTTATGCCTATAAATACACTCCCTCTCCTTCACAAAGAAAGCAAGAAGGAAGATCTCTTGATGATAGAAACTTTTCTCTACTTCTCTTATCCATTGAAGCTTTGAGCTTGAAAGAGAAAAACACCCCCTTCTATCTCGTTTTCATTTTATCTACCCCTTGTTATGCATTCATCCCATATGACCATAGCGCTAAGTGAAACACTAGCTTTTTTTTTTTTTGGATAACCACCAACTCTCCCTAAACTAGCACATCGATTTCACCTAGCATCCATGGCTTTGTGAGGTTGCAAAAATTCAAAAAGCCCATTTGAAGCAAGGGAAGTAAGGAATGCGACCAATGGAGAAAAATACATGGTAGGAATTGGCAAAACCCCCGTTACAGCAATTCAGAAAGAGGTAACATGTCATTAGTTTGGAAAAAATTAATGTTTTATAAGCTTATCGCTATATTTGGCTTTAAATGATTATAAACGCATTCTAAAGAAAATGTATATAAACTGGTGCTTAAAAAAATAACCTCAATAATATATTAATTATCTATTCAATAAAAAGAATCTATCACTTGGAAAATAATTATATACATGTCATTAAGAAAATATCTTAATTATGATTTATTTTATGATATTTATTGTTATTTTATTAATGACACATTATCATAATAACAAAAAAAGGTACATATTGTTGTTAGGAAAGGGAATATTTTTATAAATTTTCTTTAAAAATGATGATCTCTATTTTATTTTGCTAATGATAAACAGATGCATAGGAATTTTATAATAATGTATAGAAAATCATTTAGATAATATCATGAAATAATCAATGCATTAAATCAATACAAAATTGTATAGAAAAATATATACTAGACGTGCATAAATTAGGAGCATAAAAATATAATTCAATGTTTGAAAGATGAAAGAAAATTTACACTTATGATTTTTGCATTGCCTAGAATAAAGTTTTCCGAAAAACAATCAGCATTGCACTTAGGACATAGCTACATGAAAATTGATCATTCTAAATAACATTGAAAGTTTGACAAATGGTCACAGACATTGTCAATCAAACCATAGTATATGAGCAATATAAAATAAAAAATATTTTCTTACTAAAAACACGAGCAATGCTAATATTAATGATTATATTAGGGAGAGCATCAATATCATGAGTTGATCCACGTATGAGTCGATGAGAAAACTTAACCTAAAATATCGAGAGTGTTGAAGAAAAAACAACTATGAAATACTCAATAACCTTGAAACTATCAGTATAAGGAAATTAAATAAATATCGGAAGTTTGTAGGACTTGTTGGACATTGATAAGAATTTGTTAAAACAAATTCTAAAGTCTAAACAGACTTGAAAAATCATTTGAAATCTTGCTAAGTGCGAGGGCAGGGTAGCGCATGAATTGCATGCCATATGTATAAATGCCCATATTATCTTTTAGGGAGAAAACACCAAATCTTTTACAAGGATAAAATAGACTTGAGATTCATGAAATAACTTGCGGATCCCGAAAAAGAGTTGCAACTATGAAGTGAAACCCTAAGAATAAGGTGGGACCTTAAAAGAGAAACCCTAGATTTGGGTGGGGCTACTTTCTATGCTAAAACACTTGCTACTATTTCTTTTTTATTTGTGCACGCATTGATGGTTGCTCAAGAAAGATTGATTATACTTGCAGCTATTAGATCTCTGATTGTAAATATATAATTAGGATAATAAGAGGAAAGATCATGATATGCCTCCCCCACGGCTAGATGCAAAACCCTGCTCCAAGGGGGATTATTTTGTACCGTGGTGAGGAGCTTTGGATCGGCCCTGATGCGACAAGAGGTCGCTTAGTGAGGAATCCGTTAGGCAAGAGGAGGCGAGATTGCCAGGGGGCTCTGGATGTAAATCTCTGGATCGCTCCTAGAAACTACCTAACCCTCACACGAATCAGGATGGGATCCTTGAGTCCCCGGTACTAGTGAAGGGACAAAAATCTTGGAGGGTTTCTTTTCTTCTACACAGACAGAAGGGACTTTATGGTGAATGGAGGTTTACCTTTTGCATAGGCAGAAGGGGAATATCATTGTAAATAACTTAGCAAAATAATAAAAAAATATGTTTTACCAAAAGACTATTTTCTCTATCTTTGTGTTGTGTCATAAAATTATACAAAGGAACATGTGACAACGAAATTAATTAATAAAGTTTCTTTTATATACCATGACTTAATGTGATATGTAATTTTTAGAAAACTAAAAAAACCATTTATGGGAAGCGAATGGGTGGGATCCTTGACGGATCTGTGCTATGGATGGGTGGTCCCAGTAAGCTGGGAGCTTCTCTCAAGAGATTGAACGAAATGTTAATTAGGAAAATTTAGGTAGAGCTGAGTGTTGACTTACCTAGGGTCAAGTCTTAAAACCTTGGTCAAATATTATCTTAGGGGGGAAAGGTGTGGTGACTATGCCAAAACTCCATTAAAGCTCCTTGAATCCTAACCAATTACTGGAAAAAAGTGTTGCACTTCGTGAACCAAGGGTAACTATGATCACTCTAGTTGGACAAGAAGCCCTTATGGCACACCTTCGATGGAGCTAACTGATGTATCGAGACCTCAATTGTCAAATTAGGACCCTGAGCTTCTAGGTTGATCCTCATGGGGACAACTAGTACATTTCGTTACATGGTGGACTCTAGGAAACCTAGATGCTAGACCATGTGCATTCTCGCGAGTGTCAGGCAAAGCCGTCTAGGATAGTTCCCTGATGGACAACTAAAACATAAAGCCAAGGAATTGTTAGGTAGAGACGTGACAGATAAAAAGCTAGAATGTGTCACCATCACCTTGATAAATAGGGCACTTGATCCAACAATTTCAAAGCACAATCCAAAATGGTTTAATGTCCAATATCTGAGAATAATATATTCTCTCTGGGATCCTTTAAGATAAGCAATATATTTTACATTTGAAGTTTACTTATGCTAATATTGTCATGTCACATGCTTATAATATGTGTGCATTCCAAGTTATCTTCAAGAATTTTGAAACCTTGCATTGGATTTTCCACTAGACAAATATACCCCAAATCATTACTGAGCAAAGGAACAAGAGAATCTTGGACATGGAAGGATTTGGAAGATTTAAAGTAGAGTGGCATCTAGTAGGTGATTTGAAGACCCTAAAGTGCATGTGCAATGTCTCAAAAGGGGCCAATTCAAAGAGCCCATGGATATATTGTATGCATACTACAAAGGAACTTGACAAAAGGAATTGGAAAAAGGCCATCTCCATTTGTGGTGTACTCAAGCTCGATGAGTGCTAGATTGTGAAGGATAAAAAGCTAGAATGGGTCACCATCACCCTAATAAATAGGGCACTTAATCCAACAATTTCAAAGCACAATCCAAAATGGTTTAGTGTCCAGTGTCTGAGAATAATATATTCTCTCTAGGATCCTTTGAGGTGAGCAATATATTTTACATTAGAATTTCACTTATGCTAATATTATTGTTGTATCACATGCTTACAATATGTGTGCATTCCAAGTAATGTGTGAGAATTTTGAAACCTTGCATTGCATTTTCCACAAGACAACTATACCCCAAATCATTAGTGAGAAAAGAAACGAGAAAATCTTGGACATGGAAGGATTTACAAGATTCAAAGTAGAGTGGCATCTAGTTGGAGATTTTAAGATCCTAAAGTGCATGTACAATGTCTCAAAAGGGGCCAATTCGAAGAGCCCATGCATATATCGCATGCATGCTGCAAAGGAACTTGACAAAAGGAATTGGAAAAAGATATCAAATAGGCACCTCAAGGATCCGTGTTTGAGAGCAGTTTTAGATATTCCCATGTCCCAAGTCCATATCTGCACAATGCATGGTCTGTGCAAGATCATTGAGAAATTACTTTTCTTGTATATACATTTTTCTTGGATAATGTGACCTAGATCTATATAGGTCAACATAATTGTAGCACTTAAGAAGGAATTATCAGACATTGGTTTGTATGGTGGAAATGTGAAGATTGAAAGGGACAAGAAAATGTCAAAGGATGATCGTGACATGCCAAAGAAACTCTCTATTGGGGATATGAAAACACCTAGATTTTTATCTCCACTTCTACCCATCGAATTGCTAAAAGATTTCAATTCGATGGGTAGAAGTGTATCCACAATGCAATTGTGGACCATGATGATAGTGGTGAAGCACGATCATGCAAGGCCAATGTTTGGAAGTCTTTAGATACAGTCTTTAAGTTTTGTGACATGCAACCATGGAACCCAGATAACTATTAGGCCTTGGAAATAGCACTGGATGAATTTAAAAAGTCAATAGTTAGTGTTAACCCTCAAACGAACAAGGTGAAAAATCTAAAAAATCTAAAGGAGAAGATAAGGCCAAGGCAAAAGTGAAACGGAAGACGAAGACGCGCCAAGGAAAATATGGAAACACAAGAAGTGTAAAAAAGTCCTAAATCAAGGAGAAAGGTGCACAAGAAAAAGTGCAAGTCAATACTTTTGTAAAAGAGCACAAGGTGCACCATGATTTATTTTAAGAGCACCGGGCTATGCAAGTTGTAAAGGTAGATAGGCAGTAGGAAGGAAGCTAGGAAGATAGGAGGACAATGGGAAAAAGGGTTGGTCGACCATGTAAAAAAGGGGATAAGGAGATGACCATCCAAAAGGGATTTAGGATTTTGTATATAAAGCTGAAAAGTAAATGAGAAGCTCATTCTTGTGTGTGGCCAAAAGTAGCTCTCTTCTTCTCCTTCTTCTTCTTCTTCTTGCTTGCTTGAGCTTGTGCTTGAGAGAGGCAATGTGAGAGTGTGAGGGAGTGAGTGTGTGAGGGTGAGGGACCATGGTAGAGAAGCTCTCCATCTTCTCCTCTCTTATTCTCTTCTCTTCTCTTCTCTTCTCTTGCTTGCGGTAATGGAGCTTAAGAATCGAGCTCGCTTGAAGCTTGCACTTGGATCGTGGAGCTACAGGAATGTTCGGGAGAGGAGGCAACACCATCGGGCATGGAGGTAAGATTACTACACTCGTAGAGAGAGATAGCACTTCAGCTATGTGAGAGGTAGCCACTAGTTTCTTGGCTTGAAATGCTTGAACAATAAGCAATCCATGGGTCTTGACAGTTGAGTTTAAGCTCGCCTTTACATTTTGGTTCCGTTGTCGGGACCAACAGATTCAAGCCTTGAGTGCTTGCGTGCTTCGAATCGAGCATTGAAGTAGGGTTTTCCCCAAACTGGTGCTTGAGCTAGATAGGTAGGAAGCGAGGGAGTTTGAAGAGGTATTCAATCTCATTTTAGCAAGTGAGTTTTTGGTTTTCTGGATTTGGAAAAGTAGATTGGAGTAGTGTAGCTATTTGCTTTGTGATTTGGATGCATTAGGGTAGGAAAAACAAAGAAAAGAAAGGAAAACATGCATTGGGTTTTCTATTGTCATAACAGGGCAAGAGGGTTTGATTTGTTTTCCGATTTGTATTTTGGAGTTTATTTGCTATTCCATGTATATACAGTCCTTCATTAGGATCTATTCTTATGTTTTAGAAGTTTGTGAGACCCCTCAACACCAAAATTGTTAGAATCGAGTTGATTTTCGTCATCCGTTAAACTCATCCGCAGGAATCGAACACTGTTACCAGAGTCTGATTCCCATAATTGGACTCGAATGGCACGATTCTTAGAACGGCCAGAATCAGACTCGGATGGTCCGCTTCCCAAAATTGAACGTCTGACTTTCAAACTTGGACCAACCCATCCTATCCAATTGGACATACCCTATCCGATTTTGAAAATCGGACATCCCAGAATCGAACACACGAAAATGGGACTATCTAGAAATCGGACACTTGTCAAATCGGATGTACAAAAATTGGACACACAAATTGGACCAGCCCATAGTTGAACCATAAAAACCGGACCACTCAAACTTGAACTATCCGATCGACCGATCGAACCAACCTAGAATCGGACGTCCATCCAATCGGCGACCTAGAATTGGACGTCCATCCGATTGGCCAAGATTGGTGGACCAACCCAGAATCGGACGTCCGATTCTGATAATGGGACTCCTGAGAATAGAACCTTTGAGAATCGGATAGAAAATTGTCAGAATTAGATAGGTGAATAGAAGACAAAATTGACACATCTAACCCTTGAAACCAACCTAGAGACTGTATAGAGCTAAAAGCACATCAAAAATCTATCACTAGACTGAGATCCACAGCAAGTAGTTTAAAAATTGGCTATGAATGGTCCTTCAAATTGCATATGGTATTTAGGGTAATATCCCTACAGGGCAAGGGGATTTCTCCCCTCCCCCTCAGACGCCCGTAGAGGAGGCTCTCCCCCCTCCACACCTCCTCCAAGTAGGTTGGAGAGAAGATGCACGTCGTGATAGGTCCTCCAAATTAGACCCTAGTGTAGTAATAGCTCTACACAAGCATAGACTCTCACTTACAAAACAACAACCAAAAGCCCATACCTAAGCAAAGACAAACAAAGACCCTAGAACCTCAATGGGCCGATCTAGCCAACAAGGGAAAAAATTCCACATCACGAAAACATGTATAGGTTTCATTCAGACTGCATCTAGTCAGAGCAGAGTGCAACAACATCAAGCTACAACTGCGAGGATGATATACATGACAATGCTGATGATAGATGCACCTTGAACGACACTACAAGCACAGATGACCTAAGACATCAGTGGAGAATCTGCATTCGGTTGTATAGTTGGGGACTCAAAGCATGTATCAAAAGGCTTGAATTTATAAGCCAAGACCCAGAAGATGAAGACATAGTACCGCCTGCTTATCTTGGGGCCAAACTCACTACAAAAAGAGAGCATAGTGTCGATGCTCTCATTGATAAAGGAGCATATGTTAATATCTTAACCTATGAAGCATGGGCCCTACTAGGCCAACTAGAGCTCACATTATCTAATGCAACTCTTAGTCCTTATGGAGGAAAACCAAAAGCCCTTATAAGGAAGTGAAAAATCCTTGTAACTATCAAAACTGAAAGCTTGCCTATCCTATTCCATGTTCCTCCAAATAGTGCTGATTGTGGAAAGGAAACCCTCCTAGTAGGAAGACCCTTCAAAAGGGTGATAAAGTGTGAGGCCGATTATGTCGCACAAAGGATGCACTTGAAACTACCGAGTGTGAGGATAATCACAACCTTTAGCAAGGGTGACCTCATTAAACCTTGAGGGAAAGACAAGGAATGTTCTGACATACGAGGCAAGCCTAGTAACAAGAGCAAGGCCTTGTTGAAAGAGTTGATACAAGTGCATGTTGAATAGAGAGAACCAGTGTGAGCGAGGCCATGCTTGAAACAAGAAGGTCAGGAGAGACAATGCCAAGGATAGGCTTTGGACTTACAAATATCGTAGAAGACCACAAAAGAAGCCCAAGCCTTACAGATGAAGGTATCAATGGAGAGCCCGCACAATGCCACGATGGATATCCAAAGCGTTGCTATGGGCTCAAGGGTATTATGTAGGTAACCGATGGATTTGGGTACCAAAGCCCCTTGCTAAACCACCTCTATTAGCTGAAGGCTAGATCGTATCAAAAGCAAAGAAACAAAGGAGGAAATCTAAATGAAAATCCAAACCTCGATTCAACAACATTGGAGTGACTGAGCCCCTCACGATTGAAATTGAGAAACCAAACATGACTGCTTGAAAGGTAGATCCTCACCCTAGCGTGCTTAACAAGTAGATATCACATGTAACCGTCGGGTGTGCACAAATATCACTAGTGCCAAAGGAGCCTTTGACTTCCCAAGAGGATGATGATCATCACAGGCGCAATTTTGCTCATGATAAGGCTGATTGCTCAACAAAGTAAACGGTAGAATCATCAAACAGCAACGGGCAAATCTTCCAACCAATGAACATACACATGAAGCACAACAGTAGTCGTCAAGTGCAACTGTTCAATCCTAATCTCTATCTCCATCTGAGCTTCCAAATGTCCAAGGTGTGGCACATGATAGCACCCCTAATTCTCCACCTAGGGATATGCATGTGCAATCCACCATGGCTAGCTCAATCGATGCTCAATCTACACAAGTGAATGCTCAAAGGGAAACAAAAGACACAACCACTTTCGATTTGTTGAAGGACTTGACACTGCAATCCACCAACAATAGCCAGTCCACTGAACTAGGTGCTACTACTTCCAATCAGAAATCACAACACTCATCACAACCTTTGGCCATGATAACACCCCTTGCGGAACGTGTCCTTAGTAGTTCACCTATGGAAGAGGTGTCGCAATCAACATCCTTGACACCTCTAGCACTTCTAAAGCACCTAACTCCTAGGCTTGAGGAGAAATATCTCAAATATTTGGCCAAAGAGATGGTGCATCTGACCAATGAACCAAAGATGAAGTGCATGATGAAGCTTGATCAAAATTTGATAGCCATCACATGTGTGTATGTCCATGTGGACAATGGAAGGCCAACACTAGAGCACACAAAGCTCATAGCCGAACCCCTGACTTGGAACAAGCAACAACATGTTTTCTCTTACTATGTAGCTATCCTTGAAGAAGTCATAAAGGACATCCCAAAGACCACAGCTAGAGAATTTTTCTTGATATCCTCACTCTATACTAATCAGACAAGGAAAAGCTCAAATTAATCAAAGAAAAAGGGAAAGGACAAGGCAACTTTGTGTAGAAATGGTACTCCAACCAGAGTTTGGCAACCAAAATTGGCCACTAGCTAATGACACTCGGTGAGCAAAGGAAAGCCCTTTGGACATCAATACATGATCCCACGTACATTGCCACGACCTCATTAAGAGTGTTGGCAATGGTCCATGAGGTCCAACTTTCTGCCACTATCCAAAAACATCCCTTATATGATAAACTGCTTCTAAAAAAAGATCTACACGTGGGTAGTAGGCTAGGAGTACGGAACATGGTACTTGATGTTAACGCATATGTCTTCTGCCTCACTCAAGATCCTACAATCCTAGATCTCTATGCTTCCCATCAAAATGACCCTGACTTCTTCAGTTGGTTTCGTCTAAGCTTACATGACATGAATCCTAAACTGTCTCTTGCTTCTACACTAGAGTCACCCAAACCTTGTGAGAGCAAGAGAAAAACAGCTCTAAACACAACACTCGCACTGATAAGAAGCAATGAAGGCATGTTTCAATGGGTAAGGACAATAGCCTAGAGAAAACGCCCCCTGACTCGGCACAACTACCAATGCAATCGAATGAGGGGCTAAACGAAAGATAATTTTCTAAAGAGCTAGACTCTTCACAAAGAGAGGTAGTTGTACCCTTAGAATATAGCGAGGTTGTTCAGCATGCCACATCTATGTCCCATGAGGACACACTAGAGAAAGAGAATGTTGAGACCCAACCAAGTACATCAAGCTGAGAAAGAGAATGTTGAGGCCCAACCAAGCACATCAATGGCTGATGTGGTTTAGGGTCTTGATTATTTAAAGGATATACCTCAATCTCCCAAGAAAAAGGGGAGAAAACAATGAAAACAACGGCAATTGCAAGTGGCTATAGACGGCAAGAAGATTGAGACTAAGAGTGCTCAAGAGCTGAGGAAGAAAGCATTGAGTCCACCCACGAATGAACCCATTGCCATCTCTCCTAACATGATTGAAACCTTAGGGATATATGTGTGTTCTGATAAGTCAAAGAAACCATTACCATCAACAGTTTCTTGCAACACTTAATCCATCGATGATAGAACTTACATTGGCCATTCAAGAATGGATATAACACTGTCACAATAGGTTGACAAAACTATACTAGTCACATTCGAGGAGAACCATGACACAATAGTAGCAAAGCCTCTAGATAAACATGGAAACCCTGAGGACAGGAGCAATCCTAGTAGTGAGCAATCTTGGTCATCTAGGCCTGAGCCCCTAGCTATGCTTAAGCCTAGGGAAACTCCCAAAACCTTGCATGAGATAGCAACCAAGCAAGCCCTCATTGAACATAGAAGTATCACAAAGTGCTTGTTTGAGTTGGATACTAAACTCAAATTATTCGCATGTGCTTACATCCTTGCAAACATAGGCACATTTCCTAGGGAGCAGCTTGAGGAATATTTGTTATATCCAATATCCTGGGAAGAGCAAGAATACCTTAACGAGCACTATGACAAGCTCCTACATGAACGCATGCGACTCATCTCTGATGACGAAGCCAACGAACTGCGCTTAATTGTGACATTCAACAAAATTATTTGCCAACCAAATCTCTTAGAGATAGAGAAATTAAAGCAACAATCGAATAGTCGAAGTAAATTTGAAAAACATTGGTTTGAAAACCATGCTACAATGGCTGAACTTGGAGCCTAGATTATGACACAGTCTTAGAGGAGCAATTGGCCAAATGGCGGTCTCAAAGAGACTTGAGCTATGTGGTGCCAACTTCATTTCAAGTATTGATTGCCATTTGGGGTATGGACTTAGCTGGAGCTAGCCAAGAGAACTATCTGATTGATAAAATTCTCACTGAGGAGGAGCTACATATTGCTAGTAGACTTGGACAAGGTACCATGCTACTCGATGTTGCAAAATATCTATTGTTATTGAGTAGGCTACAACAAGTACTAGATGTGTGTGCCACACTCCAGTACAATCCTGAGTTCTACAATTGGTTTTTATCCTCACAAATTTACATGGATTTACAAACATGTATATAAATAAACAATGTGTTTTGTGACTGTGTATAGATGATACAAAAAAAAAAGCTAGCACACACACAAGTAATGATAATCAATCGCAAGTGATATGCATCGAAGTCAACACTATGGGATTCAGATAAGTGATGCCTTTTTGAGCTGCACCTATTCATTATGATTGAAGCATATGATTTGCATGTACTCTCAGGAGTTGTCAAGTGGAGACAGGACGACACAGGTCTTTGTACAAAAGCGTTCAATGTCCAAGACACCACAAGACCACCAACCCCACAAAGAGCCATTATAAAAAAAGCAACAGAAATTCCAAGAACAAAGAGCCATGACCGAAGCCCTGCTACTGGAAGAGAAAATCACCCCTATAGAAAAAGCACACATCGCATTTGAGCATGGCCCAAAGCATAGTCATTGGCTATCTCTCTTTCTTGGCCAAACTCTACATCTGGCTCACTACAATTGCTACCTCAACTGTAAGATGTCTCACATGTTACAAAGAAGTTTGCAAAATCTCAAATGTATCTCTCCATCTCAACAACTGTTCCTCTAGCATTGAGGCTAGTAACACAATCATCCTTGTAATATTCATTTTTCACAACCTTTGGATCTCCAATTTTTCAGTCCAAATGAAAGGCTAATGGCCTCAATGTATTGCATTGATTATATTCATTTTATTAAAAAATAAGAGGAAAAAGAGAGAGAAAAGAAAAGAAAAGAAAAGAAAAAAAGTACTCACGATCACAGCAGCACAACACCTAGGGGTCCTCAAATTGGGTACATCCAATGACCTTGGTCGGCTGGCTCTATCCCTAGTCCCCTAGCCCTTTCCACACCCCCCACAATTGTTCAGGGCACATCAAGAGGGCAGAACATACTAGGGAGCTCATCTCACTTATGGTTAGTCCTCTCACACTGAACTATTTGCACAATTCTTTTTCGCACTCCATCTCAGTGCCACTCAATCAACAGTGATCAATAAGGCATGGAAGACCATGGAAAGTACAATGTACTCTTCAACCACTACAAGTAGCCACCACCTACAAAAATCTAAGGTGTCAATGAGCTCAAGTATGCTATGTCATATTGTCAAAATCACAAATGATGTCTCAAGAAGCCTTTAAGTGTATTTCTCCTCAACATCGATAATTTTTTCCACCCCATTGAGCCCTTGCTTCATCCACACATTGCTGCAAGGAACCTAACCAACAATCTTCTAACTACATACTATCTACATATGCATGTGCACTCACATAATATTTGCACCACAATCTGTACACATTTTGGGTCCTCAATTGTAAGACAATACTCTCATCTTGCTTAGAGTTCTGACCTGTCTCTCAAACTAATCAAAGTACGTCTTGTGCACGATAAGAAGACTAGCACTACCCTTAAGGAGACACCACATATGAGAGGTTTTCAATTGTAGATATTGAATACTCCAACGAAAGTGTCATCATCCCTTCATCAACACTCAACTCTAAATTCTTATCCTTTATCATCATGCAAGCCCACCAAAGAATCGTCGCACACAAAATCCCTAGAACACCAACACCTATGACAGCCATGAGTGCAACTCCCAACAAAGAGCGACCCTATCTCCAACTACAACAACCCTATCACCATCAAATCCTACCAACAAAGTAGTCCTCCCAATGACCTTCATCCACACCACCACCACAACTCCTCCACGACAAACCACAATAGTCCCTTTCAACCATGTCTTCAAGCCTGCTACCTATGACGGAGAGTGCCATGGGGCTGGCACTCGTCTAGAAGGGGATAATATTAACCCTTAGACGAATAAGGTGGAATATATGGAAAATCTAAAGCAAAAGACAAGGCCAAGGAAAAAGTGAAACAAAAGATGAAGGTACACTAAGAAAAATATGGAAACACAAGAAGTGCAAAAAAGTTCTAAATCAAGGAGAAAGGCACACAATAAATAGTACAAGTCAATACTTTTGTAAAAGAGTGCAAGGCACACCATGATTTATTTTAAGAGTGACAAGCTCTCACCTGTGCAAATTGTAAAGGTAGATGGGAAGTAGGAAGGAAGCTAGCAAGATAGGAGAACAATGGGAAAAAGGGACGAACGGCCATGTAAAAAAGAGGATAAGGGGATGACCGCCCAAAAAGGATTTAGGGTTTTGTATATAAAGTCAAAAAGTGAATGAGAAGATCATTTTTGTGTGTGGCCAAAAGTAGCTCTCTTCTTCTTGTTGTTCTTACTTGCTTGAGCTTGTGCTTGAGAGAGGGAGTGTGAGAGTGTGAGAAAGTGAGTGTGTGAGGGTGAGGGACCGTGGTGGAGAAGCTCTCCATCTTCTCCTCTCTTCTTCTCTTCTCTTCTCTTCTCTTCTCTTCTCTTGCTCGCGGCAATGGAGCTTGAGGATCAAGCTTGCTTGAAGCTTGCACATGGATCGTGGAGCTACCAGGGTGCTCGGGAGAGGAGGCAACTCAATCGGGCATAGAGATAAGCTCACTACACTCATTGAGAGAGATAGCACGTCAACTATGTGAGAGGTAGCCACTAGTGCTCAGCTTGAAATGCTTGAACAATAAGCGGTCTGTGGGTCTTGGCAGTTGAGCTTGCACTTGCCTCTACATTTTGGTTCCATTGTTGAGACCAACAGATTCAAGCCTTGAATGCTTGCATGCTTCAAATCTGTAACGTGTCCCCCTGTCCACTTGTAGGACACGTCTTAGCAGTCCATCCGGAAGAGAGTCTAGAAAGTGCCGCCCGGTACTCACAAGAATGTCACAGGGTTTGCGATCTAGGTCTTCTCGAGTCTGCCTCGAAGTGGAAGCATTCAGGCCATTCCCAATTAGGACCGACCTGAATCAGGGTTTCCTTAATAGTCAAGTTCCTAGGAAGTAGCTAGCATCGAGCCCCATACAAACTACTTTACGCAGAAACATTAGGTTCGAAGTGGATTTATACTGCACTTGGTTCAAGGAGAATGGCAAACGAGAGGGATGTGAAGCTCGACCTCTTTGCCAGTGAGGCATAGTCCCATTCCGTTTCCCTAAAACAACATAAATCGAAACTCTAGCCCTAATGACTCTAGGTCATTGTTACCTCGCTGTTAAATCCTTTGAGAAAAGTTTCCAGCCAATCGGGACCACCCTTCCATAGGACAGACCCAAGGTCACATCCACTGCACTTTCCTCAGGTTGCTTTAGTTATCTAATTACTAACACATTTAGTTTGACAAGCAAAAACAACTTCCTTAATTAACCAATTATTCACGTAACTTAGGCATTGACATAGAAAAACAATGTCAAGCAAGTTCCTTTTCAACATTTGATCTTTATTTATCAGTCTTTGGAATACATCAAATAATCCACCCGAAGGCTATTCCAGCAATCCTCAGGGATCGCTATTCCAAGTTCCACCCACTAACTAGTATGCGAGCCTCGAGATCCCATCTTGAGTCACGTTGTGCAGGATCCGGAGGGAAGGGATTTACGGCCAGAGCCTCCCCTAGCACCCAAGCATCCTCCTGCTCCAAATAACACCCACGGAGAGACCTCTCGTGACGGGTTCGGTCCACGTACCCGGCGCGGCTAACAACCCCCTTCGATAGGGTTAAGCAGACAGTTGGAGGTAATTGATACTGCCTCTCCCTCCAGGCTTTTAACCTGAATCATTAGTTATTTTTTCGGCATTAATTCCTTGAGCAAAGAAGTACAAACAATGCTCCTAAGTGTACAATCACGAGCATTCCAGCGGTCATTTGTACGGCCAACTGCTAAGGTGTGATTCCTTCTCCCCGAATGCTTCCAGCATTCGATCTTGGATTGCTTGTTAACCCCTTTTCCTTGGGTTAGGGTTTATACCCTGTTAGCCCAAATTGTCACTACTTTAGGTTTCCATATATTATGGTCAATAAATCCTAGACAACCCCATTGTCCCCACTTAATTGTTTACTAGGCAATTCATAATTACCTTGGCTTGACAAATCAGTCTTCAAGGAAGAGTGTTGAAGCAGGACGACTTCTCAATTCTTAGGAAATTTGACTTGCGATTAGAACTCGCCAAACTTTCTTTAAGGAGTAGCAATACTATTTTGTGATTTAGACACAAGATCGTACGGCGTTGCAACTTGTAGCACGAGATAAGTGTCAATATGTGACTTGTGGGAGTATATCTTTCTTTGTACGGTCTTTCTTGATCAAGAATACCATTGATCAAGATAAGGGCTTGGGAGTCTTCTTGACCCAACCCAACCCTAACCCTACTAGGACGATAACGCTTTGGCCCTAGGGTTCCTAAATTCATACGGAAGTCTAGTATTTGGTCAATTAATCCTTAGGGTGAGAACCCTTTGGGGTGGCTCAATTTGCATGGAGCGGTATTTTGTACGTGTTACTGTTCATTAACTGAAAGCACGGATTACTGAATTATACTTGCAGGATGCAGACTGGGTAGTCTTCAAGAAGACACTCAGGGAAGAATTTTACATTGAGGACACCAGTTTGATTCATCTGAAACATAATAGGAATTGAAAGTTGGTGCAGAAGGGTTTCTTTTGCCTACTGAGAGAGACAGTTTTATGCGGATGTTAGCTAGACATGGGAAGGCATTTGAATTTCAGCCAAGTGAAATAGGTTGTGTGGATCCAAATGTTGTCTCTCCTATGGTCATATTTACTATGCCACATGTACCATGGAACTTGAGGCCTATTCCAGTGCCTAAAGCTTACTTACCAAAGCTGATGGATTTGCTAAATGAAAAGATTCACATGAAGATCTTGGAGCATTCTTTAGCCCTATACTCAAATCGTTGGTTTACTATGCCCAAAAAGAATGGGGCTTTGAGATTTATTCAAGACATGCAACCGGCCAATAAAGTGACCATAAGAAATGTGGGTGCAGGTCTTGTGGTTGATGAATTTGCAAAGGCTTTTGCAGGCAAAGCGATCTATTCTTTGGGTCATCTTTACTCGGGTTATGATCAGTTTCAACTTGCAATTGAAAGCAGGGATATCACAGCCATGAAGACTCCTTTGGGGTTACTACGGATGTGTACTCTCCCAAGGGGTGCAACAAACTCAGTGGCACACATGACAAATGCTATGAATAGGGTACTCATGGATTTTATACCATAATTGACTATGCCCTTCTTGGATGATGTTCCAATCAAAGGATGTGCAGTGGATGAAAAGAATGAAGAGATGGATGCTCATGGATGCAGACAATTTATTGTAGACCATATTGTGGATTGTGAGAGGATTTTGAAACGTCTAGAAGAGGTGCATTTAACTCTTTTTGGACAAAAGTCTGCCTTTGGAGTTGAAGAGGTTTTGATTGTTGGGCATATGTGTGGGCCTTATGGGCAAAGGCCATCACTAGCAAAAATAGATGGGATTGATATAATGCAAGATGTATGCATGAATGTATCAGAGGTGCGTAGATTCTTGGGTGCATGTGTGTTTTTTTATATGGATTCCTCACTTTGCACATGTAGCCGATGTTCCTTATCAGCTTCTGAGGAAAGGTCAGAAATTTCATTAGGAAAGGAAGCATCAAAAAGCAATGAAGAAATTGAAGCGACTCTTAAAATCCGCTCCTACATTGAGAAAGGCTGACTATTCACATGGAAAGCCTATCATTATTACTGTTGATACAAGCCCAATTGGGATTGGATGGGCAATTGGGCAAGATGATGAGGAAGGGCAAAGATATGCAATTCACTTTGGTGCTAAAGTATTGATTGAACAACAGAGAAGATATCCACATGTTAAAAGAGAATTGTGGGGAATTGTGACAGCCCTTAAATGTCATAAGGAGTATTTTATGGGTGCTCGTGTAGTCATTGAGACCGACTGTTTTCCAGTATTGGGTATGATTACTAGTTGTGCTACTTTGGACATTGCTATGCTCCGGTGGATTGCATACATCAAATCTTTGAACCATGAATTTTAGCATATTGTAGGAAAAGATAACCTAGTGGTAGACATGTTATCTCGAGCACGTTATGAGAATGAAGATGGGATGATGGATGAGGAGGAAGAAGATGACTTTCTTATGGGTGAAAATGATGTTGCAAGAGTGAATTTAGCAATGCAAGGTGTTGCTATAGCATTAACAAAAGCTTGGACAACAAAGAGAAGACACTTTATATGTTTTGTATGTTGTGCAAAAGTGTTTCTGGAAGACAAATATACAGGAGAGTGGCTAAGAATTGGTCAATACCTCAATACATTAACAAAGAGAGATAAATGGTCAGATGAGGAGTTTAAGAAAATCAAGAGGAAAGTATATGGGTTTTTTTAAAAGATGGATACTTATGGAAACATGGTAAAAAGAAACAGGATATGCCATTGCAAGTTTTGGGTGACAGAGCTTCACAAGTAAAAGTAATGCAAGAATTTCATGAAAGCTTGTGGCCTGGTCATAGAGGTGTTTGGGGTACTTTTACAAAGATCAAAGAAAGATATTGGTGGCAGGGCATGTATAAGGATGTTGCTCACTTTGTGAAAACATGTACAACATGTCAAATGTATTCATCTGTGAGACATCGGGATGGATTGCAACCCACATATCCATTGTCTCTTCATTTTAAGTGGGTGATGGATTTGGTCACAATGCCTACAGGTCTTTGGCAAATGAGGTATCTTGTGCTTTCTCATGAAGACTTGATTAATCAAGTGGAAGGGAAATCTTTACGTACTAAGGTAACAAATGATGTGTGTACTTTCTCTTAGAAGATATCTTTTGTCGGTATGGCTGTGTGGGAAAAATTATACCAGATAGGGGTGAGTTGGATGCAGATGAAGCTCATGATTTTTTTGCATGGTTGGGGATAAAGCTTGCTTTAACTTCAACCTATAACCCTAAAGGAAATGGAAAAAGTGAAACAAGTCACCCACTTATTGTGAAGGCATTGGCAAAAGCATGTGGAGAGAAGGTAAAAGAGTGGCCACGATTACTCCCTTATGCTTTGAGGGCCAACAGAATAACTCATAGTGTTGTTACAGGATATATGCCTGTAGAATTGATGTATTGTCAAAAACCTATCATGTTGATAGAAGAGATGACAGTCACATGGAGTGTGTTACCTTGGGAGGAGGAGTTGAATCGAGAAGAGTTGTTGGCCTTACGCATTAGACAGTTGGAAAGAAAGTCAGAAGACATAGATGCAACAATTGCAAAGTTAAGGGCGGCAAGGATACAGAACAAGAAATGGTTTGACAAAAGACATAGGCTGAGACCAAGAACCATACAAGATGGGGATCGGGTACTAGCTTATGATAGCAGTTTAGATAACCAGCATAGTGCCACGCATAAAGTTTCCAAAAGATGATTTGGACCCTATGTGGTAAGACAGGTGTTTGATAATGCTACTTATGCATTAAATGAGCTGGATGGGATAGCCATTAAACTTTCGATAGCAGGGAAAAGAATCAAATTATTCAAAAGGCGGGAATCTACTATGTATGAGTTGCCAGAATTGGAAGAAAATAGTGGTCTTGATACAGGGGCTAGCCAGGAAGTTATGGAAGATGAAGAAGTAAAGGATATGGTTACAGAGGATGAGGAGGACTCAGAATCCAGTGACAACTAGGATTTTGGCACATACCAGAGGATGTGCAGGTTTAGAGGGGGTAGATGTCGTGATGTTATGATGACATAGTGTGAAAAAGTATGGAATGCATCATCATCCAACTTCTTTATTGATCTAGAGAGTCAATGTGATCTGAGTCATTAGTACTAGTGTGAGTTGCATGGATTATCCAAAAATACTAGATTTTTGGATAATTTTAGCCTATTTTTATATTATTTATTGTAAAATTCCAAAAAATTTAGAAAAAAGCTTCTAGATTAGGATGGCATGCAAAAAGCTAGTTGCTTTTTCAGCCAATTAGGGGATTTTCATAGGAAGGACAGATTGATGAAATCACACGCGTTGCAATTGCTATAAATAGACTAAAAACTGCAAATTGAACTAAAAGAAGAACAAGTAGTGATCTGGGAGATCCGTGACCAAGTGTCCTGGAGTTTTACCCCCCTTTCGGAGCCAATGGAGCCATCAGATTTGGGTTCCAAGCAGCAGAGAAGGAGCTGTAATTTGTATGCACGTTTTGTTCTATGAAGAAGCTCTAGGAGAACTAATGCCTAGAGATTGCTTCTAATTAGTGCAAAGATTCCAGGTTCTTTCAATACATATTGATTCAATTCATTGTGCTTTGTCTTTGTCATGTTTACCACTTGTGTATTCTCTTTCTTCTCTTCCATCTCCTATCTCTACTTCCTTCTACCTCTGATCCACGGTGGATTCGACCTTTCGACAAAAACCCCTCCCACAACATGCATCTTGCTCAAGCACAAATGGGGCTAACTCCTCCTAAATGAGTCTCCTGGCTACGAGAAGTGAGAAGATGGGTGTAGAACACATCATATGTTGGTGATAGAAGATGTGAGAGAAGTGTCACAAATAGGTCCTCCAAAGAAATGTCCGACCATACCAAGGGATGAAAGCTCATCTCAAAGCTCCTCCATCTTGTGGATGGCATTCCTCATCATAGGGGAATCTATGACCATATAGTGGTCATAGCTTCAACTCAAGAGATAATCTATGCCCAAATGTTTGGATTTGAAAGAGAGATGCCAATCTCTACCAAACCTATGTAGCAGTGCATATATGTCTAGCATGCATGAGCATAGAATATATATAACTCAAAAAGAGAAAAGAGTGGCCTCAATTGATCTCATAAAGCAACCAAATTCATGGTCGCACCATCATAACGATCCATGATAGGTTGGGGTATATGGACACTTTCAAAATCCCAAAGTTCATAGTTGTTGAGGAGACACTCCATGTGGCACGACCATAGAGGGTAGTTCATCCCATCTAGCTTGTCAAATGTGGATAGAGAGGGTAGGACTGGCACCTTAGGAGATGCCATCAATGCTAGTCGAGGATTGGAAGCCCTGGAAGAATATAGCAGGAAAGAGAGATAGGATTGTTTCAACAATCTCAATCATCCTAAACCACACAATCCCCCATAGCATACGTCCTTTAATAAAATACCTACAAAGAAGATGCTTCAATTGGAAACAAAATAACCAATAAGAGGTGTTCTCAAGATAATTTGGGTTTTTTGAGCCATTGTGTAGTACAAGACACACGGAGGCACGATAGACTGGGAGTATTTGATGCCAAAAGGAACACATAATACCAAGTGAAGAGGGCTGGCTACTGTAAACACAAATATTTAGCCAAGAAGAGAGAAACAAAACTCATCTCATTCTACCCAACAGATAAGTGGTGTGTGAAGGTTGAGGCCCAACTCAGTGATATGCATTAAGAAATAGATCTATCCACACATATAGCCTACAAGAAAATAACACTAAAAGGACTTCAGATTAGCAGATTAAATGTTAGTGAGCTTGAAAGGTTGTTTCCCAACTCACAAAGGTGTCGCCTAGCTTTAAAAGTTGCTGCCCAATAGGAAGGAAGCTACCTTGCAACAAAATGTAGATTGGAGGGGGGTTGCCTATAGTAAACACATGTTTGATCCTGCAAATTGGTGCCACCTAGGTGCAGATTGAAGCTGCCCAATTTGTAGAATGTTCAAATATTCAAGCTCAGCTCACCTACTATCTACCAACATGACAGCCGGGTGTGTGTAGCTATCAATCATGTGTGTGTCTTGAATAAGTTGGTAGGTAACTTTACTAGAGTTAAAGAGTTAGTCACTGGACCTAATTTAGATGTACTTTTGTACTTTGTGTGGGTGAGGATAATGGAGAAAAACTTAGAGAGAGTTGATTGCTCTTTGTTGCCCCTATCTCTATCTCTCTCCTATAACATGGTATCAAAACCATGAAACCTAGTGAATCTGTGATCTTGGATTGCAAGAGCAAGAGTGTGAATCTTTGCAGGAAGACATTGACAACCATAATAAATATTTGAAGGGTATGTATCAGTTTTTTATCAAGTCCATATTTGCGTGAGCCTATTCAGGCCTAATAGAAAGGATTAGTGACATATACTGGATCTTGGGAGCATGCCTTAGTGGCCAGCATGATGAGCATGCATTCAACATGACTGTTACACAATTGCACCTACTGATTCACTGCATGGACAACACAGGTGTTATCATGATGATGAAGCTTTAAGTGTGGCTATTGTAGTTGGAATGATGCTTGGAATTATGGAGCATCATGTGAAGCCTATTGTTCAACTTGCATGTCATTGATATATGCTATGTAATGAGCTCTTGAAGAGTAGCAAGAATCAATGCGACCTCTAGAAATTGTGAATGCTGTTTGGATGGAATGTCAAACGTACTTCAGTCACATTGAATGCTTGATGGGGTACACTCAAGCTTCATGATATGTTTGGCAATACTTGACAATGAACATAGTATTAATATCAAGCATTTGGACATGATTAGGAAGAGTTAAAGTTCAAATCCGGAAGTGCATTCACATGTTGAAAATTGTTATGGAATTAGTGACAACAACTGTCGAATCTCTTGAGCTTTGTGAAGGAAGTTTGGTATCTGGAGATGCTTGGGCACTGTTCCATGATTAGAGAATGTTTTTTTTTAATGGAATGAACATTGAATGCTCAGTATAAAACTAATGTTCCATAACTTGAGAGAAAGGTTTCTCTTTACCACTACTACTAACTATATAATCAAGCATTTTCACATCTAGTGAGGATTGTTTTATGCATGTTGTCCAAATATACTTGCATTTGATTGTATCTAGAGAATCCATCTAAGAAGTTATATGCTTCTTTGCCTATTCCACACTTTAACATGTTCGTACTGTATAAAAAAAGGATAGTTAATCCCTTTTTATCTGCTATCTTGACCTTTTTATAATTGATGCATTGCCTAAATTTTCCATTAAATTGTAATACTAATATGATGCGTGATATCCAATCCATATTATCAATCTTGTAGATGAACATATCTTTTAGAAACTTTTTAGACAAATCCCTCATGGCATGATCATACCTTGGGCTCATGGGTTAGAACCTTTGCTTCAAACTTTTTGCATTTCAAACCATGGAGATGATGTGAATAATCATGCGCAGAGGTATTTCTTAAGATCACATAATTCTAGGCTAACATATTAGATATTATTTTAGAAAAGCTAATAAGCATGCTTCCTTGTCAGTTCCTCCTCTACCAAGTTTACCTCCACTTTCATAGGACCTTCAATTGGTTTCTTATCGTTGACTTATTTTTTTCCCAACACAATTATCACTCAATGTTCTCTTTATACTTCATGATGCATCTCAATAAATCTTGAGGTTTGAGCTTACCCTTTTACTTCATTGCCCCCTTCCTATCTCTATGCTTAGCTTGTTAGAAATGTATAGATAAACCACTTTTTACATTCATGGTTCCCTTGGCTTGTGGAATTTCATCACATTGCTTCCACTTATTGTTGTCTAAGTTGGACTCTAGCGAAAAAGTCATCACATTTGAAGGTATTGTGTTTAGGTTGATAGTCCCACTTTATCATGAACAATCACCATGTGTGGCAATGACCATACCTATTTTGGTGTCCCACTTTATCATGAACAAGCACCATGTTTGACCCCACTAGGATCGACCTAAAATTTGGGTTCCTAGTGGTCAGGGTCTCTTGACAGCATTCCAACGTCGAGTCCTAGACATTCTACTTTACGCAGAGATACCCAAACCAAAGCAAACCCATGCCGCACTTGGTTCAAAGAGAATGGGAAACGAGAGGGATGCACCACTCAACCTCTCTATCCGTAGGTTATAGTCCAATTCCAATCCCTTAAAACGGCATGAATTGGGTTCTAACCTAACAATACCTAAGGTTGAATGTCAGTAAAACCTGGTGAGAAGCCTGCTAGTTTTCTAGGACCACCCTATCATAGACCGGGGGTTCTGCCCACATGCTTCCCTCAATGGGAATTCTTTATTTATTTAATTAGGCCCTATCACATTTATAAGTGACATTTAAAATCAACTTCCTTAATTAAGCCTTTAGGGAACAGGGTTTGTTTGCATAACTTATAGCACTAACACAAAAATAGAGCAAACATTCATTTTGGCAAACAAGTTCCTTAACTTATCTTCAAGTTAATCTTTGTCTCCTACCCATACAAGAGAAATTATATATCCCTTCTTCCCTACAGAAGTAACTAGTCCAAATCACATGGCACCATAATTTCCATCCACGGGTGACCTTGGAGATGATCCACCTACACAAAATATCATTTCCTTAATTAATCCAGTTAAGAATCAAGCACAATCAAGGCAATCAGTCCTAATATCGTTCTCCAAGAAAACATTCATTTTTTCCTACGGCAATTCGTCATCACAGACCCCGCTATGAATTTACCATCAATCACAAGCACTTGGAATAATAATCTAGACAACAAACCAACAATTAGTTGAATGTAAAAGGTTCGATCAACCAACAAAAAAACAATGGTATTCTCTTCAACATTGCAAGAGTAGACGCGATAACATTTCAATCTACATATTCGATCTCCCCCTTGGGATCTAAGAGCGATACTATGTAAGATGTTTCTTAACACTTCCTTCCCTAGACTAGGGCATATGCCAAGGTTTCAAACACTATACAAGACGTAATTTCTATAGATCACTTACATTGATCGATAACCCAACCTTCTTCGCAACAAGTACAAAAGGATTCCTTTGACTTGGGGTTTCCTAATCCTTGAGCTCTTCATTTGCCATGGATTTATTGTTTACATCTAGCCCAACCTCGAATAGGATTGATAAACATAGTAGCTATCAAACATATCTCAACGCATCTTAGTTTTAATCCTTATGATTGTTGTTTGTGTTAACTATGCACATCATCAAGATCCCAATGAACTAACAATTCGTAATATTAGTGAGAGCTTGGACAAAGATCTTAGAGTTTCGAGAATGATTCTCTTTAGAATGGGTTGCTTACCACGCCATCCGTCGAGCGTGCAAGCTACAACATACTTTCAGTGTGGTGAAATACATATCCATTATTTTCAAGAAAAGGAGAGCCGACAATACCTTGGAATATTATATGCTATTTATGCTATGAACTTGTCGCATAACATCTAGATGCAATTTACTTCTCTTGATACCCACGCTTTGCAAACTCCATCTTTCGAATATATGAGACAAAACCTATGCCTTTCGATGACCTATTTTCGTGCGTCGTAGTACAGGTCTAATGCATCTCATGCGAAAATCAAAGTAAGCATCTATTAATTTGGAAATACATTACTTACGACTAGTATTGTAGTTGGATTGGCAGTGATGCCCTCGCCCGAAGCTTTATTGCTTGTTGAGGGATTTCCATCCACGCGTGACATTTTTCACTTAGGAGCCATCTTCGATCTTCTTCTCTTTTAGATGTGACTCGCACAAGGCTTCAACGCCTTTTACTCGATTGGTAGGGGGGTAAGTGGGGAAAAGTTGAGCTTCCAAGGTGGAGAACAATCTCACGAGGAAGGGAAATAGATAGGTGCGTGTGGTCACCCTCTTAGGAGGGGAAAGGGAGAAGACACTTTTGGCATATCCCTTCTCTCTCTCTCTCTCACCCTCTCTTTCTCTCTCTCCCTCTCCCTCTCTCTCTCTCCCACCCTCTCCCTCTCACCCTCTCCCTCTCTTTCCCTCTCTATCACCCTCTCCCTCTCCCTTCAGCATGCCGTTCAATGCCTTTTTTTCCTCTCCTTATGATGGGAAGGTTATATAGGGAGGAGAGTGGTGTTATTGGGGGTGGGCGTGATGGGGCTCCAATCACCCATCTGGGCGGCCAGAGTGGGCCGCCGCCATGCAGTCTACCCTTTCTCTATCGTCGCCATCTTCTTCTTCTTCTTCGATTTCTGCCTCCACTTCATCGACTTCTTCCTCGTCATCAACTTCCTTCCCCCCCACCTTAGTGTCATCATCATTTGCTTCCCCCCACCCCCCCCCCCCCCCCCCCCCCCCCCCCCGGCAATGGTAGGGGGGAGGGGAATTTTTAAAAAAAATATCAATTAATTTGATTATTAGGGGGGGTATTTCATTTTGTTAATGTAGCTCAAAGAAGATTCGTACACATTTTCTGTTGGTTTGAACATTAAAAGCAATCACTCATACATTAACATTGGGTCATTCGATTCAAAACTTGTTAGAAGCATTTTCTTATCTTGGATGTATTGAGTTTTGATTTAATTATCGATATCAACAATAAGTGGGAAGAGATTAGTTGCATGTCTTATTAGTGGAAGTGGATACAAGAATATACATTTTACTTTTACTTGTTGACATGTGCTTGTGATTTTGAATCTCTATGATTACTTTTTCTAAGAGGGTTTTACCTTTAATGATATATTTGCCAACAAATGGTATTATTGTTTTGTTCCTATCATAATTGTAGATTGGTGCATTTTGTATCCATATTAAAGGCTTGTGTTTGTGATTATATATTAGTCAACAAATGCAATTAACATTTTATTTCCATCATAATTAATATCAGTGCATTTTGTATCTAGGTTAGAGAATCTTCATGTTTCTTTCCTCTATTTTGGACTTTAATAACAAATACAAAGTGTTTAATAGTAGAAATCATAGTATTATCTTAGTTTAAGCAACTTTCTCAATGCATTCATTTTGTGTTCAAAGTAACATACGAATTGACTAGATCTTGTTTTATAAGGATGTTATTATTTTTTGTTATAATTTGTTGGAGCAATCCCACTACTAAATTGGTCTTAGAATTGTAACACATTATAATGCTTTGTATATGAATATCATATTAGATGGAGGAACATTTGGTTCATCTTATTTCTCTAAAGTGTTGTTTTCATCATAGACAAATAGTTTTATTATTGTATTTCTATTGTTATAGTCATATGCATTTATTAAGTTTTGCATTGCTCTAAATTGTTTATCAATTCAAAATTTATTTGTATGTCTAGGTCTCTATATAGTTTTTCACATAATACTATAGTGCATTGATTTTTTTGGATTAACATGATTAGATTTATAAACATTTTTGCAATCAATTCAAATTATTCCCTTTCCCTCCCCCCAAGCCCCAATGATATAATATTTTTAATTAAATAATTAACTAGTTATTACCCTCCCCTCTCCTTGTACAATCGTCATTCCATCCCACCCCTCCTCAACTTTTCAACGACCCCACCATTTTTGATACACACACACACATATGTTAAGCTCTCTCTCTCTCTCTCTCTCTCTCTCTCTCTCTCTCTCTCTCTCTCTCTCTCTCTCTCTCTCTCTCTCTCTCTCTCTCTCTCTCTCTCTCTCTCTCTCTCTCTCTCTCTCTCTCTCTCTCATGGCTATTATATGTACTCTACCCACCTCCCCTCCCAAATTTGAATTTTTTGAAAAATATTATATATATATATATATATATATATATATATATATATATATATATATATATATAAAATCGATGCAAGTTTTCAATCATCTCCCCCCATTGTAAGATTTTTTTATTTATAAAACTACTAAGGTACTCTCCCCAATTTGAAACGCATGTTAGTACCCCCGCCTGGTCTTTTTTCACTCTAGAGAACTCAACGCTCGCCCCTTATTTTTTCAATAAACTATATATATATGGGTTTTAAAAAAACCTCCTTTCTCTGTCATGTAATTTAACCCCCTTTGATTTTTTTTACCAAAAAAGGGGGGAGATAGGACACTCACCCCTTGCCCCCTCGATAAGCTATATATATATATATATATATATATATGTATATATATATATATATGTATATGTTTGGGTTTTTAAAAAACCTCCTCCTCTCTCTCATGTAATTTAGAGAAACCCTGGACTTTCAAGGATGAAGATATGGTATTTCTAAGAGTCCCATTGAAAAAAAATTCTTAACCCTTGGGAAATTCAAAAAACTTAGTCCAAGATATTGTTTGTTGTAAAAATTATTATAGTAAGAATACATATAGATTAGAACTTCTACTACATCTCAAAGTTCATGATGTATTTCATGTAAGCCTTATGTTTTCAACCCTAATCATGTCCTAAATGATGGACAAATTGCAATGCTAGCTCAAGGAATTTTGAAAATTCAACCTAATAGAATTCTGAAATTAGAAAAAAACCACTTAGGAATCATATTCTCCGTGAGTACCTTATCCGATGGAAATACTTTCCGAAAGAGGATTCTACGTGGATTGAGGAGCCTATCCATAGAAGAGACCACCCGAGTTTCTCTCGAGATGAGGATATCTCAATTTCTTTAAGGAAAAGAGGATGTAATGATCCCATCTTATTAATGAATAATCATTTTTGTTTTGCCTCCCCCAAATAATTATATCCCCTCCCCCCCTCGATTACATCGTTGGGATTTCTTCCTAGAACATGTATCAATTATTCCCCATACATAATTATGAATGTTGAAATTAAGTTCCATGAATTATTGCAAGGACCATACATGAATGAATTTTTGCAAGGACAACAAGTGAATAAGGAGTTAATAACATAAGGTTTTAAAATAAAATCTTAGAGAAAATATAATAAGGAAAAAAAGAAACCACATACAAATCTCACTACAAGATATAGACCTTATACCGATGTTTAAAGCGACGAAAATACAAACAACAAAATTTGCCCCCATCGTCGCAAAAGCGTCGTTATTGACAATGCCATAGAAACGTCGCTATTGGCGTCGCTATATGCGTCGTGACACAACCAGTAAATTTGCGACGTGCATAGTGACGTGAGCAGTAAATTTGCGACACAAATAGCGACGGTAACAGGGAAAAAAAAATTTGTGGCAGGGTAGCAAGCTGCCCTGCCACATATAGCAATGTGTGCTGTATGAGAGCCATAGAAAATAGTTTTTGCACTACTGTATACAAAGCGCTTGCAAACAAAAAGAATGTATACTGAAATCATAAAACTAATACATGAAATAAATACATGATCGCATAAAAAGCAATTGGTTTGTACAATCATAACAGGATATCACTAATACATAGAAAATGTCTACATAGATCAGGCGACTTTAAAAAAAAGGTGTGTGAGCTCCAAGAATCCTTAGGCGAGCTACAAATCATCATCCCCCGAAAGCTCATCCCACCACAAAGGAGCATCGAACGGATTCTGCAGAAAAAGAAACAACACATCAATCCACCATACAATAATGCATTCAAATATCTCATGGTAACTACGGACAAGAAATATGAGTGACTTACAGGGCCGCCACGTCTATACAATCGGTCGATCAATGCATTGAGACCGTGCCTCTCTGCATATCGAGTCTCAAGGCCTTGCGGATCGCGATTTGTAATGGAGTGTTGCAAAGAAAACAAAATGCTAACTGTTAGAAACATGATTGTCAATACAAAGAATATTTCAAAAAAACAAACAAGCAAAACAAAAGAGAAACTTACAAAGTCCTCCAAATATGTCCTATGGCCGGCACTCCCAAGATGATGGACCACTCCGGCCTCGAGTCGTGCCCCCGCCGCCTCGCACTGCTGACTCCAACGTCTTGGCGAATCTGTAGCTCCTCCCTTAGTCGGTGCCAGTTGTCTACATCTAACCACTCGGGCTTTGCAACCCCACTTTTGATTGCCTTGCGTGTGCCGGATCGTCTATGTGACATGTATACACGCATGCGATCCATCATCTAGTCCGTAGAGAATCTATCTACTGCGGCGGCTGGCACCAGAAACTCCTCATGCAAGGATGCTACTATGTAGTCCTTGCTCCCCTCCGATATGTTCTTCCAATGATCCAGGACATTGTGCCGAAAAAATTGTTGGCACAACTCTCTCATGCGAGCCATCACCCTCCTCCCCTCATCATTCATGATGATGGCTCTGTCAAGATTGTGGGAGAGAAGGAAGGAGTCTCACTTGTAGCTTTCTTTCTTGCACAATGGGGGAATACACACGCAAGTGGAGGCTGAAAACAGTTTTCATCTTCTTAGTTGTGTAAGCCAAAAGACTCTAGTACAAGGAAATAGAAGAACCCTATATATGGGTCTCAAAACCAAACTCAACTAACTAAGGTGGCATACTAACTGAGCCATGAACTAGAGTAGATAAGGATAGCTATCATGTAGCTATTATTCATGGGTGGTGTACCAACCGCATTTGCCAACTGACAAGTCGGTGACATAAATGCACAACGGTCACCCTGGCATATCACGAGTGGAGCTCGATATCTCAACACTTCCCCTCGAGCTCAATCCCAATTCCTGCACACCAAGCAGGTCTCTAAACTTGCGCAGCTTCTCTTCACCCAATGCCTTCGTAAATATGTTAGCTACCTGATCCTCTGTGCTGACATAAACTAGATCAATAAGACCTAGTAATACCCTCTCCCACACATAGTGATAATGCACCTCAATGTGCTTTGTTCTAGCATGATAGACTAGGTTATTTGCCAATTGTATACTACTCATGTTGTCACAATAAATGACAACTGGCCCATCTGTAGGCTGATGCATATCATAAAGTAGCTTATGCAACCAAGCTACCTCACATGCAACCATTGCTGCACCCCTGTACTCAGCCTCTGTGCTGGATAAGGCAACTGTAGGATGTTTCTTGCTGCTCCAAGTGACTGCAGCACTCCCAAAAGAGAACACATATCCATTGGTAGATCGTCTATCAGAAATGCTACCAGCCCAATCAGCATCAGTGTATCCATGCAACTATATCTGAATCCCAGTCTCATAAAATAGTCCATACTGCAATGTGGACTTCACATACCTGAGTATGCGTCTAGCCGCATCCAAATGCGGTTTCCTTGGAACCTGCATAAACTGACTTACCAATCCAACAGCATAGCTCAAATCTGGCCTGGTAATAGTCATATAAATCAAGCTTCCTACTATGCGTCTGTACATAGTAGGGTCTTCCAGAAGCTCACATATATCTGCGCGCTCAGCTTCACATTCTGCTCCAAAGGAAGTGAAATAGGCTTACAGCCTGTCATCCCATATTTGGACAGCATGTCCAATCCATACTGCCTCTGCAAGAGCCGTATCCCACTTGGTAATCTAATCACCTCAATGCCCAAGAAATAACGTAGCTCTTCCAAATCCTTCATCTCAAACTTCTGCTTCAATAGCATTTTCACATGAAGGATATCTTCATCACTGTCACCTGTCATAATCAAATCATCAACATAAATGACAAGTAGCATAATACCTTTCTCTGTTTTTCTCACATAAGTGAGAAATCTGCCTTGGAAATCTAAAAGCCAATAGTGACAAGATATTGTCCTTAGAGCATCTTGTCAGACCATGCTCTAGGTGCTTGTTTCAAGCCATACAAGGCTTTCTTCAACCTGCAAACAAACTCAGGATGAATAGCATGCACATAACTTGGTGGCTGCTCCATATAGACCTCTTCTTGCAAGTCACCATGCAAGAAGGCATTCTTTACATCCATTTGATGTAGAGACCATTCATTTGATGCAGCCATAGCAATGACTGCTCTTACGGTTGCCATCCTTGCAACCGGACTGAATGTTTCTTCATAGTCAATGCCATATGTTTGTGCATACCCCTTGACTACTAATCTTGCCTTGTATCTGTTCATAGAACCATCTGCATCGTGCTTCACCTTATAAACCCATTTACAGCCAATTGAATTCTTACCTTTAGGCAAAGGTACCGATTCCCATGTAGCATTTGCTTCCAAGGCATCCATTTCTTCATCCATGGCTTTCTCTCATTTTTCTTTTCCCATGGCTTGCTCAAAAGAAGCGGGTTCTGATTCATGTATCACTTTGACCATATAAGCATAGTGAATGGCTGTAAATCCATCATATTTCAGCCTATCCACAGGATACCTAGCTCTCGTAGACCTGCGCAAAATAGGTTCACTCCCAGGTGCTCTCAAAACATCTCTGGTCTTCCTTACTCCAGGTGTAACAATAGAAGGAATACCCAACTCATCATCATTGCTCTGTTCTGAGCCACTGGATTCACCATCCACATAAGAATGACCTGCATTCACATCAAACATGGGCTGATCAACCTTCTCTTTTCCTTTTTGTGATACCTGCATACCACTATTTGCATTGCTTTGAGAAGATTCTCCTGATCTCAATCTGCCTGTCCATGGCGAAGAATGTGAACCACTGCTAGAGGACGCTCTAAGTCCACTAATATTTTGTGACTGCTGCTGTGAATTCTGCGCAGCATTACCATTTTGTGCATCTACATCATCAATCACATTTACTGGTTTATACCAGCTACTCATCTCATCAAAAACAACATCTCTGCTCACTGTAAACTTATGAGTAGAAGGGTTATAGCATCTACCCTTTCTGTTGCTGCAGAGAGTAACCAATAAAGATGCACTTCTCAGCTTTTGGATTCAACTTGGATCTCAACTCATGTGGCACATGTACATAGGCAATGCAACAAAAAATTTTCAAATGAGAAATATCTGGTTTCCTACCAGTATACCTCTCCTCTGGAGTCATCCCATGTATTGTTGCAGTGGGAGTCTTGTTCATTATATAGACTGCTGTAGCAACTGCTTCAGCCCAGTAAAAATCTGGCAAGTCTTTTTCATTGAGCATGGCATGAGATACCTCTCCAATATGCTTGTTTTTCCTTTCTGCAATTCCATTTTGTTGTGGGGTATGACTGCATGAATATTGCTGCTTTATGCCATGCTCCTGCAGAAACCTTGCAAACTCATTTGAGAGGTACTCTCCCCCTCCATCTGACCTTAGGCATTTTATTTGCGGGCTTGTTTCTTTTTCAACCATAGCTTTAAGAGTTTTGAAATGCCCAAAAACTTCACTTTTCTTTTTCATAAAATACACCCAAACTTTTCTGCTATAGTCATCAATAAAAGTGACAAAATAATGACAGCCTCCAAGAGATGCAGCTTTAGTAGTCCACACATCAGAGTGGATTAATTCCAATGGATTCTCACTCTCTTGAACATGTCTAGGAAATGGTTTCCTTGCCTGTTTTCCAAATTGACAGGCTTCACATACCTTATGCATTTCTGCAACCTTGAATTTAGGCAATCCTGCAACAATATTTTGGGCCTGCATTGATTTAAGTCGCTGTACATTAACATGACCAATGCATTTATGCCAGATATCAATATCTGCACAACTACACCGGTCCCATGTGCAAACATTGCTGCACTCAATTCAGGCATGTCTGCATCCAACGTAAACATTCTGCCCTTCTTCTTTCCTTTTGCTATCAAGCGACCTTTATTTTTCATATCCTCAACAAAGCATCCATGAGGATTAAATCTTACCTGCAAGCCCTGCTCAACCATTTGACCAACAGAAACCAGATTCTTGGTGATATTCGGGACATGAAATACATCGGACAGGTATTTCTTTTTCCCATCCTGCATAAACAAATGAATTTTTCCAATCTGCACAATAGGATGTGCAGTATCATCACCAGTCTCCACAAATCCTGGTTTTTCCATTTTCCTTGCATCCTCCATCCATTCTGCATGACCTATCATGTGGTTTGATGCACCTGAGTCAACATACCACACATTGTTGCTTTCTTCTGCACTTGTCACAGAATTGTTCATCTGCTGCACCATAAACAAATGCTCATTTCTGTCATCACCTTGTCTACTAGAAGATGCATAATTCCCTTGTTGCAATTTCCCATTCATGATGTCATTCTGCTTTTTATAGCAGTCTTTAGCCATATGACCCATTTTACCATAGTAGTAGCATTCAACATTGCTGTTTGCATTTTGGTCTCTTTGCCATCCACCACGACCTCTTTGGCTCCCCCTGCCTCTAGAGTTACCATGTCCTCCTCCATAGGACTGGTTTTCTTGAGTTTGCTGCATATTCTGATTTCTACCACGGCCTCCAAATCGGCCTCCTCTACCTCTGCCTCTACCTCTTCCAGCATTTGAGTAGAAGACAACTTCTTTTGAAGTTCCTCCTGAAGAAGATGCACCACCATTTCTCTGCTCCTCAGAAATTAGAAGAGTAATCAACTCCTCAAAATCAGGAAATCTTTCATGGACGGAAATGGATGTTCGGAACTGTGCATAATCCTTTCCTAGACCATTCAAGGTCACAAAAACTAAATCATCATCTTCCACTGGTGACCCAATGGAAGCAAGTGCATCTGCAATCTTCTTCACCTTCATGTGGTAGTCATTGATTGTTGAGTGTTGAAATGATTTGTTTTTTGGCTGATTTTTATTGTTTTTGAGAGCTGAATGGTTGATTTTATGGGATGATTGATTGGTTTGGAAGTGGTTTGAGAGTGTTTTGGGTTATATTGATTGTGTTTTGGAAGTTCATGATGTTTGTTGGTGGTTCTGTGATGTTCTGATAGGTTCTGATTGGTTCTGTATACCTTCTGTTTTGCTCTGTTTTGGTCTGTTTTGTTCTGATTGTCTTCTGTAAAGAGGGAAGGAGTATTGATTGATGAAGAATGAGATATTGTGAAAGCTTATTGAATGGTTTGTGAGAGTTTGGAATGGTTGAGAATGAGTTATGTAGTTTTGATGACCTTCTGTAGGTCTTCTGTAGAGCTTCTATTCTGTTCAGTCTCTGTTCTGTTCTGTACTGTAGCTGTTCTGGTACTGTTCTGTAGACTGTTCTGTATGCTTCTGTAAGTGTTCTGTGGAATGTATGTGTGACTTTGGGAAAGTTTTCTAGCCTTGGAAAGAGGTGAATACAAGTGCAAAAGAGCTGAAGGAAGTGGAAGAAGTAGCTGCTGAAGATTCAAGTAAAGACTAGAGTGAAGTGACAGTAGTGAGCTATGAAAGGACACTGTAGTGGCTCTGGTGACTCTTCATATCAGACATACCTCTTGGGAGGGGTATCCACGACCTAAGAAGGATTATTGAGAGTAATTTTAGAGAGATTGTAGTGAGGATATGATGTATTATTGATAGAGTGAGAGAGAGAGAGTCTGAGATAGCCAATTCTACTGAAACAGAGTGATTGTACATGAGAGATTGAGAGAGAAGACTATGAAGATATTGAAGATGAATACTATGTGATGTATTTCCATTTCAAGATGGTGTACTTCTTTGTTTTCTTTGTTCTATTGATGGATTTTGTGAAGATATTGAAGAATATGGTTGATTCTATTAAAATCCGTGGGAGATCTACATGATGCTGCATGAAGATTTGTTGTGCCTGGTGTTCTTTTCTTCATTATGATCATATGAAATATGATAAACAAGCTTGTTGATGTTACAAGATATATTTTCTTGCAAGAGAATTCCCTTTTTCTTGGTGTTCCTCTTGGGGCTCCATTGATGCTCATATTTTCTCTTTGCATATTATGCAACTCTTGCTTGAGCTGCATTTTCTTGGCTTGCGTATTTGTGCTATATATTTTTGACAAAGTATTCCATACCTCCTTTGGCGTACTTGCATCCTGAATATGCACAATCATAGCGTCTGAAATACTGATAGACAGCCAGTACATAACTTTTCTGGCTCTCTCATGCCATGCTTTGAATGCCTGCATTTGTTGTTGATTGGAAACATAAGGAAGAACTGGTTCTTCTTCATTTCCTGCAACAAATTCCCAATATCCTTTTCCCATAAGGAAATTTGTCATTCTAAATTTCCATGCTTGGAAGTTGTTCTTGTCAAGCTTTTCAGTTACAATCTGTGAAAGAGAATCAGACGCCATTACAGAATATTGCAAAAAATTCTGTCACTGCAGAGAACACAGCTTCAGCCTCACAAGGGCAAATCTGCAAAACTGTAGAACAGTGGTTACATAGCATAAAACTGGGCCTTTTCCTGAGTGCGTGCAGAAAACTTCCGCCTCCAAAACAGGCCCCGAAATGGCCTCAAATAAAAAAAACAGGGTTGCCAAGGGCTAAAGACCTTTCTTGTAGCATATACTGCCCTCTTGCTTCACCGCGAAGGGCGTCTCTACCTGAGACAATGCACTCTTGCAATTTCCGGCTGTGCTACTGCAGAGATCTGCTCCCAAAACATAAAATGAAAGCAACACTACTCCTCTTACCAGAACACCGCGAGCTTGACTTGCTTTCTTGAGCTCCTTACCACGAACAAGGCTTTGATACCATGTCAAGATTGTGGGAGAGAAGGAAGGAGTCTCACTTATAGCTTTCTTGCTTGCACAATGGGGGAATACACACACAGGTGGAGGCTGAAAACAATTTTCATCTTCTTAGTTGTGTAAGCCAAAAGACTCTAGTACAAGGAAATAGAATAACCCTATATATGGGTCTCAAAACCAAACTCAACTAACTAAGGTGGCATACTAACTGAGCCAGGAACTAGAGTAGATAAGGATAGCTATCATGTAGCTATTATTCATGGGCGGTGTACCAACCGCATCTGCAACTGACAAGTCGGTGACATAAATGCACAACGGTCACCCTGGCATATCACGAGTGGAGCTCGATATCTCAACAGGCTCCTGACCTACTATCGACCAGATATCCATAACCCCTAGGAGTCTGCCTAAGATGGGTCCTCTCCCATCTCTGTCCACGCTCCTGGGCATATCCAAGAGACCCCTCTACATCCAGTGTACCGACGGGGGTAACCTCTCTCGGAGTGGCAACCAAAGGGGTGGCACCAAAAGGGGTGCCACCTCTTGCTGACGGCTGCGCAAAAGCCGGAGTAACTAGAGTAGACGTCCCAACAAGTGTGACAAATCCTGGAGGTGACGCAGTTGCAACTGAATGACGAGATAGAGATACCACATCCGTGTCTCCACAATAGCATGCTCGAAGCTGAAGCATCTGATCGTGCTGAAGCAGATCTAGCAGAGCGCCCTGACAAAGAACGAGACAGCTCCTGGTCTGCCATCTCTCTGAATCTCGCGAGCTGGTCTGGAGACATGAGTGCGAAGATGTCATATAACTCCTCATCGCTCATCCCTCGACTCATCCTGAAAATGTCACCTGCACAGATAAAAAATGGTGTTAGAATAATCAATTTAAATTATTCAAAGAACAGTAATATAAATCATTTTTTAAAAATCCCTCTTAAAATGCATATCTTATGTACCTTTATAAGAGATCTAAACAACGAATTGAGTAAGTGGATGCTCCAAGAATGAAGTATCCTATGGTCCCATGTTAATCTCCTGACACAACTCCGCATACACTGGAAGGTCGATAGACATGTCACCACAAAAGAATGAGTCTGCCTCGTTCTCAAAAAATTCTTGGACTCTTGTATTTCCATCATTGTTAGCAGATGCAGGCTCCAAGCTTGCGGCAGCCTCCACCCCTTGTAATATCGACCCCTCTATTTGCATATTATCTTCACCTATGCTCGGAACATCGCTTTGATCATATACTCTCGCACTTCGGGAAGTTGAAGGTATAACATACCACCATCAAGGTTGTCGGGGGTTTGGATAGAAGATTACCTGTTCACAAACACATACAAAGCAAGTTCAAACCATTGTGACATAAACCATGTCGTATTACAATTAGCAAGCAAATGACTCTATGCACCTGTTCACAATGGGCTGGCAACACAAAGGTGTCGCGCAAATCCGTCCATTTTTTTTTCGAAATCTATTTCGAGAAATACAGATGGACCTCGTCGAACTGTTGCTCCAACTCCTCCAAGTACCACTTTGAACCACTGCACATCGAATAGTATCATGGAGAAGCTACGGTAATCCACTGTAATAATACTTTGCAAGTTTCCAAAATACTCAATCTCATCCACAACCATGTTCCGATCTGTTGCTCATCGTCGGTTCTCTTGCTTGAACCTTGCCATGACACCACAGTCCATTGTGGAGTGCATTTTGTCAATACACTCCACGCGAAAATGTTGTCCGCTATTTCCAACCAACCACATCTCCAGTTAGTCTATCATCGTTCTTCAGCATCCATAGCATTTCATTGTCTGGTTCCACCGTTGGTAGCCAACCAACCTTCGGTCATGCTACCTTCTGGTCGAGCTCATTGTCGCACAAAGCCTTTCAGGGTTTTCATGAAGCGCTCCAGGAAGAACATCAATCATGTATGGACAGGTCTAGTAACCTCCACAAGATGCATAAGAAGGTGGACTTGTATCGTGAGCATGCTAGTGGGCAGGTATTTCTCAAAGAGACAGATCGTCTCCACTGCTCCCCGCCTCGCGGATTCAATAGAGGACGTCTTAATCTCTTTTTGTGAGATCCATTGCACCAAAGTCGACAACTTGTAAATGGCCCCGCAAATTTCTGGAGTAAGACATCCTGCGATCGCGATCGGTAGGACAAACTACCACAAATGAGAAAGCATTATGAATAATGGCCACTTTTCAAATTGCAAAATGCCCACGCTAATTACAATCCATTCTGTTCACAAACCTGACATATCTTATGCCAATCATGGGATTTTAGCCCCGACAATTGATCATCTTTGGAAAATGTGGACCTGAGAGAACGCATCATACTCGTCGGAGTGCAGATAGACTTGATTACTTGCTTCACAATGCACTCTTCTTTAGTGGAAAAAACCCAAGGAGCATGAGGAAGCTACACTCCACCATCAACACTCGACTGCGGCCAAAGCGCCTCCATCTTACCTACCTTCTTTAAATCCAATACGAGATGAATACGAGACTAATGGACGAAGTGGAGACTATGGATGAGCAAGCTAAGGATGAGATGTCCTTTCTTCGTAGAAAGCCATGGAGGGATGTTGTAGTTGACAAGCACTATAGGCCACACACGGTAAGAAGTTGAGCGTAGACCGAATGGGTTCACACCATCCATTGCGAGACCGAGCCGAAGATTCCTTGGCTCTCGCGCAAAGCCTAGGAAGGTAGAGTCAATGTGGCTCCATGCGCGCGAATCCGCTGATATTCGTTGAACTCCATCCGTGGACCTATTCTGCACATGCCACGTTGTCAAGCTTGCCATGCCGGACGTGCAAAACATGTGGTTTATGCGGGGGATGAGCGAAAAGTGTCTGAGAACTTTTTGAGGGATGGTTTGCCCTTGCAAGTCCTGTCGATACCTGTGAGCACCATACTTTGGACATGTCTCCATAGTCTCGTATTCATCTCGAAACAGTATGCAATCATTGATACATGCATGGATGTTATTGTAGTCCATGCCAAGCTTCCGTAAAACATGTCGTGCATCATCACGAGACTCAGGCATGGTATTTTCAGGTGGTAATATATGATATTTCAATAACTTGAAAAAAATCATAAAACACCTTGAAAAAGCACAAATGTTTGTAATAATAGTGTCAAAAAAATAATAATCAATGAAGCCTATGTGCAAGGTACTTGAATAACTCGATCACACTCGTATCGCTCCACTCGTATTTTGCTTGCACACTTAAGAGTGCAAGCAATGTCTTCAACCGAGATACTCGGCACCCATCATATAATGGTATGGATGCTTCCTCTCTAAGTGGATCAGATGTCTCGACATCCAGGGGAATCAATGCATCGATCATTGCCTCCATCTCAGGCTCCAAGATTGTAGGTAGGTCGGGAAGGTTGTCTGTCTCCTCTGGCATTGAACAGTATAGATTGGCCTTGTGAGTGGTGGATTGGCTCCTACAATCCATCCATCGCACGTCCACAAACTCTTCTAATTGGCCGCAAAGGGTGCACTCCCCCTTGGGACGAGACATCATCCCCCTAGATAGAAAATTTGCCAACAAGACCCAATCTTATTGTCTATGGTTTTCAATCAGCTTGCGAGTACAATGCATGATTAATATTAACTTCAAATTATCGTTTGCTGAAAATCTGCAATCTCCTGATCAATGATCTCAAATTGAAACTCGTCAAATCGTCGTACGTGTTCTATAGACAATCGGTGTTTTCGTCTAATTGCCAACTTGCATTGAGAGCAAGGACATGGGACACGCTGATTAAGATACGCCTCGCGATCTTGAACAATAAGACCTTCGTTTTCCATCTTATCTACATTACAACAAATGAGGCTCAAATGGATAGCTTTATGGAGATGTATGTCAAGTTGCAAGTTGACCATAAGCTCTTGCATTGTACATAGTAGTTGAGAGATTTATTGATGTTATATCTCGGCCCTATACCATGCTCAATGATTTGTTTGTCCCGGTAGATAATTATTTGTTATTGTTTTAAAAAAAAGCATTGGTTCATAAGGTTCATGAGTTGAAGACTAAATGTTTGGACTTGACTTAAAGATTGGATAATGGCTTAGATGCTAAAAGGAAAAGTGATGAATATGTTACTTCATCATTGCAACAAAAAGATTGGTGACAAGGTTGCTATGATTAATGAAGTTCTTCACGAGGTGAATATAGAGTTGAAGGGGATGGAACACGATTCTTCTTTGGGATTTAATGGTGATAAGTCAATTATTGAGGTGTCTTCTTGTACAACCATTATACCTTATATACCTAGCTACGCTCTCTAGGTTATGTACTTTGAGTATCTTAGAGAGGCTCTACTAGGATTACTTATACAACTGCACTAGAGGGATTTGAGTATAAGTAATCCATTTATGAGCATCATTGAGGATCTCTTAGTCTAATAATAAATCAGTCTCAACAAAAAGCATCTTAGAAATGTGGTTTTTTTGTCCTAGGATTGCGTATTAAAATTAATGCCATCTATGAAATTTATCAACTATAGTAATAAAATTTGTTTCAATCAATTCTACTCATAGTCATAAGACCTGAGAGAAAATATCCTATGCTCAATTTAAGAGATTTCTTCTCCTATAACAATACTTTTGGGTTCATTTTGATGAAGTACCGTAATGACCATTAGCTAGGGTATCATTTTCTTTTAGTCCTTCCGTTGACTAGTTGGCATGATTTCTAATTTGTTATGCCTATAAAGTTAATACAAAAACAAAGAATTATGCATATCACAATTAGATCCCCTACTTGGACATTATGAAGGATATGACCAATTTTAAGCCATCCTAAAGAGTCACCAATGTACGTGGCCCATGGCAAAGCACATTGCATATCATTATCGATAAGTCTATTATTGTGCATCTTAAATCTCCTAATTAGACTTTATAAAGTGTATAACTAATTTTTAGCCCTCTTAAGGGGTCGATGTAATGGTACCCATAAAAAAAGCAAAGTGGATACCATTACCATAATCATGGATATGCTATCGTTCCAATATATGTTGTCTTTCTTTTTCTCTCCCTCTCTCTCCCTCTCCCTCCCTCTCCCTCTCTTTCTCTCGCATTTCCCCTCCCTCTCACAATATATCTTAACACTCTCCAAAAGCAAAAGGGAAAGGGAGAGAGAGAATGCACTCTCCCTCCCTCTCCCTCTCCCTCTCCCTCTCTTTCTCTTTCTCTCCCTCTCTCATTTCCTCCCTCTCCCTCTCTTTCTCTCTCTCTCCCTCTCTTTCTCTCTCTCTCCCTCTCTCTCCCTCTCCCTCTCCCTCTCTTTCTCTCCTTCTCTCTCATTTCCTCTCCTAAACAAGCAAAAAAGAAAGTGATTTAAACCTTTAATAAGCAAAAGGGAGAGGGAGAGAGAGAATGCACTCTCCCTCCCTCTCCCTCTCCCTCTCTTTCTCTCCCTCTCTCATTTCCTCCCCCTCCCTCTCCCTCTCCCTCTCTTTCTCTTTCTCTCCCTCTCTCTCCCTCTCCCTCTCGTTCTCTCTTTCTCTCTCATTTTCTCTCCTAAACAAGCAAAAAAGAAAGTGATTTAAACATTAAACAAGCAAAAGGGAGAGGGAGAGAGAGAATGCACTCTCCCTCCCTCTCCCTCTCCCTCTCTTTCTCTTTCTCTTTCTCTCCCTCTCTCATTTCCTCCCCCTCCCTCTCCCTCTCCCTCTCTTTCTCTCACATTTCCTCTTCTAAACAAGCAAAAAAGAAAGTGATTTAAACCTTAAACAAGCAAAAGGGAGAGGGAGAGAGAGAATGCACTCTCCCTCTCCCTCTCCCTCTCCCTCTCTTTCTCTTTCTCTCCCTCTCTCTCCCTCTCCCTCTCTTTCTCTCTCATTTCCTCTCCTAAACAAGCAAAAGAGAAAGTGATTTAAACCTTAAACAAGCAAAAGAAAGAGAGAGGGAGACTCACCAATGAGATATGGCAAGTGTGGAGCGGCTCCTCTTTGCAATGAAGGCTCCTCCTCTTCTTCACAAACAACGGCGGCGGCGGCGGCGGCGGCAAGTCTTCTTCCTTTCCTTCTCTCACGACGGTCGCTCTCTCCCTCGCTCTCACTCTCAAAACACAAGACGTGCAAACGTGAAATAAAACCGCGCTCGGTTTCGGCCCGCTTTTTTTTCTGTGGAGCATCGCTATTTGTGTCGCAAAAGCAAAAGCGACACAAATAGCGACGCTGCTACCCGCCGTCGCTACTAGCTCAAATCCTTGTAATGTCTTTTGCATAGAACTCCCCTCCCAAATCTATGTGAAAATCATCCTAAGAAGAAAAATATACATACATGAGACAATGCATGCAAAAAGCATGTGGATTAGAGTAAGATCGAATAATCCAAAGCACGTAGGAATAAGTGCTAAGTAATAAGGTTTTCAAAAACCCTAATTAGATAAAAAGAAAATAAAATGAAGGAACGAAGGGTGGCCTGATTTTGATTGCCAACTAGTTGTGTGTCACCCCCCTCCCCACCTCATATGGCACCTCGCCCCATCACCATCATCTCTCCCCTCTTTCCTCCCCCAAAAATTCATTCTTAATGACATGTTTAATAAAAGGTACTCCCCCCTCCCTTTTAAATTCATTGAATGACCTTTCATTAGATAAAGGTACCCCTCTTCCCCCCAATTATTGTAGATTCAATGATAGTAATTCCTCCCCCCCCCCCCCCCCCCCCTTTTATTTATGAAGATATTTTGTACTTCCCTCCCCCTAAATTGACACATGGATAATTGTAACAAAGAAATTTTGATACATGGATTGTTGACTTGATGGCAATTAGATCTATTACTTTATTCTTGCCACAAGATGACATGTTAGAGATCCCATGATATAAGCAGAATCCCACTTCATATTTATAAGGATATTTTGTCCTAATCCTCTCCTAATTGACACGTGGATTTTTGCATCAAAGGCAAGTAGATATTTTACTCTCCTTATGCCACATGTTGATACATGAAGATCCCACACAAAATCCATTATTTTTCACTTTGGTATTCACATGTAAATTATAATTTAAACTTTATTATCACTAGAAATCAATTATGGAATATTAAATTACCAGCCTAAGTAATTGATAAGTTTCAAAAATAATCATAAATATATGCTTAAGCCCACTTATCATTAATAAAATAATAGATATTTAAATAAATATTTACTAATATATATATTCTTTAAAACCATAGGATTTATCCAAAACTAGGGTGTATTTTTAATCAAAAATTTTTATGATTAAAAGCCATACAAGCATACACACAAATAGTTTTTAAAAAATCAAAATGTTAGTGGCTTTGGATAAACTATGAGCTTAGCATAATGCATAAATAATTTGTTAAATTCTTAGTGGCTATCTTAAGTTATTATTATTTGTTTTAAAAAATCTCATTGAAACACCTAATCGGACACAAAAAAATTTGTAGATTATTCCTCTCATGGTCAAGAAAATCAATTTCAAAAGATGAAAGGATATATTGAATTAATAAGTAGAAATTATTCCAACACTCTAGAGATTAAGACAAAATGGTTGCATGTTGAAAAAGCTTATAATTATAGTTGAGTGGTATTTGAAAAAAATATTAAAAGATCAAATACTAGAATTTCTACTTAATTAATACAATTGCTAAAATTAGGAAGTGCATAGTTGGCCCTAAAATGGAGAAAATTCCATATGTGTATCAATTTAAGTATATTTTCTAAATTGACTTTCTTCATTGTATTCATATCACACCTAACAAAGATGTGAAATGAACCAAATATTGAAGGATAATGAAAGTAGCTACTTCTACATGCCAAACAATGTGTTAGCCTGCTTTGTTTAGATAACAAAAAAAAAAAGACATGTAAATGGAAAGTGGGTGATTGTCTTTTCCCAATGAAAAATGATTGAAGGTTGGGTGGACTCGATAAGTCAGGTGCTTTCTAGATTAAGGGAATATTAGGACAAGAGTTAGATACAAAAATTACAAGGTTAGGTCTTAAATCCCAATCATGCACCATTTTAGGGGAATGGAGTCGAGATTTTGCCTTACAAGTAGAGGGTTTAATCCCATCCCCTTTGTCTCTCACTCACTATGAACCAAGTGTGGTGATTCACTACTCTCAATCTTGTCGGGTCACAATGTAATCGCTTGGACAGAACGCTAGAATACTATTAGGGACTGTTAAGTCTTGTAGAAACCTTCAAGTCGATCCTTGTGGGTCAAGGCCAAGAACTTTGCAATGAGACAGGCCCAGCATTGCCGTCCAATGAGATCAAAGTCTATGTATTCCCATGGAGTGGAATGGGGCGACTAGGATAAACCCTGGATGATCACCAAACATTACCTTCTAAATTAAGCAATGTGTATGTTACAAGAAGATTGCTTCCAAATTTACTGATGCTACATTGCTTTGACTTGGCAAAATGAATAAGGTTCTCAATACTAATTTCTTAATTTGTCTTGAAATGCTCACTTGAATACTCTACACTTGCTTCAACTATATGAGCTCATCTTTGATGGTTTTCAAGTGCTCCAATGCTTCAAGAGTACTCACAAAATGGACAAACCTTTCCAAGTTTTCCCTTTGAAACCATTGTTGTTATTTTTGCTATGGTGACCGGCCCAATCATATAGTTGCTCTCTTGTGTAAAGCTTGTGGGTTGGTCTTAAGTGTGTAAGAAACTACTTTATAGAGTCAGATGTCAACTTCTCTCTACCCATTTGCATAGATGTAGAGCTTGCACTTGCTAATGCTGGTTTACTAAGCAATTCTCAAATCTAAGAGTATATAGAAAATGTTATTTTCACTCTTCACTTCTACATATCCATTGAGACATTGACTAGTTGAATTTTCAAACTAAATAAAAATGAGCCCCACAACTCTATTAGAAGCTACTCTCTCCAATTTTCTCAATGTTTTCCATGTCACATCACTTTGAATTGCTTGAAACTGAAGCAACTACTAACAGGGCAAGAAAATCCCTACTTCTATATGTCTTATACATGTGATGCTTGAGTTTAGTGATACTATTTGCCAATGCAAAGCATATTATTTTTGGTTCAATAGTGGCCTAATAATATCTCCAGAATTTAAAAGATAAGGAGAAGAGGAAGTTAGTGTTGATCATATGCTGTAAGAACTTTCATTATTTAGCCTTAAACATTAGCTAAATCATTGCTCCATCATTACATTGGAATTTGGCATCATTTGGAGAAGAGGAAACACCATAAAAGAAGCATTTGGTTGAGGCATAGATCAAGAGATTTAATGCATTCTATAACTAAACTCACATTGTTAAGCAGCCCATATATCTATTATTTCGAGCATTGATCACTATCTTTGATCATTACTCCATCATTCTTCCTCATTTGGACTATATCTCTTGTCAAGTAGCTTTTGGATTAGTAAATTCGGCATGAATTTTGCTGTGAATACATGCCTGATTTCCAATCCATGGGTGGTGGGAATGTCCATAATAGCTTGAAATTATAGAATTTAAGCATGAATTGTGTTGATTTCAAGACCTATTTTCCTCATATTCCTACTCATTGACTAGCTTTCTTCATGCCTCAAGCACTTGAAGATCCGATATGCTACATACTTGTAATAGGCATCACCTAGAGATGCTTAGAAGAATAATCTAGAGATTCTTGATGATCAAAATATGGCAATTTGATTTTAGGTTTAAACCAAGGGACAACTTATTTGAATCTAGGTCAAACCTACACGGATCCTTAGCCAATAGATAAATTGTTGTTTAATGCCCTAAAAGCAAGTACCACATTGAAGATATAGCCTTGTCCAATCCAATTTCAATGAACTTCCAAGAATAATATTTGGAGCATCATATAACATCCAAGTTTCACTAGAATGTTGGATGAAAAGTTGAGTTATATTGACCATTGTTAGCAATTCCTTGTGTTGAGCATGAGAGTAGGTGTAGTCACAATAAGCACCATGAGTTTTATTAGCAGCATGATTGTGAGCAACAATATGAGATCATGGTTATGAGTAGTATGAGCATTATCATGGACATGAGTAGCATGAGCATTAGTATGGCCATGATGAGCAATGTTATGAGCAACCACTTTACCATGTTAATTGTTATGAACAGTTAAAGTATCTCGACCACTTTGGCTACTCATGTCTATTTAAATTCTATGCTTAGGGATACTTTGTTGATCAGAGACACAGAAGATCTAAGGGATCATGCAGTAGATGATGTACTGGATGTGTCACTTGATGTAGTAAATGATATTGTGAATATTTGAGCCAATGGTTATGCAACCTATCTTGAAAAAGCTTTGGCCAATACTACTAAAGGAAAATACCTCACTAGTGATTATATAAGGGAAACACAAGATCAAGGGTTATGCTATAGATGTGCTAAAACAATCTCCTCCAATCACAAAGATAAATATAGGGCAAAGAACATAAAAATCCTATTGGTATTAGACTGTTATGATGAACAAGATGAATACAATCATACTGAAGAAAATCTTGATATGGGCCAAGAGGAATAAAAAAGGTCTAGAAAAGTAGTAGTAGCCGATGAAGGTTTTGAAGATCATGTTATGGAGTTCCTTGAAGACCAACATGAGGAAAATCATGAAGATCATGAACAACATGAGGAAGACCATGAGTTTCTATTTGATTTGGTTGCTTATGATTTTGTGGATCCAAGAGTATATGCATATGATCCCACGGATGATGATACATATGGCTTGGTGGAAATTATTCAATGTATGGATGGGATAGTAGCTTTTCATTTGATCTGAGAGGAGGAGGACTGCTTTTAACCTTTGCTTAGGCAAGCAATAATCATGAAATTATGTCCTAACTTTAAGTGTTCTTGGTGACAAAGATATGCAAGCTAGTGGGCTCAATCGCACTATAGGATAACTCTCTATTTTGGGACAGATTTAATTCTTACTTCATGACAAATATGCGAGAGTAATATGACTTAAGAACTCTCAAAGAGAGATTTTTTTGTATCTATAGCATGTCTAATTGAAATTAGCCAATCAAAAGTTATTACAAGTTTAGTGCACTAGGGCCTATAATGGGCAAAACTATGTCTACATCCAAGGAGAGCTCTAAAGTAAATAATTTTGACCCAAGATTGCATTTTTATGCTTTATAATTGATGTATATATCTTATAATTGATTTCTAGCCCTGTAGCTATAATTCTTTTAGCAAATTCTTGAAGGTTAGGCCAATTTTTATTTAGGCTTGTGTAGAGCACTCTACCCCTTTCCACCACTTGGAAAAACATTGTAATAAGTCCCATATTTGTTTTTTAGGACAAAAATATCACAATAGGGATGGAATATAAGGGTAAAAATTTGGAACTATATTTGAATAATACTTAGAGTCACATTGATCAAAATATAAAAGGTGTGGAGGGAAATTGTATAGGCACAAATTGAATAATAGAATTTGCCCTTTCACCTTCTCAAACTTCTCTTCTATCCATTCATGGTTGTGAGCCATCTCTCTCTCTTATTCCTATCTTTCTCTCTTCATTTCTAGCCTTTCTCTCTCATAGTCCAATCTTACTCTCTCCTCTACACTCTCTTTCTATCTTTTTTGGTTGCAGTCTTCTCTCTCCTCTTAATCACCTTCATTACAATTATTTTTCTTGTATGTTTATTTTTATTCTCTTAGGGTTTTTGACAATTGTACATGTCAAGTTCTCATCATCCAATGTTCATTTTCTTAGTTACAAGGTTTCATTTATAATATACTTATTTATTATATTTAATTTTAATTTCTTTTTACAATACTTTATTTATACTTGTATCTTTCATTAGCTATCAATGTACAAAAACCCATGATATCTTTATTGACAATCATACAACAAAGAAATAGTAATTATATCCATCATTAGTCATTAGTTGGTTGTGTGTTGATGAAATAATTGCAAGTAAAATATATTTGCTTAACCATTACTATCCATAAGCATCATTTCTTCCTACTTCTCCAATGAAGTAATAAATGTAAGTGATTCAAAGCTTGTTTACATAGCCTTGGTCACTATATACAAAAGAGCTATTGAGTTGCGGACTTAAATGTTGTTGTACACCTAAGTAATGTCATAAAGCACATGTTGATAGACATGCACATTTTTCCTTAACAAGTTTTTTGAATTGTTTTTGGATTTCTTAATAAATGAATGTATGTAAGAAGCTGGGAATACATGTGTTAGTGAGAGAGAGCTATTAATAATACCTTATCACACTGACATAGGTATAAAAGGTGTGACATGTAATTTTTGCCATAGTTTATCATTATACAATTATTTTCTCTCATCTCACCTCCTTTTTCACAACTTTCATAGCTTCTCTCTTGTAATGTGCCCGCTCCTCAATTCACGGGACACATCTTAGCAGTCCATCGAGAGATATATCTAGAAGACACTGCCCGGCACTCCTAAGGAATGACACGGGGTTTGCCAACTAGAGTCTCTCGAGTGTGCCCCGCAATGGAACTTATCCCGTCGTTCCCACTAGGATCAACCTAAAGTCTGGGTTCCTAGTCAACATTGTCTAAGGTCATAGACCGACTTTTTCCTAACATTTCCTGTTAATATATCCTTTGAGGAAAGCTCTCGGCTAACCGAGACCACCCTTCCATAGGATAGACCATTTTGATGTAACATTTCTTCCTCACCCCCGTGACCCTGTGCCCTCTCCCATAAGGAACTCACCCCCCTTTTTTTCTAAATTTTTTTATTTTTTATTTTCCCTTCCCCCCCCCCCCCCCCCGACAGTACGTCGAGGAGAGAGGGAGAGGGAGTGATATGGAGAAAGGGGAGGGGCATGCCGCCCAGGTGGCAACGTTCAGCTGCGCCCCCCCCTTAAAAGGGCCACCCTCCTCCTTGTCGAAGGGAAGCTCCCCCCTCACTCCCCCCCCCCCCCCCCAGTTCTTGCAGAGGCTCCCCCTCCTTTTACTGTGGGCGAACCCCTGGGACCTGTAGGGGACGCAGTGGCCCCTCTGCTGAAGTACGAGACCCACCGCTGATGTACGACCTCTCCCTCCCTACTGCAGAATGCCCCCCCACTGGTGGCAGCAGCACCGAAGCCTCAATAGGGAAACCCCCCCTATGACCATTGTTGAAACCACCCCCATTTCGCCAGGCAACTGGCGTGATTAGAGAGAAGGGGAGAAGAGAGAAGAAGTGAGGAGGGAGAGAGAGAAGGAGAAGGAGGAGAAGAAGAAGGAGGGGAAGAGGGAGAGAGAAGAGAAGTCGAAGGATAAGAAGAGGGAGAGAGAGAATGGGAGAAGAGAGAAGAAGTGAGGAGGGAGAAGGAGAAGGAGAAAGAGAGAAGAAGAGAAGGAGACGGAGAAGAAGAATAGGAGATAGAAAAAGAAGGAGTGAGGAAGAGAAGAGAAGAAGGGGAGAGTAGAAGAAGAAGAGAAGAAGAAGAGAAGGAGAGAGATAAGAGAGAAGACAAAGAGGAAGAAGGAGAAAGAGTAGAGAAATAAGAGAGAATGGAAAAGAAGAGAAGGAGAGAGAGAGAGTAGAGGAAAGAAGAAGAAGAAGAAGAGAAGGAGAGGGAGAGAAAGTAGAAGAGTAAGAAAGAAGAAGAAGAGAGTAGGAGAGTAGAAGAAGAAGAGAGGGAGAAATAAAGGAGGAGAGGAGAAAAAGAAGAAGAAGAGAGAGAAAGAGAGTAACCGCCACAAGTCACCCAAACCATTCTCTCGGCAACGAACCCCGTTGAGCGGTCTTTCCCAACCAAACCTGTCAACCCGATGTCGTGTTGCTGCGCATCCGAGTCGTATACACCTCCATTTCTTTTGTTGTGCATTTGTGTTATTTTCTGTGTGTGATTCATTGTGTGTGTGATGCATTACGATAATCCGCATCCAATGTATATATTCCGTTAGTGTGTGTGTGTGATTCTGTTTGGAAGCATGATGTGTGTGTGTTATAAAAATATGAAAAACTGATGCCAAAGGACATTATCACGCTGATGATTTCAATGATGATCTCTAAGAAAAATGCAGGGAATTATGGAATCAAAGAAAGGTTTGTGGAAGCGATCATCTAAGTTCAAAAGTTCCCATGACATAGAGTTGAAGGAAGTCTCTCAAAAGCTGCTTAAGTGAGCAAAGCGCTAGTGAAGCACCGAGGAGTATGTTGCCATCCAATCTTCAAGGCTGAAGTCGAAGTTTATGTGCAGATTACTCATTGTAAAGCTGACTGACAAAGGGGCAATGCATGACTTCAAAGATAACCTCAAAGTCTAAATCAATGCTGGTGCTTAAATCTTGTCCAGTATACGTTTGTAGAAGGGATGGTTATGGTGAAGCAATCGGAGCGAGTAATGGCTTCATAGGCATAGGACTGGTTACGGCTATTGTGGGACAACTTAAAGTGTTGTAATTATTGGTCTCTGTTTCGGATTTCATGGTTTGGGTCTCATGTATATAAGCAGTCACACATTCGAGAGATGGATGCACTTCACTATTTGTGTTTTACTCATTCATAAGAGGGGAAAACTAATTTGGGGGTTTTGAACCGCTTTTGGAGGGAAAAAGCAAGAGGAAAGCATGTCGTTTTTGGAAGGCGACTGAGGAAGGAGAGAGGAAACAATGTGAAAAGGGAGGCAGAAGCTGGTGAAAAAGGTAGTGTGGAAAATGGAGGATCATCATGTCAGACGGCACGAGTCGACATAGAGCTGCAGTGCCGATGAAACTTGCGGATGATGAGATGACAAGGAAGCTACATTCGATGCTCTGATTATAAAGATGGAGAAGACGAAGGATGAGGACCAGACCAAGAAGAAGAAAACGACGACAAATAGGAGATAAGCGAGCTACTACTTGCCAGTGACGAAATCGGTAGAAGACTTTAACGACAATGAAAAAGGCCTGATTATTACTTCTACTTGTGAAGGAGAGGAGGGGACTAGAATCCATCAATGGTGCTCGACTAAAGACTTGCTGATCATCATGGCGAAGACAGAAAGGAGAAGCTGCAGAATGGCTAAATTGATCGTATGGACTCTCTCTCCATCGGCTTTTCTTTAGAGCTTGTTTTTTTTATGGATGTTGCCTTTAGATTTTGAGTCCAGAAGACTAATCGACTGGATGGAAAAAGGTGTCTATGATGCCTTGAAGAAAAAAATACCTCAAGACCATGCTTTTCAGTCTGTCTGAGGGTGAAGATGGTCCAAAAATCGAAGAATACTCCTTCTCCTTCAATTACTCTACTACCTCAAAAGAGGTGTCTATGCAATTAGCTAAAGATGGATGCCATCGAGAGACCATGAGTGCAGGAGTTAGTCTTGATCAGCCAAGGAGGTCACTAAAAATCACTCTCTTCAACTGTCGAGAAATCTTGTGCGTATAGCAATCTTCCATATCAGCTACATTAAAGGCCTTTTCCCGGAGAAATACTTCCATGATACATTCCTACAGGGACTAGAAATGCAAGTTAAAAAGTTGTTGCCTTGCAATCTGTGATCGGAGCCATCCATGTGTTCCCCACGCGTGCAGTCGCTTACTTTGCTGGTGGTGCATCCCAGGCTTTGGGCTGGCTTCTGTCTATGCCTGGCACCTCAGGAACACTTCTCGAAGCCTCAGTTCCTTACTCTCGATTGTCTATGATCCAACTCTTGGGAAAGACTCCTCTCCAGTTTGTAAGCAAAGAAACAACAGAATATCTTGCTACTGCTGCTTTCAACCGTTCACTCAGGCTATCTATATCAGGTGCTATGTGTGTGCAAGGGTACAAGACTGTTCTTGGAACTATCAGCTTACCTTCATAAAGGGGATAAGGAGTTGCATGGGAGAAGACTATGCTACAAGTCAATTGTTAATTAAGGCTTTAGCTGCTGCGAGTGGTGTGAATGCTGAAGTGCATATGGATCTTCAGGAAGGTGAAACTCTTAAGGAATCAGTGGCTTGTTTCAATGAAGACGAGCAAATTCACCACCTACTAGTGGGAACTACTCTTATGCTTTTGCAAGTTGGTTGATACTATACAGTGCAGTGGCATTAATCAACTATATAGTGTTTTTGCATCTCTGAGAGGGCCCAGTATACTGAAATAGGTGTATCTACCTATGGTGCAGGGTTAGCTTAAGCTGGATTTAATCATCATCCTCTCAGTGTTGGCCATTATCCTGGTTACAGTGCTGGGTACAGGAGTCCTATTTCACTTCCAGGATCTTACTTGTATGTCAATCTGGACTACGGAACTTCAGCCTTCATCAATACTCCTAGCTCTTAAAATGGTTATGGATATGGTTCTGGATTAGGAACTACATCATCTGGCTATCAATCGTACTTGTAGAAATGTATGCTAATATTGCAATCTTTGCAAAGATCTCTTCACAAACAGGAAACTGAATATGTTCAGATTTTTCTGAACATGAGCTTCATGTAACTCACTTGACAAGAAATATAGTGTAATTTGGCATCAACAATTCAATTTTCTTCTTGTTAGTCTCTTCCATTGCTGTACCTTGAACCCCGTGTTCTGCAGCTCTTGCGTGAACTCTTCGACCTTTTTGGTGAACCCGACGTGAAAGTGCTGCGTCACTTTTCAGCAAGATGGGAGACTCGCAAGAAGAGATGACAGATGATAATGTCATGAAGAACCTGTTTCAGTCATTTACCATTTATATGCAGCAGCAAGCTCACGCAAAACGTGACAGTGATGCTATGGATGCCTTGAAAGCTGTCCAACAAGAGATGAAACAGTTTAATGGCCAGCAAGTGTCAACTTACCTGCATTTGTATGAAGAAAAGATGAAGTTTTTTGGGGTTTCTCAAGATGTTTGGAGCCACTACTTCTTGCGAATCGTGGTGCGTGCTCTTGAAGTCCACATTTCAGAAATTCAAGAAACACATGCAGGTTGGTTAAGAAGGCATTAAGAGATGAATATTTCCTGGAGGATACAGGTCTTATGAATCGCAGGAATTTCTTAGCATGGGTTTCTATGCCTAATAAGGGACTTTCTGTTACCGCTCTTCTGCGAGAGTTTGAGAGTCGCTATGATCAGTTGGATGAAACTGAGCAGCAAGCTTTGGAGATGCAGAAAGTGGAGTTATTTTTACAAGCTGCTGATGCTGATTTACAGGAAAAGTTGGATGATCTTTTGGAAGATCAAGCTACTGATTTAGGTTTAAAGACCGAGTGGAGACATGTCATTGATGCTGTGAATGCTCTTGTTAAGAAGCAGCGCAGGAGAGTACGATTGCATCGTAATACAGGATCAGTTTCTGAAAAATCCTTGGAGACTTCTTCTTCTACCCCTGCTGCAACTTCTTTGCCTAAGACTACTCCTCCTGCTGTGAATCCACCAATTCTTGCTGCTCCAGTGCCCTTATCTGTAGATGATGTTATTAAAGGCTTGGCAGATTTGACAATTGAAGCAATCAAAGCTGAAGTTGGTAAGTTAAAAGAGCAACTTATGTCAGTACCTGCTGCAGCACCTGCTCCAGCGACTATTTTTTCAGCTGGTCAAAGAAAAGGGAGATGATGTATTTGGTGTGATAGTACAGAGCACCAACACTGCAGAGATTGTGATGCTTTTCAGGAAGCGCGTAAGAAGAATGTAGTGTTCTGGGGACAAGATGGGAAGATATGGCTGACAGAGACTGGTGCTCCTCTTGACACGAACTTCAGTAAGGGAGGCATGAAGAAGCTTGTTGATGATATGGCTGCGCGATCAGCTTATGTGAGTGTTAGAGGAGATGCTTCAGCTTATAGAGTCTAGCTTGAGCAGAAATCTAATGGAGACTCTGCTTTATGGTCCTCTGCCTTGGAGATAGCGAGAAGAGGAAAAGTTCAGGAATCTACTATGACTTGTGTGGGCTCTAGCATCCGAGGAGAAACGGGATGGGATTCTCCTGTTGACAGGTATTCTATTTTTGCTTATATGGCTAAAACACAGGGTTTAGATGCCATGGTTGAGGAAAAGAGATGAAGAGGGTCCCAGCACCTCCAAAAAGACTAGAGGGGGTGATTTTGTTTCACCACCTGTTATAGCTCCACCTACGTCAAGTTCTCCAACTCAATCAGGTCTTGAACAACCTATGGGAGACAAGTAGATGAAAGAAAAGAGGCAACCAAGAAAGGAGCCAGGATTCAAGCTCTTGTCAGACCTTGATATGCAGACGGATATGAGTAAGATTTTTCATGAAAGAATTTTGAATAGTGAAGTTACTTTTACTGTTGGAGAAGCTCTTGGGATTGCTAGAAGAGAAATATAGGATCAGATGCAGGATCTTTTGCGGAGGAAACGACATGCAATGGAAGGACTTGCTTTACAGGGATTGTGGCATGGAGCTCTTGGGGAAGAGCATGATGATGTAGTGAAGGTTGAGAATGCTTCTGTTAATCCGCAATTGGAGAAAATAGTTCAGCCTATGTAGTATGAAGATGATGATACCCCTATTCTCATTCCTCGCAGCCATTTTTCACGAAGTCATTGGGCTAAAGCAACCACTGAGACGGTGGTAAGGATTGGAGAGAAACAAATTCCTTTGATCGCTTTAGTCGATCATGGTTCTGAGATTAATCTTATTGCTCGAGGTGTTTATGAGAGTGGCAAGTGGCCTATGGATGCAGAGCATAGCTGGTGCATGAGAGCCGTCAATAATACTTCTGGTGATATGTATGCTGCTTGTCCGAGTATCAGAATTTCTATTGGTAATGTTGAAGAGGATTTTCATTGCTTTGTTCAGGATTCTTGCTCTTATCCGATTATTCTTGGACAGCCTTTCATTACAGAAACAAGAATGGAAACGAAAGTGATGGATGACGGGTCAGCTTATGCACGGATACGTAGTAAAGATGGTATGCGAGCTGTTCAGTTTATGACTGTTGGGGTAAATCATCCGAGAAACAGGGACTCCTTGCGGGAGGCACCACTACCTGTGAAGGAGTTGGATTTTCATTAGGTACCACTGTCTTGCGAGACGCTAGTGGTACGGAGTGGAGAAAAGAGGAGATCTCGCCTCCTGGCAGCCAGTCTTTCTCCAATAATTTTGTTGGTTTTTCTTCAGATAGTTCAGTGAGTTATCAAAAAATTTCAGATTTGCCTAGAGCTGCCAGGCAGTACATTGGTCGTAAGGAGAAAGAATTGAAGAATGCAAGTATTTTGCAAGCAGAAGAGCATGTAGATGGATTGTATGAAGGGATGTCTTATGCAGATACATTGTTTGAGATGGGAGCAATGTTGAAAACTGATGTATGTAAGGGTTCAAAGATCATACCTGTGCAAACCTTGGATATGTTTCAGGAAATTTCTGGTTTTATGCTGAAAACAGAGTTAGAGGCTGAGAAAACTCAGCAAACTGAATTTATGGCTGATCTTGATCAGCTAACAGAGTTGCAGAGGGCTGAAATCATTCAGCCAACAGAGTTAAATGCTGGAAAAATTCAGCATATGGAGCATGAGGCTGCACCCATGCAGTCCATAGAGCCGAGGGCTGAATCCATTCAGCCAACAAAGTTGAATGTTGAAAATTTTCAACATACAGAGTTTCAAGCTGCACCCATGCAGTCCATAAAGCAAAGGGCTGAAATTTTTCAGCCAACAGAGTTGAGAGTTGCTGAAAATTTGTAAAAATTACAGCAAAGGAAAGAGTGCTTGAATGATGCCAAGGTTGACACGAAATATAAAACAGTTGATAAGAAGGTTAAGCCGGTTGCAGGGCCGCTTCCTCCTGATAGTGATGAGCAGATTGAAAAAGCTATGAAGCAACCTATGTTGAGAGATCCTGCAAATATTGGACATAAATTTATAGCCGAAACTCTTGCAGAATTGAAGATTGGAAATGATGATTTCTTGCTTCGAGTGGAAAAAGAATGTTTTAGAGAGATGCTTAGACGTCATGGTAAGGCATTTGCTTTCTTTACACATGAAATTGGCTGCATTAATCCCGAATTGGTTGCACCTATGGTCATCTTCACTGTTTCTCATGTACCATGGAATATACGTCCCATACCTGTGCCTAAAGTACACTTGCCAAAGCTGATAGAGTTGCTGAATGAGAAGATTAAAATGGGGATTTTGGAACCCTCTTCTGCACCCTATTCTAACATGTGGTTTACTGTACCAAAGAAGAATGGTACTTTGAGATTTATTCAGGATATGCAGCCCGTGAACAAAGTGACAATCAGGAATGTGGGAACAGGTCCAGTTGTGGATGATTTTGTTGAGGCTTTTGCAGGACGAGCCATCTATTCTCTAGGTGACTTGTATTCAGGTTATGATCAGTTTCAGCTTGCCTTGGAAAGCAGGGATATTACTACTATGCGGACACCTATTGGTCTTGTGAGGATGTGTACCTTGCCTCAAGGTGCCACAAACTCAGTTGCTCATATGATGAATGCTATGCCTAGAGTTCTACGAGACTATATTCCGTAGTATACCATGCCTTTTCTAGATGATGTGCCTATTAAGGGTTGTGCAGAGGAAGAAAAGAATGAAAGTCTTGATTTGCGTGGATGTAGACAGTTTGTGGCTGACCACTTGGTTACTTGTGAGCAAATATTGACACGATTAGAGGAGGTAAATTTGACTCTTTCAGGGCTGAAATCTGTCTTTGGTGTTAATGAAGTCATCATAGTTGGGCATATGGTTGGATATTATGGCAAGAAGCCTTCACCTGCAAAGGTGGATGCCATAAGCAGGATTGCAGAGTATTGCTCGACTACTTTAGAGGTGCGGAGATTTGTGGGAGCTTGTGTATTTTACATGATTTGGATTCCTCATTTTTCTCATATAGCAGATGTTCTCTATCAGCTGCTTTGAAAGGGGCAGAAATTTCATTGGGATGAGAAGCATTCGAAAGCCATGCGTAAACTCAAGAAACTGTTGCAGTCAGCTCCTACTCTTCGCAAGGCGGATTATCAGTGTGGACAGCCGATCATGTTGACAGTTGATACTAGCCCTATTGGCATAGGTTGGGCAGTGGGACAGGATGATGCTGATGGAAATAGGTATGCAATCTGCTTTGGAGCTAAAGTTCTTAATGAGCGGCAGAGGAGATATCCGCAAATTAAAAGAGAGTTGTGGGGAGTAGTTACTGCATTGAAGTGTGACAAAGGGTATTTCATTGGAGCTTCAGTTGTTGTGGAAACAGATTGTTTGCCTTTGCTTGGCATGATTACTAGTTGTTCGACTCCGGATATAGCGATGCTTCGATGGATTGCCTATATCAAATCATTGAATCCAGAATTTCGACACATAGCAAGGAAAGATAATCCAGTTGCTGACATGCTATCTAGAGCAAGATATGAGGATGAGGAGTGAATGCTTGCAGAAGATGATGAGACAGAGCTTGCAGCTTCTGTTCTTGTTCATGATTGTCATGTATCTACTGTTGAAGCCTTTATTGAAGAACTTTATGTTGATGAGTGGCTGCAAATTGGACAGTATCTAAGTTCATTGACTCGAAGAGCTGATTGGACAGATGATTAATTCAAGAAAATCAGAAGGCTTATGGGTATTTCTTGAAAGATGGTTTTCTTTGGAAGCATCCAAAGAAGAGAGGAGGCTTGCCCTTGAGAGTAGTTTGTGATGTAGCGATGTAGATACAGATTATGCAAGAGTTTCACGAGAGCTCATGGGCTGGACATAGAGGTGTGTGGGCTACCTATGAGAAAATCAAAGAAAGATACTGGTGGAAAGGGATGTATAAAGATGTTTCTCACTTTGTGGAGACTTGCGGGGACTGCCAGCTTTACTCTTTAGTGTGACATCGTGATGAGTTGCATCCGACTTATCCACTATGTATGCATTATAAGTGGGTGGTAGACTTGGTTACTTTGCCAGTGGGACTTTGGCAGATGAGATATCTTGTTTTGGCTAGGGAGGATCTTACAAACTATGTTGAAGGTAGATCTTTGCGGACAAAGACCACCACTACAGTATGTAAATTTTTGTTGGAAGAAATATTTTGCAGGTATGGATGTATAGGCAAGATTACAGTTGATCGTGGAGAGCTAGATGTAGATGAAGCTAGAGAATTTTTCTCACGGCTTGGGATTAAATTGGCTCTTACTACTGCCTATAATCCAGAGGGAAATGGCAAGAGTGAAAGAGGACATTCGCCAATAGTTAAAGCATTGGCAAAAGCTTGTAGAGGTCGGATTGGGGATTGGCCAAGATTACTACCTTTTGCGTTGTGAGCTGATCACTCTACACATAGTGTGACTACTGGATACATGCCTGCAGAGTTGATGTATGGGCAAAAACCTGTCATGCCTACAGAAATTTGTACTCTCACTTGGAGTGTTCTTCCGTGGCATGAGAATTTATCAAGGGAAGAGCTTCTAGCTCTTCGGATTCGTCAACTCGAGAGAAGGACAGAAGATGTGCAGCTAGCAATTGATCGTTTGAAGGCATCCCAACTCAGAAACAAGGACAGGTTTGATTTAAGGCATCGCTTGAGGCCTAGAGCCATAAAAGAAGGAGATTGGGTTCTAGTCTATGACAGTAGTCTAGAGAATCAGCATAGTAGCATGAGAAAAATGGTTCAAAGATGGTTTGGACCGTATGAGGTGAAACAGGTTTTTGACAATGGTACCTATGAGTTGGCTGAATTAGATGGAACAGTTTTGAGGGTGCCCATTGCTGGAAAACGAGTCAAGATTTTCAAGAGAAGAGAAGATGAAGAATATGCACTTGAAGCATTGACAGAAGAAGAGCAGGTAGAAAAAAGACAAGCAGAAGAAGCTGAGAATATGGATGATGAAGCTGATGGAGAAACAGGTCTACTAGAAACAGAAGATGGACTCGACCTGTTTGTGGATTTGAATGATCCCGGATAGATGGCTCATCCAGAGGATGCGCAGGTTTAGAGGGGGTGGATGTCGTGCTGCTGCGCATCCGAGTCGTATACACCTCCATTTCTTTTGTTGTGCATTTGTGTTATTTTCTGCGTGTGATTCATTGTGTGTGTGATGCATTACGATAATCCGCATCCAATGTATATATTCCGTTAGTGTGTGTGTGTGATTCTGTTTGGAAGCATGATGTATGTGTGTTATAAAAATATGAAAAACTGATGCCAAATGACATTATCACGCTGATGATTTCAATGATGATCTCTAAGAAAAATGCAGGGAATTATGGAATCAAAGAAAGGTTTGTGGAAGCGATCATCTAAGTTCAAAAGTTCCCATGACATAGAGTTGAAGGAAGTCTCTCAAAAGCTGCTTAAGTGAGCAAAGCGCTAGTGAAGCACCGAGGAGTATATTGCCATCCAATCTTCAAGGCTGAAGTCGAAGTTTATGCGCAGATTAGTCATTGTAAAGCTAACTGACAAAGGGGCAATGCATGACTTCAAAGATAACCTCAAAGTCTAAATCAATGCTGGTGCTTAAATCTTGTCCAGTATATGTTTGTAGAAGGGATGGTTATGGTGAAGCAATCGGAGCGAGTAATGGCACAGGAGTTAGTCTTGATCAGCCAAGGAGGTCACTGAAAATCACTCTCTTCAACTGTCCAGAAATCTTGCGCGTATAGCAATCTTCCATATCAGCTACATTAGAGGCCTTTTCCCGGAGAAATACTTCCGTGATACATTCCTACAGGGACTAGAAATGCAAGTTAAAAAGCTGTTGCCTTGCAATCTGTGATCGGAGCCATCCATGCGTTCCCCATGCGTGCAGTCGCTTACTTTGCTGGTGGTGCGTCCCAGGCTTTGGGCTGGCTTCTGTCTATGCCTGGCGCCTCAGGAACACTTCTCGAAGCCTCGGTTCCTTACTCTCGGTTGTCTATGATCCAACTCTTGGGAAAGACTCCTGTCCAGTTTGTAAGCAATGAAACAACAGAAGATCTTGCTACTGCTGCTTTCAACCGTTCACTCAGGCTGTCTGTACCAGGTGCTATGTGTGTGCAAGGGTACAAGACTGTTCTTGGAACTATCAACTTACCTTCATAAAGGGGATAAGGAGTTGCATGGGAGAAGACTATGTTACAAGCCAATTGTTAATTAAGGCTTTAGCTGTTGCAAGTAGTGTGAATGCTGAAGTGCATATGGATCTTCAGGAAGGTGAAACTCTTAAGGAATCAGTGGCTTGTTTCAATGAAGACGAGCAAATTCACCACCTACTAGTGGGAACTACTCTTATGCTTTTGCAAGTTGGTTGATACTATACAGTGCAGTGGCATTAATCAACTATATAGTGTTTTTGCATCTCTGAGAGGGCCCAGTATACTGAAATAGGTGTATCTACCTATGGTGCAGGGTCAGCTTAAGCTGGATTTAATCATCATCCTCTCAGTGTTGGCCATTATCCTGGTTACAGTGCTAGGTACAGGAGTCCTATTTCACTTCCAGGATCTTACTTGTATGTCAATCTGGACTACGGAACTTCAGCCTTCATCAATACTCCTAGCTCTTATAATGGTTATGGATATGGTTCTGGATTAGGAACTACATCATCTGGCTATCAATCGTACCTGTAGAAATGTATGCTAATATTGCAATCTTTGCAAAGATCTCTTCACAAACAGGAAAATGAATATGTTCAGATTTTTCTGAACATGAGCTTCATGTAACTCACTTGACAAGAAATATAGTGTACTTTGGCATCAACAATTCAATTTTCTTCTTGTTAGTCTCTTCCATTGCTGTACCTTGAACCCTGTGTTCTACAGCTCTTGCGTGAACTCTTCGACACCGAAACCCATCAAGGTTCAGACCACCCAATCTCCATGAGGCGAATGGTTCCTAAGAAGAAAGTCACGGGAAGCGTAGGCGCCCAAGCCACCATTAATGCTGGAGGGGTGAGTGGAACGACCAACGCAGCACACACAAATCAAGCCCAGGTTCTAAGCGTTAAAAATTAATTTAGCAATTATCTCTCTGGGAAGGGATGAAAGGATTGATGTCACGCATAGGGTTTTGTTTACTCTAAGAGCTAAGTTGCATGTGCAAAATGGTAGAGTTTGGAATTCGCACAAGATTTTATGCATGAAATGATAGCTTTTACACACATAAAATGATAAGGTTTTCGCATTATTTCACATAAAATAATAGCTTTTAACCCAGTTTAGTGCATGAATAGTCATTTAGAATTCATGTTTCGCAATCATGATGAAAAGAAACACATGAAATGTTAGTTTTCGTTCGTAAGATACATTTGCACCATGGGGAAGAAACCTAGACTTTCATATACTCCCTTATCAAAATAATGCAATAGCATCCTAAGATTGCAAACCAGTTTCCATGCACAAGGATGATAGAGTACATTAAAGTAACAGTTAGATCATGCACATGTCGATGTTAACTTGCATACACAATGGGATTGCACGATAAACATTGGTAGAACATTAGTTCTAAGAGAAATTCCGTTTAGAGATCCTTGTCCAAACTCTAGCCGATAGATGAAGATTGGATAACCTATGGCTAATCAGGTTGGAATCTCGTTAATGTACTCTTGGTGATATACTAGCAATATGGGTTAGCACTTGGTGACCTGTGATATTAGATAGCTACTCTAGGAATTGGGTTGATCTTCTACCCTAAATAGGTAGCCAAGATTAATGAAGGTCAAGATGAAATCACTTAGATCATTTAAAGGATCTAGAAGGAATATGTTAAATTATTCTTGCGAAGCCCTAGCCCAAGGGGGAGAGCAGACTTTATGATAGATGATTTATGCTAAGCATGTTGCTCGGAACTATTGAAATGGTTTTAGCGAAGGCCGATCCTATTAAAGATGAATTTTTGACCCAAGTTGGTTGTTTGAAAGGTTGTAAAAGTGTTTTGATACATCCAAGTTAAACTCTGATTGTGCATGCGATGGGATTGTGATGCCTTGAAGCAAGAGGTTGTGCATTTAACTGTTTGTTAATGTGGTTCTGGATGTTAACCCAAATGGGGGGGGGGGGGGGGGGGGTAGCTAGCGCCATCCTTCCTTAATTATTCCTTTAGGAAATCAACCACAGCTGAAGCACCCAGCTTACAAACAATCACTAGGGAAAACATTCCTTTTTTTTCCATGGCAATCAGTAGTCATCTCAAACCCGACCATGCAATCATCAAACACACCCCATTTGGGTTAACATCCAGAACCACATTAATAAATAGTTAAATGCACAATCTCTTGCTTCAAGGCATCGCAATCCCATCACATGCACAGTCAGAGTTTAACTTGGATGTATCAAAACACTTTTACAACCTTTCAAACAACCAAGCATAACTTGGGTCAACAATCCATCTTTAACAGGATCATCCTTCACTAAAACCATTTCAACAGTTCTAAGCAACATGCTTAGCATAAATCATCTATCATAAAGCCTACTCTCCCCCTTGGGCTAGGGCTTCGCAAGGACAATTAAACATATTCCTTCTAGATCCTTTAAATGATCTGAGTGATTTCATCTTGACCTTCATTAATCCTGGCTACCTATTTAGGGTAGAAGATCAACCCAATTCCTAGAGTAGCTATCTAATATCACAGGTCACCAAGTGCTAACCCATATTGCTAGTATATCACCAAGAGTACATTAACGAGATTCCAACCTGATTAGCCATAGGTTATCCAATCTTCTTCTATCAGCTAGAGTTCGGGCAAGGATCTCTAAATGGAATTTCTCTTAGAACTAATGTTTTAACAATGTTTATCGCGCAATCCCATTGTGTATGCAAGTTAACATATATCGACATGTGCAAGATCTAACTGCTACTTTAATGTTCTCTATCATCCTTGTGCATGGAAACTGGTTTGCAATCTTAGGATGCTATTGCATTATTTTGATAAGGGAGTATATGAAAGTCTAGGTTTCTTCCCTATGGTGCAAATGTATCTTACAAATGGAAACTAACATTTCATGTGTTTCTTTTCATCATGATTGCGAAACATGAATTCTAAATGACTATTCATGCACTGAATTGGGTTAAAAGCTATTATTTTATGTGAAATAATGTGAAAACTTATCATTTTATGTGTGTAAAAGCTATCATTTCATGCATAAAATCTTATGCGAATTCCAAACTCTACCGTTTTGCACATGTAACTTAGCTCTTAGAGTAAACAAAACCCTATGCGCGACATCAATCCTTTCATCCCTTCCTTGAGAGATAATTCCTAAATTAATTTTTAACGCTTAGAACCTGGGCTTGATTCGTGTGTGCTGCGTTGGTCATTCCGCTCACCCTTCCAACATTAATGGTGGCTTGGGCGTCTACGTTTCCCGCGACTTTCTTCTTAGGAGCCATTCGCCTTGCAAAGATTGGGAAGTCTGGACCTTGACGGGTTTCGGGTTGACAGGTTTGGTTGCGAAAGACTGCTGGACGGGGTTCGTTGCCGAGAGAATGGTTTGGGTGACTTGTGGCGGTTACTCTCTTTCTCTCTCTTCTTCTTCTTTTTCTCATCTCCTCCTTTCTTTCTCCCTCTCTTCTTCTTCTACTCTCCTACTCTCTTCTTCTTCTTTCTTACTCTCCTACTCTCTCTCCCTCTCCTTTTGTTCTTCTTCTTTCCTCTACTCTCTCTCTCTCTCCTCTTCTTTTCCTTCTCTCTTATTTATCTACTCTCTCTCCTTCTTTCTCTTTTTCTTCTCTCTTATCTCTCTCCTTCTCTTCTTCTACTACTCTCCCCTTCTTCTCTTCTCTTCCTCACTCCTTTTTCTATCTCCTATTCTTCTTCTCTCTTCTCTCTCTCCTTCTCTTCTTCTCCCTCTCCTTCTCTTCTTCTCTCTTTCTCCTTCTCCTTCTCCCTCCTCACTTCTTCTCTCTTCTCTCCTTCTCTCTCTCCCTCTTCTTCTCCTTCTACTTCTCTTCTCTCTTCCTCTTCCCCTCCTTCTTCTCCTCCTTCTCCTTCTCTCTCTCCCTCCTCACTTCTTCTCTCTTCTCCCCTTCTCTCTAATCACGGCCAATTGCCTGGCGAAATGGGGGGGCTTCAATGATGGCCACGGGGGGGGGGGTTCCCTGCCGAGGCTCCGGTGCTGCTGCCGCCAGTGGGGGGGCATTCTGCAGTAGGGGAGGGAGAGCTCATACGTCAACAGGGGGGCCATAGCATCCCCTGGAGGCCCCAAGGGTCCGCCTACAGCAAAAGGGGGGGTGCCTCTGCAGGAACGAGGGGGGGAGAACTTCACATCAACGAGGGGGAGCTTCAATTCGATGACGAGGAGGAGGGTGGCCCTTTTAAGGGGGGCGTAGCTGAACGCTGCCACCTGGGCGGCATGCCCCTCCCCTTTCTCCACATCATCCCTCTCCCTCTCTCCCCGGCGTACTGTCGGGAGGGGGAAAAGGGAAAAAAATTTAAAATTTAGAAAAAAAAGGGGGGGTGAGTTCCTATGGGAGAGGGCACAGGGTCACGAGGGGGAAAGAAATGTTACATCCTCTCCCCCTTAGAGGAATCCAAATGTCCTCATCTCGAGAGAAAATGGGGGAGACAAGCATAATTAGGGCTCATAGCCTGTGGGTTAAGGCCCACCACGCTTCCGTTGCGCTACTTTGATTACTCAAATCCTTAAAATGACAACTTGTCACAACTCATAGAATGCAATAGGATTTATTCCGAGTACAAGACTTATTACCTCATGTATTTCTTCCTAGGGTATCAAGTCATCCTCAAAGGTTACAACAGGCTCCATGCCTTCATCATCATGTGATTCATAATGTGAGCCAAAAGTAGAGTTTAGACGGCTTCGTTTGATTGCACGTTCCTGATTCTCAGGGTCCAACTCAGGACAATCTATTTGGATGTGTCCTAGTTCATTGCAGTGGAAACATCAGCAGTTGGGACATCTTTTACGGATGTGTCCTACCTCTCTGCACTTGTGGCACCTCTTGTCTTGATCCACTGAGTCATCTTCATCATAGTTTCCTGATTTAAATTCTTGGACAATTGGATTTGCTCGGAGTAATGCATCTTGCAAGTCCATTGGGCGCATTGATTCTAATCGAGTGTTTATGGGTGGATTCAACCCAACATAGAACTTTGACACCTGTTGTGTCATATCCATTGGGGGTGCATACTTTAGGAGTGAAACGAACTTTGAATAATATGCTTCAAGGGATAATCCTAGTTGCTTCAAGTCATATAATTCATTCATCTTTTGTGTGTGGTAGGTAGGTGGCAGATACCTCCCTCGTACAGCATCCTTAATCTTAGTCCAAGTGACTGTCCCCTCCAAGATCGCTTGGTCTCTGCACGACTGTTTCCACCAAAGTCTTGCTTCGCCTGTAAGCTTAAGTTTGGCGAGCATGGCTTGGTTAGCAAGTGCAGTTCCTACTGCCTCAAAATAGTCCTCCATGGACTCGATCCAGATCTCGGCGTCAGCTTGAATAGCCCTTCCCTTGCCATCAAACTCAGGGGGTTTAATTTGCTTGAGAAGGAACTTCTTCTCTTGCATGTCAGCATTCGTAGGTGCAGAAGGTGCCTGACAATCAAGCCATACCACTTAGGTTATTTAGGTTATGTCTATGATCCGAACATTAATCAATCATGTAGTATTATGAAGTTTTGCTTTGATACCAACTGTAACGTGCCCGCCCCTCAAATTTCATGACACGTCTTAGCAGCCCATCGAGAGATCAATCTAGAGGATGCCGCCCGGCCGGGTTTTGTCAACTAGGGTCTCTCGAGTCTGCCTTGCAAAGGGACTTATCCGACCATTCCCACTAGGATCGACCTGAAGTCTGGGTTCCTAGTCAACATTGTCTAAGGTCATAGACCGACCTTTTCCTAACATTACATATTAACATTTCCTTTGAGGAAAGCTCTCAGCTAACCGAGACCACCCTTCCGTAAGATAGACCCATTGGTCACATCCACCACACTTCCCTCGAGGGTTGTTTTAGTTATCTAATTACCTACCACGTTATGCTTGACACATAAAAATAACTTCCTTAATTAACCCGTTAGTCATAGGTTCCTTTACGTAACTTAGGCCACAGACACGAAGACAAGATCAAACAAGATCAAACACTTCCTTAACTTATCTTGTTTGTCTCCCGTCCATACAGGAGAATTAAGTGTTCCTTTCTGCCTCCGAAGAAAAATCCTTCTGTCTCTCAACAATAAAACCCGAAGGTTTATCCTTCCAAGATTCCACCTTGTAACTAGTATCAAGGCCTCGAGATTCCATCTCGAGTCACATAGAACACTTGTGTAGGGCCTAGAGGCATTGGGATTTACGGCCAGAGCCCCATTGGAACCCAAGCGTCCTCCTATGCCAAGTAATTTCCATGGAGAGACCTCTTGCGGCGCGTTCGATTCACATTCCTGACGCGGATTCACAACCCCCTTGGTTAGGGTTTGGCGGTTTGCGGGAGGTAGCTAGCGCCATCCTTCCTTAATTATTCCTTTAGGAAATCAACCACAGCTGAAGCACCCAGCTTACAAACAATCACTAGGGAAAACATTCCTTTTGTTTCCATGGCAATCAGTCATCTCAAACCCGACCATGCAATCATCAAACACACCCCATTTGGGTTTTCCCCTCCTTCTTCTTCTCCTCCTTCTCCTTCGTTTCTCCCTCTCTTCTCCTTCTACTTCTCTTCTCTCTCCCTCTTCCCCTCCTCCTTCTCCCTCTCTCCCTTCTCCTCTTTTCTCCCTCCTCACTTCTTCTCTCTTCTCTTCTTCTCTCTCTCCCTCTTCTTCTCCTTCTTCACCTTCTCTCTCTCCCTCTTCTTCTCCTTCTACTTCTCTTCTCTCTCCCTCTTCCCCTCCTTCTCCTTCTCTCCCTTCTCATCTCTTCTCCCTCCTCACTTCTTCTCTCTTCTCTCCTTTCTGAAAAGCCTCAATGCACTCACTCCACACGCGCAGGGTGCCGCCCTCTGACCGCACCTCCTCGCGAACCTCTCACAGGCCCAGCTCAAACTTCCCCCCTTTCCTCTGAAAAAGGGGGGCTACTTGATCGAATAGAAAGGGGGGGTGTAATTCACCAGTAGGGGGCGCTGTGTTTGTATGCAGGAAGGAGGGCCGCCTACTAGAACCCACGCGGGGGGGAATGTGCTGACGTCACAGCAGCAGGGGGTGTACAGACGATGGAGGGGGGAGCCGGTGCCCTCTGAGAGGGAGGAGGGGGAGGTTTTATAAGGGGCCGCTGCCACCTATGGCCTGCATGTCCCCCCAACTCCCCACACATCACCCCCTCTCTCTCTCTCTCTCTCCCTACCATGCCACGGTAGAAGGAGAGAGAGGGAGAGATAAGAAAAAAAATTAAAATTAGGGGGGGACTGTTCCTATGGGGGGAGCACGGGGGTCACGGGGGGGGGGGGGGAAAGAGACATTACATCTCTCTTCTTTTCTATCTTTCTAGTATTTCTCTCTCATTGTCACTCTTTCTCTCTCCTCTTTTCTCTCCCTTCTACTCTTCTTTCTCTCACCTCTCAGTCCTCTCCTTGACAAGTGGTATCAAATCATTGGTCTTTAATCCTTATGGTGCAATCCTTCTTGGATTTCCTTCCACAATCGTGTTACTTCTTAGTTACTTAAGGATAGGATGTTAGTTGGAACAACGGACAAGTGGAGTGACTAAGGAGACTAAGGACAACTAGTCAGAGTTAATTGGAGAACTTGAAGGCAGATTTAGAGGCATCTTTGACAAAACGACAGGTCTTGCATCAATAACATGCTATTTTGGAGGTAAAACGGTTAAAGACATGGTGATTAGAGTTAGTCTTGGTTAGAACTTCAGTTGCTTTTCAAGACAAGCTTTCTCTTTCCTCTCTCTTCCAAGCTTTTGGCTGAAGCTTCCATGGTGGCTACCATGAAGCTCAATATCTTTCTCTCCATTGATCTTTTCTTCTTCTCTAACCATGGAGTAATGATTCTTCAACTTCTGGGCACATCAAATAGAGCACCATAATGTGAGCCAAAGCTTATCACCCTCCAAGAATAACCTTTCATTTTTCAGCACAAATTTTGCTAGTTGTATTGCTCAATTTTCATACTCCTAATCTCTTCCAAGCTTGTCAAGTAACCTTGACACACTCAATAGTGAACATCTCCAACAAGTTTTTACAAGATTTGAGCCCTAATGTCCTTAGCTAAAAACCCTAAAACACACCAAGATAGCGGCCACAAACTTGGAAGCTTCATTTTCTTTAATCTTTGGCTCTTGACCTTCAGGGCTTCTCTACCATCATTTTAGAGTAGGATAGACTTCACGATTTAAGGCATTTCAAAGATTTTAGCATATTGAGCCTCTTGAAGCTTGTATTGAAGGATTATTTTGGGGTTTTTCTTCAAGAAGCTTGAATCTTCAATATTCAAGTGTTCAAGCAAGCTTGGGGCATTGATTCTTCACAGATTCAATCTTATTCAAGTGTATGGGCTGATTTTATGGATTCTTAAAGCTTCATGATGGATTCATGGTAGATTATGGAGGATTCTTCTAATAATTGGACTAAAGCTTACATCAATCATCTTCTTCATGCTTGATTAAGGTATTCCACTTGTTTAATCTCTGAAATCTCTCAATATCCACTTGCTTTAAGCTTTTCCACTTGTTGATGGGAGATTATTGGTCGATTAATTCTCTAAATTGATCAATAGATAAGAGATTATGTTGTTCTTATTTATCAAAGCCTATTATATATAATTTTAGCATTCATTTCAATCTAATTTCATCAAGGGTATCATTTAGAATGTCTTGATGCACAACCTTAATTTGATTGTGTGATTTTATTTATCCAAGATTGAAATATTGTAAAGGACAAGTACTAACAATCGATGAGTCATTGAATTGCATTGGCAAGACCCTCAGCAAACACTTATTTCTTCATTCCAATCTCTCATTGATCAATCGTGCATATTTCCACTGAGGAAAAAGGTGGATACCAAGGGAGACCAACTAACCCAAGGGAAACTTTTCCCACCTCTCGATGACTTGGAGCCCATGTAGGGAGCCTATCATGCCATTATATCCCTCAACACATGTACTCTAAGTGGAGTTCTTGAAGACATAAAGCTCTCAGCTAGATAGCATTGTTTGGGACTACATTGATCAGCCACATGGATCATACAAGTTATTACAACTTTGCTACAAGAGAAATTTCAGTCATTCTACTCCCTAGAGCAAGGGTTAGGCACATTCATTGGAAACAAAGCATTTGGACCTTCATTTGGATTAATTTTCAGTCAATTACAGGTTTTAGAGGTCATTCTAGGTCGATTATAGGTTTTACGTAGGGTAATGCACTCAAACAATGAATTGGGATCACTCTTGGAAGACTTTTACTTGGTTACAAGTATTATAGAGTAATTTAGATAACTTATAGGACCTCTACAAGGTATTGCAAGGTGTATTCAACTCCTATAGGGTATACTTAGGGTGGCATAGGGCTAAAAGGCCTTATGTTTGATTTGGGAGAGGTGGATATGCTAAAACATTGTTTTTACAAGGTGTAAGGCTATTCTAAATAGCAATAAAAGAATACTCCCCAAATATTTTATTTTGATTTTGAAATTGAGTACCATAGATCATCTTGAAGAGCTATTTGTGGACTTCAATTTTCATTTAAAAGTTCTTGATTCTAATCATGATCAAAAGTTATAGCCGCTTTTGTAACAAGGGGTCTACTAGGATTACACTATACTAGTGAGTTGAAATGGTTGAAAACAAGGGAAAAAACAATCTTAATGATGATGTTAAGTAGCAAATCAGGGAAGCACCTGAGGCAATACCTAAGGCACATCAAGATAATAAATTTTCTCAAGAACATGGCACTTATAGTACTCTTAATACCACTCTTTGTGACCATGAGACTAGGCATTCCATCAAACACATGGAATTGGTTTCTAAATTGGATCATGTGGTTGAACAGTTGGTTCAATCAAACATGCAAATCAAGTAAGTCATGGAGAATATGGCTTAATCTACCAATAATTCTTTTGAGAAGTTTGGCTCTTCTACTAATTATTCTTTGGACAAACTTAGCTCTCAAATTTCCCTAAGGAATTCACTATATGTATACCCTTTGTATCACGTGCATTCAAGGCCTATTTATAAATATCTTTATTTGTGAAATTTTTATTAATAAAATATAACCCTTTGTTATTCAATTTGTAAGTAACCCCTTTATATGGGACCCCTTTGTATGTAAAAAATATATAAAAATAGTATTTTAAAAATCCCTTATATTGAACTCACGTGATACATACATATATTTATGATTGACATCCCCGAGTAGATTTCTACGCTTGTGACAACACAAATGGCAAACAAAGAGAGTAGAGACAAAGAGTCATTTCAGCCACCGTCAAACAATAATTCTCAGTCAAGTATTATTGGAAAGAAAAGGATATCACATATCACTTATGAGATTGGGGAGACTTCTAATAGAGTTGATGAGCCTATTTTGAGCACTCATGGGTGAACTCCTCCTCAAGCCACAAAAAACTAGCCAACTATTCCTCTAGGTAGGTTTCAAACCAACTATCATAGGAGTGCCTCTATCCTTCAAACCCCAATGGTCGTTACATGGACATGCTGCCCCAAGTAACTAATGGACAGCAAGACTTTGTTGAGAGGGAACTCCATGATAAGATTGTGATAACCAAATAGAGTGGCCATTCATTATCATCAGTTGATTTGGAGGAGTGGACTTCCAAGTTGAAGTCCTACTTTGATATTGTCCCTAAGTCAGATGACCAAAAGATTCACTTTGCTACTCTTCACCTTGAAGGCTTTGCTTATACATGGTGGAGATACATAAAAAGGGAAAATTAGGAGGTTGATAGTTGAGAGGAATTCAAAGCTAAGATGGCTGATGTGTCTATATCTCTCATTGAGAAAGAGAACTTGGTAAGAAGATGGTACCAGTTGGACCAAAGAAGCCTATCAATTAGAGAGTATACAAAATCAATTTTTGAATCTTACCACGTATGTAGAGAGTGTGAACGATGATGCAAAGTTGCATAAGTATATCTATGGTCTGGAGCCTACTTTGTCTACTAATATTATGGCCCAAAAACCTGCCATATTATTCCATGTCATTGAGCTAGTTGAAAGGTATGCTCATAAGTTTAGGAGGGACATCGCTATGTAGGCTTCTTTTGGACAACAAAGAGTTGTTTCTAAACATGGCAACTTTGATGGCAATTATGGAGGTACCGATACTTCATTTAGTAGTCCCAAAGTCCCTACATACCCCACCTTCAATGCCTCAAGATAGCAAAGTGCTTCAAAGCTAGCAATCAACCATAAATTGGAACCTAGTCAAGGTGATAATAGACCCTAGATTAATTCAACAAACAATGCCAAGTTTATACCTATGGATCTTTTGAAGGAAAGAAAGGAAAAGGGTCTATACTTCAAACGTGGTGAAAAGTGTACGGCTAATCATGCATCAAAGTGTACTTTCAAGAATGCCAAGGCTAAGAATTATAACATAATAGTGCTTGAGGATGGAGATGATGAGGTTGTTGATGAACCACCAGCGAGTGTACAAGCTAAATTTGAAGAGCATGATGAGGATCCTGATCTCGATCAGTCTTATGAGGTTGTGGATGGATTTTCATTTGACCCAAGTGGGCATATTCCTTTTGATCCTAGTGGGACAGATTTACCCCTCATTTTGCCACTACCCTTTGTTTTATTTCCATGGATGCTTGAATAGGTTCAAAGATCCCTAATACACTTCGTATCAAGGGTACCATTCATGGAAGGGATGTGTTTATCCTAATAGACATTGGTGGCAATACAAATAGTTTTGTATATAATTCAGTTGTGGATAGGTTACACTACTTTACACTAATTTACAGCAATCCATAAGAGTACAAGTAGCTAATGGAGAAGAGGAAATCAACACTCAAATGTGCCCACAGGCTCTCATACAGCTAGCTGAAAACTATGAAGTACAGGTGAACCTAATTGCTTTAGAAATGGGACCCATTGATATTGTACTTGGTTATGATTGGCCGATGATTTTAGGGAAGATTACTATGGATTTTTTGCAGTTGTACATGGATTTTGCCATTGAGGGTAGCCTATTCATCTACAACGAGTCCCAAGTAAATATAATTTTCATCTTATTACCATTAAACAAATCAAGAAGAAGTACAAGAAGCACTCATAGATTTTGTATTACACTTGAACAAAGAGATAGAAGATTAGTCCAAGAATTAGTAAAGCATCCTACCTTGAAAGCTCTACTTGAGAATTATAGGGATTTGTTTGAAGTACCTACTTCTTTAGCTCCTAAGAGAGTAGTGGATCACCCTATCGATTTAGAGTCTCATTCAAAGCTAATCAACAAGCCACCCTATAGGTTGTCAAAATGTGAGCATGAGAAAGTAGCCAAGAAAATCAAAAAGCTTTTACAGATAGGATTTATTGAGCCTAGTTTTCACCTTATGCATCATTGGTCTTGTTAGTGAAGAAGAAAGATGGATCCTTCATTATGTGTATTGACTTATATATAAGGATCTAACCAAGATCACAATGAAGAATAGGTATCCAATACCTAGAGTTGATGACTTGCTTGATGAGCTCAAGGGGGCTACATTCTTTACTAAGATTGATTTGAGGTTTGGATATCATCAACGTGTGCGAGAGGGTGATGAAGTGAAGAATGCCTTTAGGATTCATCGTGGGCTATACCATTTTCTAGTGATGCCATTTGGGCTTATTAATGCTCAAACTACCCTCCAAAGTCTGATGAATAAGATTTGTAGCCCTTTCTCTTTCAGTTTATCCTAGTCTTCTTTGATGACATATTGATTTATAACAAGACTCTATAGGACCATTTATCCCATATGAGGAAGGTTTTTCATGTGTTGAGAAATCACAGACTCTTTGTTAGTAAGGAGAAGAAATGCTTTTTCATGCAAACTAAAGTGGAGTACTTGGGTCATATTGTCAGTAAACCAGGGATACATGCTGAATCTAAGAAGGTGCAGTGTGACAGAGATTGACCAACACCTACCACCACTATCTCCCTTCAAGGATTTCTTAGTCTATCATCATTCTACTACAAATTCATTAAGAATTATGTAGCTGTAGCAACCTTTGACTAATAGGTTGAAGAATGAAGCTTTCTTTTAGGATACACTTGCAGATAGTAGCTTCAACTAGTTAAAGGAACTACTTACTTCTACTCCTATTCTAGTATGCCCGGATTTCTCTAGAGAGTTTACCATATAGTATGATGCTAGTGGCCATGGCATAGGGGTTATTTTGTTACAAGAGCATGAATTGATTACCTTTGAAATCCACAATATTACAAGTAAAGAGATGGCTATGAATGTCTATGATCAAAAGATATTGGCTATTCTACATGCAATTAAAAAATGACACCACTATTTGTATGGAAATCAATTTAGAGTTCAAAGTGGTCATAGGGTCCTAAAATACTTCCTCTCTTAGTTAAATATTACCCCTAAGTAGCACATGTGGGTAGCTACCTTGAAAAATTGTGATTTCGACATCACTCATATAAGGGGAAAAGACAATAATTTGGTAGTTGATTCTCTCTCTAGAATGTGGGTATATCGAGTTTTAGCTATGACTGAGTTACATGGTAACTAGATTGATGAATTATATGAAGCCTATCTTTTGGATGATGAGCTCACCCATGTACTTCAAAAATTACAACAAGGTCTTATGAAGGAAAACTCCCATTATCAATTTAAAAATAGCCTCATTTAGCTTAATGGCAAGATTGTTATTCCCTCTACTTCTTCTTTTAGGCTGGAAATTATTGAGGAGTTACATTCTTCTTCCACATATACACACTTTGGAGTGTTTAATACCTACGATAAAAACAATAATATTTTTCACTAGAAAGGATTGTGGAAATATGCTAAAGATTATGTTATGAAATATATGTCTTATTAGTAGCATAAGGATAGTACTTGTAAGCTAGGTGGTTTGTTACAACCATTGTCTATTCCAAAAGACAAGTGGACACATATAACCATGGACTTCATTACTAATCTACCTATTACCAAAAAGGGTTGGAATAGCATTTATGTGATAGTGCATAGACTCACTAAGACAGCCCATTTCATTTCTACCAGGACTCAATTCATTGCTTCACAAGTGGCTAGTCAGTTCATGGAGTAGACCTTTAGATTACATGGATTGTGATTGTACATGATAAAGATATCAAATTTATGAGTAACTTCTAGCATGCAGTATTCAACTCCATGGGAACTAAATTGGCTCCTTCTACAACCTATCACCTACAAACTCATGGTCAGACAAAAAGGGTTAATAAGTGGTTAGAGACTTACCTTCATCATTTCTATTATGATGTATAGTATACATGGGATTCATAGTCACATTTAACTAAGTTTTCTTATAACAACTCTACTCATGCTAGCATTAAGCTTCACCCTTTGAGCCTATTTATGGCTACAAGGTATCCTTATCCAAAGTTATTTTCAATGTGAAGATTAACCCTCATGGAAAGGAGAATTTAGTAAGAATGCAAGTCCTTCTTGAACAATTTAAGATGAATCTTGGAAAAGCCTAAGATTAGAGGAAGGTGTATGCTGATGAGAAGAGGCAACCTTTAGAGTTCTAGAAGGGAGAGTTAGCTCTCTTGAAAGTACCCAAGTCTTGATATTCTACTCTAAAGGATAGCTCTAGCAACAAACTTGCTCATAGGTTCTATTGGCCCTATAGGAGCTTGAAGCATATTGGAGACTTGGCATATCAATTAGAAATTCTCTCTTCCACTAGGATTCACAATGTCTTCCATGCCAGTTAGCTCAAACCCTTTTATAGTACTCAAGTGGAAATAGTTGATGAGCTGCCTCCTATGGATGAAGAATGACTTATTCAATACATTCCTAAGGAGGTCATAGATCAGCATGAAAAGAAGCTTTGCTCTCACTCCATCATTGAGTATTTGATTAAGTGGAAGGGTTTACCACTTGAGGAGCTTCTTGGAGGCTTGATTCCATCTTAGATAAGTTATCCTATCTACGAGATGTATTGGTGGTGGCTGAGACATAGTCATATGGGAGCCAATTGCACTCTGTTTAGAATAGATTTTATTTTGTCTAATTTTCAAAATTCACCCACCCACATAAGGTCAAAGTACTCTTCAATGTAGCTACATTTTGACATGTGGCACACTCAATTTGGATACTTCTTGTCAAGAATCGTGTGATGGGGGGGATGTGCTTGAACTACTACGCCAAACACACACTGTATGCATGAGAGGAAGCTCACTCAAGAACACAAGAAGAGAGATGGAGACCAAAACGTTTTCTTGCTGGTTTCTTCTTCTTCTTCCACCCACTATACAATGTCTGCAAAGTATAGATAAGATACAACATAAAGGAAAGTGGCCTTCTAAGTCAAACAATGCATAACCGACTACACTAATCGACTGGCGTTATATATTTGCCAACTGTAGGTAGATGTAACAAACTAAATATATACTAAGTGACAAGTCAGTGGCCATGTGGGTATCATAATGACCACCAACATTGTAAGTGTAGACATGCGAACTCATCTAGCCAGACGGTCCATCATCAATGTCCGCAAGTGTTGAGCTTGCCATCTCAACACTCCCCCTTAAGCTCAATTCTATCTCTGCAACTCCAAGCAAGCTTTGGAACTTTCGAAGCTTATCTGTACCCAATGCCTTTGTGAAAATGTCTGCTATCTGATCCTGTATACTGACATATACCAAGTCAATCTCTCCTACAAGTACCTTCTCTCTCACAAAGTGGTAGTGCACCTCAATGTGTTTTGTCCTAGCATGGAACACTGGATTTCTAGCTAGTTGTTTGCTGCTCATGTTGTCACAATGAATGACAACAACTAGACCATCTCCCTGCACATCCAAATCACCTAATAACTTTTGTAGCCATACCACCTCACATGCTACCATAGCAGCATCTCTATACTCAGCCTTTGTAGGTTGCTTTTTGCTGCTCCATGTAATTGATGCACTACCAAGGGAAAACATGAATCCACTTGTAGATCTTTTGTCTGACATGCTACCAGCCCAATCTGCATCTGTGTATCCAAAGACCTCTACGTCCTTACCTCCCTCATAAAAAAGTTCATAATGTAAAGTGGACTTCACATACCTCAATATACATCTAAATGCATCCAAACGAGGCTTTCTAGGCATCTGCATAAACTGACTGACAAGGCCAATAGCACAGCTCAAGTCTGGCCTTGTGATAGTCATGTAAATCAAACTCTCTACTATCCTCCTGAACATATTAGGGTCTTCTATCTCATCCCCAACGTCAACACTCAACTTCACATTTTTCTCCAATGGTACTAAAAGAGGCTTACATGCTGTCATACCATACTTGGATAACATATCCAAGCCATACTGCCTTTGGGACAACCATATACCATCATCACATCTGATCACCTCAATATGAAGAAAGTATCTCAGTCACCCAAATATTTCATCTCAAACTTCTTCTTCAAGAAGTCCTTAACTTTAGCAATCCCATTGTCACTGTCACCTGTAATAATCAAGTCATCCACATAGATGACTATGATGACCAAACCTACATCTCCCTTTCTCACATAAAGTGAGTGATCAGCATCAAAAATACAAATTCCAATATTGACAAGATACTCTCCAATCTTGTCAGACCATACTCTAGGTGCTTTCTTCGGCCCATAAAGTGTCTTCTTTAACCTGCACACATATGTGAGATGCTCTAAATCCTCATAACCTGATGGCTACTCCATATACACTTCTTCTTGCAAGAAGGTATTCTTAACATCCATTTGCTGCAAACTCAAACCTCTGGCTACTGCTGCCGAGGGAATCACACACCTAATAGTTGCCATCCTAGCAACTAGACTGAATGTCTCTTCATAATTTATGCCATATGTTTGAGCATAGTCTTTTGCAACCAGCCTAGCGTTATACCTGCTAACTGAATTATCTGCATTATGCTTGACTTTGTAAACCCAGTTACAGCCAATAGCTTTCTTACCCTTAGGTAAGGGTACCAAATCCCAAGTATTGGCTTCTAATGCAGTCATCTCCTCATCCATTGCTGCATCCCAATGAGCGTGACCAACAGCATCCTCAAAACAAGTGGGCTCAACATCCTCAACTCGTTTCACCATATAAGCATAATGGTGAGCTGCATAACCTTCAAAACCAAATCTTTTAATAGGGTATCTGACCCTGCTAGATTTTTGTACCACTGGATCACTCAATGGAGCCTTTACATTACTATGAGCTCTCGGTATACCTAGTGTCCTGACTGAAAGAATACCAAGCTCATCATCCAAACTCTCTGAACCACTACAATCTCTATCAAATCCCAAATGACTGGTAGATGCATCATTACCATCCAGCACTTTCTTCTTTCCTTTGTCCTTTCCTACAACACTTATATATCCACCTGAATATGTGGGGCTACTCCTTAGTCTCCCAGACCAAGGGCTCACTGTAGGTGTAGTACCAGATGATGTTTCTGGTCCACTAAGACTTCGTGATTCTTGTTTATCTTTCTACACATAGTTGTCCTGATCATTATCATCATCCAAAACATCACCACAGGTGTATACCAACTTCCCATTTCATCAAAGATAACATCCTTGCTCACTTTGAACTCACCTGTGATAGGGTTATAATAGCGATACCCATCCTGCTCTAAAGAGTATCCAATAAAAACACATTTTTTTGCCTTTGGATCAAGCTTCTTCCATAGCTCATCTGGCACATGAACGTATGCAACACAGCCAAATACCTTCAAGTGTGTTACATCAGGCTTCGTGCCACTAAAGCATTCTTCAGGAGTCGTCCCATGAACTGCAGATATGGGAGTTCTATTCATAATGTAGACAATAGTATGTGCAGCCTCAGACCAAAAATGTTTGGGCATATTCTTTTCAACCATTAATGCCCGTGCAACTTCTGCAATATGCCTGTTTTTTCTTTCTGCAACACCATTTTGCTGTGGGGTATACCTGCAAGTAAATTGTCTCTTTATCCCATGAGTCCTCAAGAAGCCACTGAATCCATTAGAGAGGTACTCTCCCCCTCCATCTGATCTCAAACACTTCACTTTTAAGCCTGTTTTTGTTTCAATAGCTGCCTTAAAAGATTTGAAGTGCTCAAACATATCACTCTTTTCCTTCATGAAGTATACCCATAGCTTCCTTAAACAATCATCAATAAATGTGACAAAGTATTTTCTGCCACCAAGAGATACATTCTATATGGCCCCCAAATATCTGTATGTACTACATCAAGTATATTTCTGCTCACTCCTCTATCATGCAAGAAGGGTTGTCTCACCTGCTTACCAAACTGGCATGCTTCACAGACTTTATGCAATTCTGCAACTCTAAAAGAAGGCAACCCCGTAACCAATCCTCTAGACTGCATTAATTTTAGTCTTTGTACATTTGCATGTCCAATACATTTATGCCATATTTCAATATCTGCAACTATTCCTTTTCCTTTAGCATACATAGCAACAACCATTGCAGGAATTCCAGCATCTAAAGTGAATATTCGGCCAACTCTACTTCCTTTTGCGACCAACCTGCACTTATCATTAAAGTCTTCTACAAATCAACCTTTTGCATGGAATTGGACCTGTAATCCCTACTCTACCATTTGGCCAATAGACACTAGATTCTTTGTAATTGATGGTACATGTAATACATCTGTCAGACTCTAGATTCTTTGTAATTGATGGCACATGTAATACATATGTCAAACTCTTTGTATGGCCATCATACAAGGACAAGGGAACCTTTTTAATGTGTGAAATTGGGTGGTATGAATCATCACCTGTCTGCACATAACCCGGATTTTGTAAGTCCTGCATCTCTTCAAACATTCAACATGATTGGTCATATGATTAGATGCACCTGAATTGACATACTATACATCATCATGTGTCCCCTTTCCTGTAACTGGATTCATCATATGCTGCATAACAAATAGACGCTCATTTTTGTCTTCATTCTGTTGTGAAGATGATGCATATTTTCCTTACTACAATTTACCACTGCGAATATCATCCTTCTTAGCATAACAATTGGCAGCAATATGTCCTGTTTTGCCACAATAATGGCAAACAATAGCAGAATTTCCAGAGCCTCTATTCTACCATCCACCTCTTCCTCTAGAGCTCCCCCTGCCTCTAAAGTTTCCTTTGCCTCCAGAAACCTACATTTCACCAAACCGTTGATTGAACCTGTTTTGCCAGTTATTGCCAGCACGTCCCATACCACGGCCTCTCAAAGAGGATCTACCACATCCCATTCCTGAACTCGAGTAAAATGCTTGGACCTGTTCACCATTTCTTTCAGACAAATCACCCTACATATTGATCTCTTCAGTAATCATGAGAGAGATCAGATCATCAAAATCTAGAAATGGCTTCCGTACATATACTGAAGTAACAAATGATTTCCATACCTTCTCATTGTTAAGGCCACTCAAAGTGGATAAAACCAAATCATCATCATATGGCATTTTATCAATCACTGCTAAAGCATCTGCAATGCTCCTCACCTTCAACACATACGCATTGACAAACATTTTCCCTTTCTTCAAGGCATTCAAGTCTTGCTTGAGTTGAAACTTTTGTGCCTTTGTATTTACTGAAAACATGCTCTCAAAAATTGTCCAAGCTGCATGTGAAGTTTCTGCATTCCTGATATGTCCCAGCATAGTATTATCAATGACTGCAAATAGCCAATACATCACCTTTTTGTCTTTCACATTCCACTCTTTCCACACTTTTAACTCATCTACAATCGGAGGGATACCCAGCTCTAGCTCCTTTTCTTCACCTAAAACAAACTCATAAAGGCCCTTTCCAATGAGGAAGTTCATCATAAAAACTTCCATGAAGGATAGTTGTTCTTGTCAAGCTTCTCAATAATGGGATTTCCACTATTCTATGCCATTATCACAAACAAGGATACAACATAGCAAGCTAGTCTCCTACAATCATTCACAACATGTGCACAGTAATACACCAAGCAATCTTTTTCACTCATTGCTTAATAGTACATGTAATCTGCAACCTGTTTGCAGATGAACCTTATGTTTGCTACTTGCAAACACCTCAAAAATTACAGATTCGCAATCTGTAACATATGCGCCCACTTTCGGTCAATACAACCAAAATCATTGTGTACCTTGAAACTGTTGTCTGCAACCTTGCGGCTCTAAAACGGGGCCTGAAACGGCTCTAAAATAATTGCGGACCAGCCCTAAAGGGCTAATTTTCAGAATATACAGTGAACTTCTTGCACACCCAATCTCACAGCAATTTGAGATTTTTGCTTGACCCTACTTCCAATGCCTCCACACGCACTATCCAGAGAGAGTGGAAGAATGGGAGAGCTTCTTACCCGTTGCTCGCTTGCTCAAACCTTGCTTCTCCTCCTTCACTTCAATCTTCAAAATCAACCTCTCTCAGTGGTGCGGCTTTGATACCATGTCAAGAATCGTGTGATGGGGGGATGTGCTTGAGTTGCTGCGCCAAACACACATTGTATACACAAGAGAAAGCTCACTCAAGAACACAAGAAGAGAGATGGAGACCAAAACGTTTTCTTGTTGGTTTCTTCTTCTTCTTCCACCCACTATACAATGTACACAAAGTATAGATAATATACAACATAAAGTAAAGTGGCCTTCTAAGTCAAACAATGCATAACTGACTACACTAATCAACTGGCATTATATCTTTGCCAGAGGTAGGTGTAACAAATTAAATATAATAAGTGATCAGTCAATGGCCATGTGAGTATCCTAATGACCACCAATGTGCTAAGTGTAGATGTGTAGACTCATCTAGCCAGGCGGTCCATCATCAATGTCCGCACGTGTTGAGCTTGCCATCTCAACACTTCTAACATAAGTTATGGCAGTTTTCTATTTCTTGAATATTTGAAGGCTCCAACACTTTTTGAAGATATCATGATTATATATATGGCAGAGGTTTTCCTTAATGTCTTCATGTCAGTAACTAACTTTTCACTATTTAATTCCCATCACATCTTTTGTATAGCTGAAATTAGGGTAGTACTCTATTTCATTCGTCCTTCTTTGCCATTCTAACTTTGTTTTTGTGGGAAAAAAACTTTATGTAGGGATGGATTGTAAGAAGTTGGGAATACATGTGCTAGTGAGAGAGTTTATTAATAATGCCTGGTCATATTGGCATAGGTATAAAATGTGTGAGACATGTAATTTTTGCCATATTTTATCAATATACAATTACTATCTCTCATCTTACCTCCTTGTTCATATCTTTCATGGCTTCTCTCTCTTCTATTCTATCTCTCTAGTCTCTCTCCTCTTTTCTCTCTCTTCTACTCTTCTTTCTCTCACCTCTCAGTCCTCTCCTTGACAATGTATGCTTGGTTGCTCCATAGGTAAGTTTTCTTTAAGGACTCTATAGAAACTTTCGATTTTTGTTTCATTAGGGGAGACTCATGTATTGAGTTATACATCTTTGCTTCCTTATTTAGTAAAGAAAAGTTGAATCTATCATAGAATTCATATGTATTACTACTCATGAAATGGCACATGCAAGTTAATGTGATCTCCTAAATACAAATGTTTAAGCTCCTAAGGCATTTCATATGAATAAGAAATGATCGAGCATTACTTTCTAATTTATTCAATAAAGAGTGAAGACAATTTGTCATATATGTTGCCTATATAGTTTCTCTTGAGTTATAATCATATAAAGTGTGAGAGTATACAACAAAAGTCCCTATTGAAATCATAGGTATGAAACCAAAAAATTATACAATAGAAGTCCCAATTGAAATCATAGGTATGAAACCAATAAAATATCAAGCATGGACAAAGAGAATAGAAAACTCAAAGAGAATTAGTGGGCAATGGAATCCATTATAAAACTAGTGAAACACATATGAGAACATAGTATGATATCACTAGGGTACATTTCCCATCCGCAATGCTCTTAAATTGCCTCTAATCTCCATGATTAACTATATGAAAGAGGAGGAGAAAATAGCCTAATGCAACACCAATAAACAAGGAAATTCTGCAAGCACACAAGTGGGCTAGAATGACAATCGATTAATATACAGTTGCCCTTAAGGGAAAACGCACAACTTAGCTATTAATGCACTGCCCTACTAAGAGCCCATTGAAACACATAGTATCCATGAAATGTAAAAATTTAGTGCCCTCTCTCAAATCATGGATGATCATTACAATAAAATATATAATGATGTTAACATACAAATCCCTAGGAACCACTATCACATGTAATACCACAATAGTAAGTCTGCCAAATACTTGTGACACCATAATACATAAAGCAATGACAATAGATAGAAACATGGATATTTAAGCCTTGGGTGATCAAGCCAATGTTGAGATGCCTCTAAGAGAAGACACTAATGTGGATGTTGATTATACTCAAACCCAAATCATAGGAAGTAAAAATAGCCAAATCTCATTCCTTGTCACAAAAAACCTTGCAAAAGCATATCATCAATAGGGATTCCCCAACTTTAACCATTTTTCCAAAGGGATTCAACATGTGAGGAGACCAAAGGGAGCTCTTGTCATATCTTCCATGATGCATTGAAGGTACAACAATATTTCAAAGCCAACAAAAATATCAATGCATGTAGAAAACCATAAACCAAGGAGCCACCACGGCAATAACATCACTTCTAGACTCACTTCTAGAGATGCCTCTTATTTCCATAGAAGTAACACTATCTCTTGTTCTTTTTCTTCCTTCTCCAATCATATTCAATGTTGGATAGCTACTCTTGAATGGAGAAGGAAACCTCCCCTATAGCCTCATAATAGACTCATGCTCAATCAACATCAAGGCCATGTGCTAAAAGATTATTGGTTAGAACTCTAAGCTTGTGATGCATTTTTCACACAATCACATTCAAGAGGGAGCTCATAAAGCATTGTGTTGAACAAGTGTGCCTCTAGTAAATCTACAACTATGTTGCAAAGTTGGTCTTGGATAGTAGTGAATCATCAAAGAAATGCATTCATGGGTCTCCATTCTTGAACTTAAGGGTCTAAAGCTTACAATAAATGGTAAGATTCTACACAATGGAGGGTGCCTCATACATGAGAAAGAGCTTGTCCTATAGCAAGTAGCTACTATAGGATTTCTTTGGAGGTGCATTAAGGAAGCATTGTATATGCTATGACATCATTTGAGTCATCAAGGACTACTTCCTTAAAGTCATCTTCCTTCCAACTAGAAGGGAGTGGTAAAGGTCATTGAGGGCAAGAACTCAAGGGAGGTCACTATCAAATATATAAGCATATCATGTGGGTTCAAAAGAATGGAATTTGAAGATAAATTTTTTACTTTTTTACATACAACAAGGTGCCATATAAGAGGGCCATTTATAAATTCAATAAAAATGTTTTTTTATTTCTCAAAAATTCACAAACAAGGGTGTTTTTAAGTAGGCCTTGAACACATGTGACATAGAGGTTTTACATATAGTGAACTTTTTAGATAAAGTAAGTATTCATTATAGCACTCTTAAGTGTGCTAATCAAGGCCATATAGCTTATTGTCAAGGTCAATACATAGGGGAGCCATAATGAAATGAAGATATAAATTATGAATAGAGAGAGATACTTGGAACAATTTGGGTGGTCAAAGGGCTCAATACAAAACATACTGTTCAATAGTTCGCAAGACACAATCCAAAACCATGCCAATCAAATGCACATGTTATTGAGAATAGGGAAACAATGAATAAAGTTCAATGGAGTGGCACTAAATCAAACATCAATGACTATCTCTCAACCATACAAAATGTAGGTGGGTGATAGAAAAAAGTACAAAATGCAATTATTGCCACAATTGGAGCAGCAAAAGTCAATTACTACATCAAAAACACAAGGTTAGGAACAAGGATACTAAGGCCAATGACTATCAACCTTTAAACAAGTCTCCTAAGGTGTAGATATCCAACAATGGTAGAGGTGAAGCAAGGAGATAAATGATGATGCATCTATCACCCTCCAAACATGTTGCCCTATAACATATCTACTGCTTACAATGGAAGGTAGCATTTGGTAGTCACTTAGAATCTCATCCTAGTTGCCACCATCCACACTCCACAAGAATATTTGGACTTTTATTTTGGCAGTCTTGGGTTTACCTTAAAGCGAAGCATCATTGCTTTGACCCATGAGGATTGAATTGAGGGATCCTACAGACCTAAGAATCACTAATAACATTTTACTACCCAACCAAGATAATCACTTTGTAATCAACCATGATAGCTAATAGAAAACTAGTCATTACAATTGGTTCAAAGAGAGAGTAAGAGATGAGCAGAGGAATCAACCCCTCTACCTATAAGGCAAAATCTCAGCTTTAGCCCCCTAAAATGGTGCTTAGTTGAGCTTTAAGAAGAACAAAAGATAAAAAGAGTCAACATTTGCATCATGAACAATGTATTCGACTATAGCAATGGTGATGGTTAAGCACTAGTGCATAAGTTATTATCCAAGATGGAGCTTTGATGAACTGGTGCAACTCAAGAACCGATTGAAAATCATCAAACATTGAAATGGTTGTTCACTCATATAGGTATTCCAACCATTATTAAGTCCCAAAGTGAAGGAGAAATATTGATAGTTGATGGGGTTGGTAATTTAAATTTGGAATGGCATATGAGTACTGACTTAATAACTATCAAATGTATGCTTTGAATATGCAATGGCGACAATGCAAAATATAATTGTATATATTGTGTGGAAAGTATTGGGTCTAAATATATGGAGCAAGTTGCAACTATGTAATGTGCCCACCTATGTCCATGCACGTTTTTAATGGTCCATCAAGAGACGAATCTAAGCGATGTTGCTCAGCACTCCCATGGAATGTTATGTGGTTTGTTGCCTAGGGTCTCTCGAGTCCACCTCGCAATGGAACATTCACGACTGAAAACTGTTGAGTGTTGAAATGACTTGTTTTTTGGCTGATTTTTGTTGTTTTTGAGAGCTGAATGGTTGATTTTATGAGATGATTGATTGATTTGGAAGTGGTTTGAGAGTGTTTTAGATGATATTGATTGTGTTTTGGAAGTTCATGATGTTTGTTGATGGTTCTGTGATGTTCTGATAGGTTCTGTATACCTTCTGTTTTGTTCTGTTTTGGTCTGTTTTGTTCTGATTGTCTTTTGTAAGGAGGGATGGAGTATTGATTGATGAAGAATGAGATATTGAGAAAGTTTATTGAATGGTTTGTGAGAGTTTTAAATGGTTTGAGAGTAAGTTATGAGGTTTTGATAACCTTCTGTAGGTCTTCTGTAGAGCTTCTGTTTCTGTTCTGTTTCTGTTCTGTTCTGTACTGTAGCCGTTCTGGTACTGTTCTGTAGACTGTTCTGTATGCTTCTGTAAGTGTTCTGTGGAATGTATGTGTGACTTTGGAAAAGTTTTCTAGCCTTGGAAAGAGGTGAATACAAGTGCAAAAGAGCTGAAAGAAGTGGAAGAAGTAGCTGCTGAAGACTCAAGAGAAGACTAGAGTGAAGTGACAGTAGTGAGCTGTGAAGAGACACTGTAGTGGCTCTGGTGACCCTTCATATCAGACATACCTCTTGGGAGGGGTATCCACGACCTAAGTGATTATTGAGAGTAATTTTGAGAGATTGTAGTGAGGATATGATGTATTATTGATGGAGAGATAGAGAGAGAGTCAGAGATAGCCAATTCTACTCAAACAGAGTGATTGTATATGAGAGATTGAGAGAAAAGACTATGAAGATATTGAAGATGAATACTATGTGATGTATTTCCATTCAAAGATGGTGTATTCCTTTGCTTGCTTTGTTCTATTGATGGATTTTGTGAAGATGTTGAAGAATATGGTTGATTCTATTAAAAACCGTGGGAGATCTACATGATGCTACATGAAGATTTGTTGTGCCTGGTGTTCTTTTCTTCATTGTGATCATATGAAACATGATAAACAAGCTTGTTGATGTTACAAGATAGATCTTCTTGCAAGAGAATTCCCTTTTCCTTGGTGTTCCTCTCGGGGCTCCATGTTTTTGGTGCGCAGCCGGGGAAACTTGCCATCAACAAGCACCAAAAGAGGCTGAAAATGAAAGAAATGGCATTGTCAAGAATAGAAGAATTCAATGGATGTTTGTAAAGTTCCTTCTTCCACTGAAGAGTTGGAATTCCTCATAATCAAAGCCACTTTCCACAAGAAGTTCATTCCACAATGGCGGAAACATATCACCATCATGATGCATGCTCTATGTGGTGGACAGTTTCCTCTTCCTATTGAAGCAGCAGAAACTTGCATCTTGGTGGCAAACTGTTTGGGAACAAACTGAAGAGCAGAAACAGAGAGAATGAACATCCATGGAAGATTTGGCATTCGTTGAGAAGTTTCCAGACAACATCAAGTGGGAGATTGTGAAGAAGCTTCAGGAGTCTTGGTCTGTAGAGGTTCACAAAGATAAGAAGGAAAAGAGTTGGAATTTGTTCGTGGATGCTCAACAGCAAGATACATGGGATGCTTGGTGTACTGATAATCTTCTGTTTGTTCAATTAGCAACCCACTGGAAGTTGGTAGACAGAGTGTTTTTCACAACATACACTATTGAAACCATCAGAAGCTGGCATTACTATGATGATGGCACCACCACAATGCTCAGACGTATGCATTTTGACACCTTCAGAACCGAATACCTTCCTTTGTGCAGTGGCATGAAAGCAGAATTTAGGGACGTTGAAAAGAAAGAAGTAGAAGAAATGTTGGCAAGAGAGTCCTCCAGAGACTGAAGTCCTCTATTAACCCTCTGTGGAGCACTAACAACATAGTGGAGCCACACCCTTGATGAATGACGCAATAAAGAGGCAAGCGTTAGAACGAGTCCAGAGGTACGTGAGAAGAGAGAAAGTAAGAATCAGAGCCGAGAGCCAGCTCGCAGCAGAAGCCGCCTTTGACGCCCTTGCGGAACTCTTTACAGAAGTCCCAATGGCACATCAAGCCCTTCCTCCTCCTGCTGGAGGTCCACTTCCAAGCCAGATCCGTCCTGGAAATATTGATGACAGGCCAGCGAATGTAGTCCCATTGCCAGTTTTTAAGGGAGAGTACAATGAAGACCCCGATCTTCATGTAGCAGAGTTTATGGTAGCGTGTGTGGCTAACAATGCCAGAACCCCTGAGCATTGGTTAGCAATATTCCCCGCCACTTTCAAGGGCGCGGCGTTTCAGTGGTATGAGAGACAAGCAGCAGGAACTTTTGGCACATGGGACGACCTGAAGTTGGCCTTCCTCACTAAATTCAGGCGTGAAGGTTTTGAAGAGCGGATGAGAGAGGAATTTATGAACCTAAGTCAGTCCTCTGGAGAAAGAGTGGAAGCCTATGTCTCACGAATGGAATCCATCCTGAAGAGATGGACTAACCATAATCTAGATGATGGCATTCAGAAGGGGGTGTTTCTCAGAGGATTACAACCAGAAGTCCGTAAGTTTGTGGAGCTGCAAAGACCAGCCACACTGCAAGCTGCAACGGAAGGTGCAAGACTGTATGATGAAGTGGAAGCTCGATTAGCAATGAATACAGGAAGAGGAGTCCTACCTCCTCTGATGCCAGGAATGATGTACCCACCTAATGCAGTCCCTGGGACTGTTCCCTACCCCTACCAACAGATGCCCTCGGTATCACAGTACAGTGCACCAAATCCACAGTGGCCACAATCCATGCCTCAAATGGTGGTTCAACCACAACAACCATGGTCCCAACCAATTTCCTCAATGCCAAATCAGCAGCAACAGTGGAACCCTACCAACTGGAGCCAACAGCCAACAGTTCAAACAGGGGCCCTGAATCAGAACCAGAACAGAGACCCCTCTGCACCAGCCCAACCCGTTTATGCAGTGATTACAGAGACTCCTCAAAACCCTCCTGCCAGTACGTCAGGAGGAGAAAGCTTGAAGGATTATTTATCCAACTCAGTTGCAAACATCAAAAAGGAGTTGATGGATGTGATTACAGAATAACTACAGACGCTGAAAGTGAATACCGCTAGCATATCCAACGTTGCAGAAGCAGGAAGAGATGTGATGCGGTCAAACACTTGGTGTGGTAAGTGTCATCAAGCAGGCCATTTAGCCACTGAATGTACACGAAAACCAACTATTCCTGGAGCCTTCTGTTCCTACTGTTTGCGGAAGAACCATACAGAGGACATTTGCTCTCTGAAGGAGATGCATGATAGGAGAAGAAAGGAAGAAGACGCAAGATTCAACTTGCTGGAATCCAAAATGACAACACAAGATATTGGACCCAAGCCTAGAGAGTTTGGTCCTAATTTCAGACCCAGAAGATTTCCCTCTCAAAGTTACAGAGGAAGACAGTCTGGCGGTGGTCAGAGATCAGAAGTGGAGTGTTACAGATGCGGAGAAAAGGGACACATTTCACCAAATTGTCCAAATCCTCGAAGGTCAGTGGATTACAAGCCCTTATGCAGTCGATGCAAAGGAGAAGGCCACACTGCAAAAGACTGTCCAAGCCCAGCCCCAGTGAAAAACAGTGCTACTGATAGTCCGTCCAAGGCTCAAGAGTCTACCTCCAATTTGGTGGAATTGGAAGTTGCTGCCATCACGCGTGCAAAGCAGAAGGAACCACCTATCCAGAAAGAAAATAACCCTCCTGCCAGAACAATGAAGTTCAATCTTCCACCAGAGGAACAGAATAGAACAGAGCCTAACAGTGCCGTACAGAGCCCTACAGTGCCACAGAGACAGTTACAGAGACAGGACCAGAGGTCCAGGATACAGAAGAGGAGGAAGTGCCACAAGTGGCAGAAGAAGTTTCTGTAATTCCTCTGTTGGAAGAAAGAGGGAAAATGAAAATGGGTGTTGTCCCATTCCCTAATCGGTTAGAGAAGCCAGTGGATCCTATTAAGAAATACGATCTGGTCAGAGATCTAGATACCTTTAGACCAAATCTTACATTCCATCAATTATTGATGTTGTCTCCCAGTTGCCGGAAAAGGTTCAAAAGTATACTGACAAGAAGACGTGGCTTAAGGATTGCTCCCTCAACAGCGACAAAGTCCAACAAGGCTCCAGAGCCTGTAAAAGAAGTGGATGTGGCTAATGCTTTCCTAGATCCAGGTACTCCAGAGACTGGCGTATGGATAGAAGGCTGTTTCATTGCAAATGTACTGATTGATGGAGGTTCATCAGTAAACATTATGACGGATGTCACAATGAAGGATCTAGGCTTACAAGGTGTGCAACCAACCCAATGGCTCATCAGACTGGCGGATTAGAGTAGAATCAAGCCTTTGGGCATTCTTCCATATGTGAAGACTACAGTGGCTGGGAAAGATTATTGGCTAACCTATCTGGTGGTGAAGCCAAACTCTTATGGTACATCCTATCCTCTGTTACTGGGTAGACCATGGCTTTTTGAAGCCCGAGCAAGGACGGATTGGTTTAAAGGAACTTTGACCTTGGGTAGAGGACCCAACAAAGTGGCGCTGAAACTGTATGGTTCTCAAAAAGGACATGGATTCACCTCCTTGGAATTATCTTCTGATTCCCCTAATGAGGCTACAGATGGAACATCAGCAGACGAAGATGCTGTCAAACAGATCCTTCCCAAGAAAACAGTGGCACATTCCTTAACAGTGGATACTGTAAGCCGACTTCCAAAAGAGACAAAGCCATTATCAATGGGTAAATACTTCCTGCCTGAACCAGGCATGACTTCTGAAATCACTTCTGACAGTGAGATAGAAGCATGGATGCACTGCTCTCCCTGTTACACGGTCACAGCAGGAACAGAAGCAGAAGCAGAGACAGAGGCAGGGGAGGAAACAGAGAATCTGTTCTTCTGTTACACAGCTCCTACAGAGCCAGAAGCAGAAGCAGAAGCAGAAGCAGATGCAGAGACAGAAGAGGATGGATATGATATGGACGAAGAGAATGATGAAAGTGAGCCAGAAGGGTCTATCCCACCTAAAGAGGATATATTTGAGGAAGAAGTTCCAGAAGCATCAGAAGCCGACGAGCTCATGATATGGGACATAATGGTGATGGTACCATTTGGTCTGGTAAATGGATCTTCTCATATGCAAAACCTTTATAAGATGTGGATTAAGAAGAACAAGCCGTCTTTCAGCAGTGGCTCATGCCGTCCTAACCTATCCTTGCCAAAGAAAGATGATGATGATGCACCATGCCAACAAGCACCAGTCCCACCAACCCAACAGGCGTCACAGGGTCCCTGTTATGTGACGTTCCTGGATGTATCATCAGAAGAGGAGTCTTCAAGCCAGGAGGTAATTAGTTTCGAAACCAAACCCGGAACAGCTCTTATCCCATTCCAACGTCTTAAAGAGCAACCTAAGTCTCCACCAAAAGAAGAAATCGGTTCTAGTGGGACATCAGAAGAGGATACCACTCCCTTGAAGGAGTCGGATCTGTACCCAGAAGCAGTCCGTGGGACCTTCATTCGTGAAGTAGAAGGTGAAAGGCAGTTAACCTTTGTGGATTCAGAAGGCACTGAACGCCACTTGAAGGTGGGTAGCAGCCTCCCAGAAGAGGAGTTGTCAACCTTGTACAACTTGTTGAAAGAGAATTTGGACGTGTTTGCATGGTCTTACAAAGACCTAAAGGGGATTGATCCCACAATATGTCAACATCATATTGACTTGGAGCCTGATGCCAAGCCAGTACGGCAACGACAGAGGAGAATGAACCTGAATTATTCCACATTGGTGAAAGCGGAGCTGCTGAAGCTTCTGGAAGCCGAGTTCATCTATCCAGTGGCAAATAGTGAATGGGTTTCACCCATCGTGGTTGTACCCAAGAAGAATGGCAAATTGCGAATATGTGTGGATTTCCGAAAGCTTAATTCCAAGATGAAGAAGGATCATTTTCCTATCCCTTTCACAGACCAACTGTTGGACACAGTGGCAGGACATGAGCTTTATTCTCTTTTGGATGGATTCAGCGGATACAACCAAGTCCAAATCGCAGAAGAAGACCAATCCAGAACAACCTTCACCACAGAATGGGGGACCTATGCTTACCGAGTGATGCCATTTGGGCTCTGCAATGCCCCTGCTACTTTCCAACGAGTCATGATGGCTGCATTTCAGAATCATCTGCATGACTTTATCGAGGTATATTTGGATGACTTCTGTGTCTATAGTTTGATCAGTGAACACTGGGGACATTTGGAACAATGCTTTGACCGATGCCGGGAGTATGGGATTTCCCTCAACCCCGACAAATGCATCTTTGGGGTCTCTTCTGGAGTCCTGTTGGGCCACATTGTCTCTGCACAAGGGATATCAACAGACCCTGCAAAGATTGAAAAGATCGCAGCTCTGACAGCACCCACCAACCTTAAACAGTTGAGGGGATTCCTAGGCCATGTGGGTTACTACAGAAGGTTCATAGCCCATTTTGCGACAAAGGCAACTTCCTTGCACAAGCTCCTGAGGAAAGATGCAGAGTTTACTTGGACGAAAGAATGCGACAAAGCCTTCCACACTCTGAAGCAGTGTCTGATAGAGGCACCCGTTCTGTAACCTCCTGATTGGACGAAAGAGTTCCATGTACACACTGATGCATCAATTGAAGGTTTAGATGCTGTCCTCTGCTAGAAGGGCTCCTCGAAGTTGGATCAACCGATCTATTACGCAAGCCGAAAAGTCACTGATAGGGAACGGAACTATACAGTGACCGAGCTGGAGTGGTTGGCAATGGTGTTTGCCCTGGAGAAGTTTCGCCATTACCTCCTATCTACCCACTTTAAATTTTATGTGGATCATGAGGCCCTGTCCTTCTTGATGAACAAAGCAGATGTGAAAGGACGAATGATGAGATGGCTCCTTTTATTCCAGGAGTTCGACTTTGAGGTGATTACTAAGCCTGGTCGTTCCCATGTTCTGGCTGATTATCTGTCGCATATCCCACAAACTGCAGACGAGGAGCAAGATGATCCAGACCTCCCTGATGCTTCCCTATTCTTGGTAGAAACTGTAACTCCCTGGTATGCAGACATTGCCAATCTGCTGGCAACCCAACAGTACCCTCCTGGTATTTCTAGTCGGGAAAGGAAGAAGCTCATGCTAGAATCAGCCCCATACACCCTGCTAGGCGGTGCACTGTACAAGAAAGGCAAAGATGAAGTACTCAGAAGATGTGTTGCAGGAGATGAGATTGGGATTGTTCTGAAGGCTTGCCACGACGAGCCATGTGGAGGTCACTTTGCAGGAGAAGCTACAGCCAGGAAGGCTCTGCTAGCAGGTTATTGGTGGCCTACCATTCATAAGGATGCCTATGATTACTGTAAAAGATGTGATGCTTGTCAAAGAATGGGAAAACCCACGAAGACAAGTGCCATGCCATTGCAACCTATCCTTCCGTTGAAGCCATTTGAGAAGTGGGGCATTGACTTCGTAGGTCCGATCGACCCTCCCACTAGAAGGAAACAGAACAGATACATCCTCGTATGTACGGATTATGTCACAAAGTGGTGTGAAGCTAAAGCCCTAAAGCGGGACGATGGTAACAGCGTGGCCCTATTCATGTACGAGAATATCATCACCCGTTTTGGCAGTCCCTTAGAGCTGGTAAGTGACAGAGGCACTCGTTTCCTTAACAAAGTCATGGAAGAGTTGATAGAGTTGTATAAGATCCGCCATCGCAAGTCCACTCCCTATTACCCCAGAGCCAACGGCCAAGTCGAAGTCACCAATCGTATCCTCTGCTCAATTCTAACAAGAACAATTGCTGCACATCGTCGTGATTGGGACGATCAACTTACAGAGGCCCTCTGGGCATACAGAACCTCCCATAAAGCAGCAATGGGACAGACACCCTTCCAGTTGGTGTATGGTACAGAAGCTGTTTTTCCTGTTGAGCTAGAATTGCCCTCTTTGAGAGTGGCTATCAAGGAGCGTTTGGGGGACGATGATTCACTGCAACGCCGTCTCCTGCACTTGGAATGTTTGGACGAAATTCGCAGGATGGCTCTCCAGTGCATGGAAGCCACGCAAGCTCGACGCAAGGCTTACCATGATAGCTTCATCAAGCACAAGGCGTTCAAAGAAGGTGATTTGGTCCTAGCCTATGATTCACGATTTGGCAAGTTTCCTGGCAAGCTCCAGCAGCGGTGGATGGGCCCCTATAAGGTACTTGCAGTCAACCCTAATGGCTCTGTTCAAGTACAGACCATTGATGCCTCTGATGATCCCTTTCTGATCAATGGATATCGCCTGAAGAAGTACTTCCCTCCTTGGGGATCTTGACAATTACGGACACTTGATCCTTTCCCTCGTTGGCGCGGCACTGTACTTGTTATGATGCTACTTCTGATAGCCGTTCTTCAGTCACTCTTGATGAAGTGGACGCAACCCTCTGTCCCCTCAAAATCCCCTTCCGACCTTGATTTCTTATCCTCTATTTTCCACCAGCGACAGTGGCGAGGTGGGTTCTGACAAATGGTAGTTCTGCCATTCCCTTGCTCAATATTGAAAAAAAAAAACAAAACAAAACATATCGGTCATGGGAGAAAAGGACTTAGGTCCCTGTCATGCCGACCTATTCTTCGAGAAAAGGTGGAAACACCCTCGGGAATAGGGGCAAATTTAATAAGAGAAAAAAAAAACAAAGAAAAAAAAAACAAAACAAATCTGTTATGAGAGAAAATGAAGCAATTCCCTGTCATAGCAGGCCTCGTTCCACGAAAAGGTGGTAAACACCCTTGGGCGAGAAGCTGGCTGTGGAAAAGGTGGCAACACCCAGCAGTCCAGAAAGTGGATTCATTAATTGATATCCCTAGGATTCAATTCCGAAGCTACCTCCCTTGGTACGCTGTGTCATGGGTCTCTCTGCAAAGCGTCTAACTGTCCTCTAGCAGACAACATGTTCCTATCCAATACAATAATCGATTTGATGGCTACCTCCCTGGGTACGCCTCTTCAACAACTGATGACGCAATCTTCATCGACAACCCCTTGAGTGATGTGAGCTTTCATCCTAACCGAATGGGGAAGTGAGTACGGTTGCCCTCTGTATCTATCAACAGAGAGTGAGACAGAGGGTGTGGCGAGAGACCAGTCTTTTCCCTTCAAATCGAATGAGAGGTGAGAAGTGTGAATGAAGTGTTGCACGCACGAGATGGGCCTCTCAATGCACAAAGCACAATTTGTTTTTGTGCACTACACCATAAGGCTCCCTTGCCTTCCTTCTTGCACCGTATGCCGGCACAGGGTGGGATGCACAGTTGCACCATCAAATGCGCACAAGGCATACAACCTTTGCACAAGCGACCGTGAGGATTACATCAATGGGTTTTAGGAAAAGGCTGCCCTTCTGTATCTATCAACAGAGAGTGAGACAGAGGGTGGATTGAGTGTGACTGGAGTTTCTTCAATCAATTACCGAGAGGTGAGATTGAGGGACGTTACGACACTTGGAGTCAGGTATGTTCCACTTTCCCTATGCACCCACGGGATGGGTCTTTGCCGTCCTCACAAGACACATCACCCTGTTCTGTACACTGTACTGTAAGGCTCCCTTGCCTTCCTCCTTGCACTTATGCCAGACGGGTTAGACGCACTAATGCACCATCAACTGTGCACCCTGGCATACTCCCTTTGCACCATTTCCCCCTTGTTGATTCCTCAACCGGGTATGAGATATGGGTTTTAATCATTCTTCCGCGAGTGATATTAGTCATGGGGCGAGTGATTGTTCTTTCATTCCAATTGAGTGATTGTGAGTTGAGTGTAGTATCCCTCATCATCGACGAATTTCCTGCGATTCCTTCCATCAGCTACCTTCCTGGGTACTGCCGCGTGGTCCCTGCCATGATGAACGTGCGCTATAAAGATGCCTTGGTCCCTCCAGCGCCGACAACCACACTGGACGTGCCATCGATACTCAACCTTGATTCTTGACGAAACGGGCCAAGTTTTTCTAACCCTACACTTTGGTTTCTTCATGCCGGTCATGTTTTAAGTGTGGGGAAGTTAGTGGATGGTCTGTGGCGTGGTCCTAGGTCCCTGTTGTTCGGTTAACCCTATCCGTTAAGGTCTTAAGTGTGGGGACGCGTCCCTGCACGTCTATGTTGCATACCCCTCTGCATATGCCTTATCTTGCTCATGCATGAATGCCATGACTTGCTTTTACCCTCCTGGGGTCCCTTCCACCCATCCGGTTATGTTCCACCCACTCTTGGGACTGTTCCCTTGCAGTTTTCCTTCATTCCCTGATTTTGAGGTTTTTCCATGTGAATGTACCCTACGTTCACCAAAATCCAAATCCAACCTTATAGCCCTGATCCCCCTATTGAACTGACCATTTTTCCTTTTTACCTACCCCTGTTCCAGTGCACGGTTTTTGAGTTATTAATTTTTGAAGCATTTTGTGTAATTTAGCTGGTTTTCCATGTGAACACGCTTTTCTTGCTTCGAAACTAGGATCTGACGTCCTAGCCCTGCCAACCACTTTTCCCCTGACATTTTTCCTTTTTATTCTGCATCATTCCGATACACGGTTTGTCCATTATTAATTTTCCGATTTTTTAAGACTTTTTTCGTATGTATTTTTGACATTTTTTCATGTGAACCTGCCCTATTTGTATCGGAATTCCAATTTGATTTGACATCCGTGTCCCCTGTGCCTTCCCCCACCTTTTTCCTTTTTCCCCACCCTCTTTCGACTTTCGAATTTTTACTTATTAATTTTTAATTGAGTTTTCGGGCGTATTTTTGGAGTTTTTCACATGTGAACACCTCCTATTTCCACCGAAACTGCGCTTTAACGTGATAACCCTGTGCCATCCTTCCTGCGGACATTTTTCCTTCTTACTGCATGACATTCCGATGAACGGTTTGTCCGATATTAATTTCCGATCCCATTTTCGGGTTTATTTTTTGGGTTTTTCCCATGCGAACGCATCTTATCTCCGTCGGAATTATATTTTGATATGATAGGATTGTCGGGCACATCTTTCTGCACAGTTTTCCTTTTTTTTGCACCTCATTCCGATGCACGGATCTTTCGATATTAATTTTTAAATTGTGTTTTTGGTTCGTTTTTTGTGTTTTTTGCACATGACCGCCCTTTTCCCCCCCGAAGCCTCTGTCATATATTTTTCTTGTTTTCCCCCTGTCGTCCTGCCCACTTTTTGTTTTTACACTATGTCGTTTTGACGTCCCGATTGGGAGTTATTAATTTTTCTTTATTTTTACGTTTTTTCTCGCGCTCGTTTTGCGCGTGACCTCGCCTTTTTCGATTTTACGAGTCTCCACGCGCCCCGGTCGTGTCCGCATAACCCGTCCCATCTTCCCAGCGTCATTTCAATCCCGTCACGGCAAATTTTTTTACCCCGCGGGACGGGGGTACGCGCCCTTGTCCCTACCCACCCCTTACCCATGGGTCCCCCACCCCTTCCCCCCACCTACCCAACCCATGGCCCCCCCATGGGTCCCCCACCCCTTCCCCCCAACTGCCCACCCCTTCCCCCCAACCGCCCTTCTTTCTTCCTCTCTCTCTCTCTCTCCCTTTCTTTCTCTCTCTCTCTGTGCGTTTCTCTCTCTCTCTCTCTCTCTCTCTCCCTTTCTTTCTCTCTCTCTCTGTGCGTTTCTCCCTCTCTCTCTCTCTCTATGCGTCTCTCCCTCTCTCTCTCTCTCTCTCTCTCTCTCTCTCTCTCCCTACCCCCCGCCGTCCGTCCTTCTCCCCTCCCCCCGCCGTCCTTCTGCCGCGCCCCTGCCCTTCTTCTCCCCTCCCCCCGCCGTCCTTCTGCCGCGCCCCTGCCCTTCTTCTCCCCTTCTCCCGCCAGCGCGCCCCCGTCCTGCTCCTCCCCCAGCCCGACCCTCCCCCGCCGCTGTCTGTCCCCCGACCCCCCGTCTTTCTCCCCTCCTCCCCGCCGTCCTCCGTCTCCTCCCTCCTTCCCCAGCCCCCCAGCCAGCCGACCTCCCTCTCCTCCTTCCCCTTCCCCCAGCGCTTCTTCCCTCTCCCTCCTCCGCCGCCGCGCCGTGGAGCTGTCGCCGCCGCCGCGTTCGTCGCCGCTGCTGCCGGGTCACCACCACCACCACCTCCTCCTCTCTAACCCCTCTCTAACCCTAGGTTAGTCAAACTAACCCTAATTTACTTAGACCAACCCTAATTCACTTAAACTAACCCTCATTAACTTAAACTAACCTTAATTAACTTAATCTAACCCCCCTAGGTTAGCCTAACTCCCCTAGTCACCCTAATCTAACCCCCACCCCTAACCCTAACTTAACCCTAGCTAGGTTAGTTTTAATTAACCATCGTTAACCTAGTTGACTAACCCCTACCTAGTTAACTTAACCTAGTTGACTAACCCCTACCTAGTTAACTTAACCTAGTTGACTAACCCCTACCTAGTTAACCTAACTTCGTTGACTAACCTAACTTAGTTGACTAACCTAGCCTAGTTGACTAACCTAAGCAACCTTGACTAACCTGACTTGACTTGGGCAGAATAACATGACTTACCTCCACTAACCAGACTTAACTGACTTATGCCTAACTGACTTATCTGATTAATGTGATTTAGGTGATTTAATTAATCACTACATTAATTTTTCCATTAAAAAAATTCAAAAAAATTTCTACAAATTCCTTTTGCCTTTTGCCAATTTTTGGGAATTTGTTCGTTGGAAATTGCCTACCCTATAATTTCTGAAAATTCAATATTTCCTAATTTCACCTCCAAATTGCCAATAAATGTAGAAAATTCATTTAAAAATTCTAAAAAATTCTAAAAAAATTCTAAACAATTCTAAAAAATTTCCCTCACCTCCCTTCATCATTTTCCATTTATTCAACCATTAATAATCACAACTTAACAAAAAACAAAAACCATAAAAAATAAAATAAAATAAAATAAAATAAAAATAAACAACCAACCCAAATCAAATCCACACATCCGCTAAGGTGTTGTTTGTTGTTTCATCAGTGATCTTTACTTTTCCTTTCCTGGATTGCCTTCTTTTGGTGGACTCTTCCGTGCGCATTCCTACATTACATACACACCCCTTCCAGGTATTTATTTTATGTGCTTTATTTATTTTTATTTTCCCCCTTAATCACAAATTAATTGTTAAAATGAACTCTTTATTCACCCACAGTTTCCACGCGCATTCGCGCTAAACACACATACTTTTTAATTAAAATAAACCAGCCATTCACTTAGCACGCGCTACGTGCGCTACAGAGGCACTTTAATTTTTTTAATTCAAATGAACCAGCCGTCACATGAGCACGCGCTGGCAAAAAAGCGCTCCACATCACTTTAATTTGTAATCAATGAATTGCATTTAGAGACCCAGTCGGGAATCGAAGTCCGGGAATCGAATAACTGCACCATTTTAACCTAATAATTGGTAATTAAATTTATAAAAAGGAACCGCCGTTTTCTTGTTAAGGTTTATCACCTAATAAAAATTCACTAATTTTTAATAATTGATTAAAATCAACCCTTCATTAAATTAATTCCCCCCTCACTGCACTTAATTCCCTTTTTTAATGAACCGTTTCGTGGGATGGGTATGCGCAGTCATTAAAGTTATTTTCCATGGTCCAGTCTTGGTTTATCACAGATATAGTTTTGATATGTGTCAGATATGGTATTGTTTTGGTTTACTGTCTTAGTTACGGTTAAGGGTACGGTATGCCGTTTTTTTTCTTTTATTGCCTGATACGGGGTTCAGGGGGTTTGTCTGATGCATCGCATGAAGCTTTCGGTCGCATTTGTCTCAAGGTCATGTCAAATTTTTTCTAGGATGTGGTTTGCTTGGGGTTAGTAGGTCGAGTCACGTTTTATTGGTAATTCTCTTATCCTTGGTTTTTGTCTGTTGCTTTGCAGGCATTCTCCTTGATTGTCTGTGTTTGTGGTGTGTGTGTAACCATCTGAATGGCGCCTTCTCATGCTCCTCCCCCTATCCAGTATGTCCCATTAGTTAGTAGGGATTACTCTTCCCTACTTACTTTTGAGCCCCTCACGAAGGCAGGACTTGCTGCTTTTGTGGCCACTCCTTTTCCATTGCTTCCAGAGGATCCGTCATTATGTGATGAGTTCTTGGCCTCTTACAGCAAGAAGACAAGCGTAGTCCAGGGCATGTCTATGACGTTGACATCTCGAGGCCTAGGGAAGGCTCTGTCTTTACCCTTCAAAGGAGAACCTTTTGTAACCACTCGTCAGCTCTTCTCTAATGAAGAGATTCTCAAGCTGTTGCAGAAGCAGACAAGGGAAGTCCTTGATGTTAAGAAAGTGATAAACTCTTCAGGAGTTTCTTTTTCTATGATCACTGATCCCGTATGGAAGACGATATGTCAGTTCCTTCAGGACAGGTTTATGCTTGCCAAAACGCCATCCCACTATTTGTCCAAAGAGCTTTTCACAGCTTCCAGGATGGTACTGAAAGGAGTTGCTATTGATTGGAGCACTTACCTCCTTACTAAAATGGATCAGCATTTCGTTAAAGTCACCAGGGGTAATGTTACCAATGTCACATATGGATCATATTTGTCTGCCTTCTTGACCTATTCAGGTTTACAGAAGACTGTGCCTCCACCTCCTCCATCAGATCCAGTACCTCCTCTTCCACCTTCAGAAGAGTTAGAACCCATTGACATTGAGGATGATGATTCTCCGCCTCCCCTGGTCATACAGCGCAAACGCTTGAAGAGGGTAGCGGATAAAGCCCCTTCCGTACTTCCCTCAGTGCCTATCCCTGCTACTTCTGGCAGTGAACTCCCTGGGTATCTCACTTGTAATAACCTGTTCAGAGCACATCGCGAAGGATCCTTGGAGATCTCAGTTCCCTCCCTGAACAGTCTCGTTTCAGGAGATGCCATTTCTTTCCTCTGCAAGGATATTCAAAGTTCCATTGAGTTGTCAGTGACAGCCTGTGTTCAACAGCTGTATGCATCTTTCTATGAAGAGCTCATGCAGTCCAAAGACCAGTTGCATAAGGCAACATCTGAGTTAGCTTCTGCTAAGGATACCCTAGCAGATTTATTTAAGCAAATGGAACAGCAAACCCAACTGGTTGCCACCCAAAGCGATGAGATTTCTTCATTGAAGACCCAGTTATTCGAGGCTCAATCACAAGTTACTAGCCTTTCAGACGAGAAGGAGAGGATGTCCAGCGAAGCGAAGGAATTCCAAGCTATCTTAGATAACAAGCTTTCAGCTTTACACATGGCTAATGACACAGTGGCCAACCAAGCCTCCCAAATCCAGCAGTTGCAAGATCAGCTTGCAAAGTCCCGCTCTGTTCCTCCAAGCCCTCCTGTTCCTATGAAGAGCTCATGCAGTCCAAAGACCAGTTGCATAAGGCAACATCTGAGTTAGCTTCTACTAAGGATACCCTAGCAGATTTATTTAAGCAAATGGAACAGCAAACCCAACTGGTTGCCACCCAAAGCGATGAGATTTCTTCATTGAAGACCCAGTTATTCGAGGCTCAATCACAAGTTATTAGCCTTTCAGACGAGAAGGAGAGGATGTCCAGCGAAGCGAAGGAATTCCAAGCTATCTTAGATAACAAGCTTTCAGCTTTACACATGGCTAATGACACAGTGGCCAACCAAGCCTCCCAAATCCAGCAGTTGCAAGATCAGCTTGCAAAGTCCCGCTCTGTTCCTCCAAGCCCTCCTGTTCCATTAATTTCTTCTCTTTCACAGCACGATTTGGCTGCTCTACAGAGACAAGCTACTTTGTGCCCTCTATTCCAAGATAAAGTGGAAAGATTGCAGTCCAGAATGGACTTGTTATGGTCTACCTTTGAACAGTTTCAGGGATATGTCTTACCAGACCATTCTTTCTTTGTCCATTACCACTTACAGAAGTTGGTCTTCTACATGAAGCTTTCCACAATGGATTTACCTTTTCCAGAGGATGGCTGGAGTGGGGCTTGGTCTGCTGAGTTGTTTACTGAGGTAGTCAGAATGGTCTTTGAAGATTCTGTCACGCCAGATACCATGTTGATGTCATACATGTATCTCCGAGGAGATTTGTTAATTCTAGATGAGGTAGATATGGCATGGTATGTGGGGGATGTGGTCTTACAGGCTGTTTTATATGTCAATCATTTGGAGTTGCGCATAGCTGACATGTTCCAGAGTTACTCCTCCAAAGTGGCTGATTGTCAGGATAGTTCGTGGCATCCCATGATTGATTCGGTGGTCCTAAATCAAAGACAAAACACGGCTCCTACCTTTGCCCAGAGTACTAACCAACTGAGGATGGATCTCTTAACCTATCTTTCCAAACATAATCCATTTGATGCTACCTTCTTTGATGCCTATCATAGACGATCTCTCTTAGGACCTTCTGTTCCTACCCTCCTCTATTACCAACAAATGGCTCACCGCTATGCTATATATCTTTCCCTTTGTCAATCTAATTCCACACTGATTTTACCCCTTCTTTTCCAACCTTCATCTTTCCCTCAAATTCCTATTTTCACTTACTGTTCCTTTATTGAGGATAGGGTATTTTCCCCTTCTCCACCCTGTTCTTCTCCATCCATTAATGTACCCTCTACATTTCCTATTTATCAGTTAACACCGTTCCTTAGTGATTCCTTACAAATTTCTGCCACTCCTTCTTTAACCTTTTCTTCCTTTTATGATTTTTCCTATCCTTCCCTTCATCCACTTTCCCTTATTCCATTACCCTCTCCTAACACTTCCATATCTCATCCACCTCAGTTGGTCAGTGACTGTGACGGTTTTGATAATCAGATTTCCAGAAGAAGGGGATGGAGTTCGGATGATTGCCTTACAGGACCGCAGATTAATTGGCCAATAATTCCAGGAGAATGGACGGCTTCTAGTCAAGCTTATCAAAATTATGTTCATTTTGCCCAACAATATTCAGAGTCTGCAGATCCCTCAGTGAGATTAACTGCTCACTTTGCTTGGTACCTGGCGTATATGCATAGGCACTCTCATAATGATTCAAAGCCTATTCCAAAGTTGTGCATGAATGTCAATGTTAGCATTGATTCTCAACAGCTGGAGATACTGTATTTTCATGCCCTTTGTTTGCCTAGCAGATACTTGGTCCTGTTGGAAAGGATGTGCTGTCTTCAATTTTTTCAAAATCCTCCTAAAAACTTTGTAGATGAATCCTTATCTATGGATCGATTCCGACAACATCAATCTTTTAAGAGAGATCATCTTCATTGATGCCTTTCCAATGTATAATGGAAGCTTTTTAATGAACAACTCTCTTTTTGAAGGAGTCATTCAGATGGTTATGTTGTGTATTAGTGTTTGTGTTGTGAGTTCATTTATGTCAAACGAACGTGGTGGTTTCCTATGGAATTTCGTATACGAGCTATGTTTTGGAGATTTGACGAGATGGGATCGTGGATGGAGAGTTGAAGCAGATGCAGATGAAGAAGAAGCAAACTCTTATATCCTATACAAATTTGTGGTGATTTTTAGTTTGATAAGAGGTGTTAATGTATAAAGAGTTTTCCTTTCTTTATATTTTTATATCGAAACAGGTTATAAGTTGGGGTCGTGGTGGATGGATTCTTTGTGAAAAGATATTGAAGATCAAAGTTGAGCTTTTCCCTGAACTTGTATTCCCTTTTTCCTGGGTCGCGAGGACGCTTCCTTATTAAGTGTGGGGATATGTTGAGTGTTGAAATGACTTTTTTTTGCTGATTTTTGTTGTTTTTGAGAGCTGAATGGTTGATTTTATGAGATGATTGATTGATTTGGAAGTGGTTTGAGAGTGTTTTAGATGATATTGATTGTGTTTTGGAAGTTCATGATGTTTGTTGATGGTTCTGTGATGTTCTGATAGGTTCTGAATGGTTCTGTATACCTTCTGTTTTGTTCTGTTTTGGTCTGTTTTGTTCTGATTGTCTTCTGTAAGGAGGGATGGAGTATTGATTGATGAAGAATGAGATATTGAGAAAGTTTATTGAATGGTTTGTGAGAGTTTTAAATGGTTTGAGAGTAAGTTATGAGGTTTTGATAACCTTCTGTAGGTCTTCTGTAGAGCTTCTGTTTCTGTTCTGTTTCTGTTCTGTTCTGTACTGTAGCCGTTCTGGTACTGTTCTGTAGACTGTTCTGTATGCTTCTGTAAGTGTTATGTGGAATGTATGTGTGACTTTGGAAAAGTTTTCTAGCCTTGGAAAGAGGTGAATACAAGTGCAAAAGAGCTGAAAGAAGTGGAAGAAGTAGCTGCTGAAGACTCAAGAGAAGACTAGAGTGAAGTGACAGTAGTGAGCTGTGAAGAGACACTGTAGTGGCTCTGGTGACCCTTCATATCAGACATACCTCTTGGGAGGGGTATCCACGACCTAAGTGATTATTGAGAGTAATTTTGAGAGATTGTAGTGAGGATATGATGTATTATTGATGGAGAGATAGAGAGAGAGTCAGAGATAGCCAATTCTACTCAAACAGAGTGATTGTATATGAGAGATTGAGAGAAAAGACTATGAAGATATTGAAGATGAATACTATGTGATGTATTTCCATTCAAAGATGGTGTATTCCTTTGCTTGCTTTGTTCTATTGATGGATTTTGTGAAGATGTTGAAGAATATGGTTGATTCTATTAAAAACCGTGGGAGATCTACATGATGCTGCATGAAGATTTGTTGTGCCTGGTGTTCTTTTCTTCATTGTGATCATATGAAACATGATAAACAAGCTTGTTGATGTTACAAGATAGATTTTCTTGCAAGAGAATTCCCTTTTCCTTGGTGTTCCTCTCGGGGCTCCATGTTTTTACCCACTGGGATCGACCTGAAATTTCGATTCCTAGTGGTCAAGATCTCTTGACAGCATTCTAGCATTGCGGGTCCCGGACATTCTACTTTACACAAAGATACCCAAGCCAGGGAAAATCCATGCCGCACTTGGTTCAAAGAGAATGGGAAACAAGAGTGATGCGCCACTCAACCTCTCTACCTGTAGGGCATAGTCTCATTTCGATCCCCCAAAACGGCATGAATCAAGGTTCTAACTTAATACTTACTAAGGGTCGATCATCGGTAAAACCTTGTGAGAAGCCTCCCAGCTCTCTGGGACCACCTTGTTGTAGAACCGGACCCATCGGGGATCCCACCCACCCAATTCCCTCAATAGGCATTCTTTACTTATCTAATTGGGTCGTATCACATTTATATGTGACATTTAAAATCAGCTTCCTTAATTAATTCTTTTAGGGAACATGGTTAATTTGTGTTGCACTAATATGAAAACAGAGCAAATAGTCATTTTAACAAACAAGTTTCTTAACTTGTCTTTTAGTTAATCTTTGTCTCTTACCCATATAGGAGAAATTATATGTCCCTTCTTCCTTGCCAAACTACCCGATCCAAATCACATGGCACCATAATTTCCATGCTTTATCTAGAATAGGATCTTCCAATGCCACAGATGTTAGGGCCACGGCAGTCTTCAACTCTATTCCAGACTTGGAAAGGGGTGTCCAAAGCTCCACCTAACCCACAAGCTACCTAGGAGTGAAACAGTATTCCCATGGTTGGCCTTTTCACCACTCAACCTTCCGCCCGTGAATCGAACAGTGCCCTTCTCGGGTTAATACGCAGTGCAATCTTGGAGGTGATCCACCCATGCAAAGAATCTTTCCTTAATTAAATCATTAAGGAGTCAAACACGGTCAAGAAAATTAGCCCTAATATCATCTTCCAAGAAAACATTCATTTATCCTCATGGCAATTTGCCATCACAAACCCCTACCATGAATTTACCATCAATCACAAGCAGTTGGAATAATCACCCAAACCACAATCCAACAATCAGTTGAATGTAAAAGCATTTAGGGTGTTGTTTGATCAACTAACAAAACCAATTACATTTTTCCAAACAATGCAAGAATAGACACGATAACATTTTCATCTGCCACTTCGGTGTAAATGCGTTTACCATACATGGATGAGTGCAATTTTCTTTTTCATAGTTTTAATTCTTGCACTTGAATATGCATCCTACAATTATAAAGATGGAATTTATCCATTTCAATGACCTATTCTCATGCGACATAGTATGGGACCTAATTTATCTCATGCGAGAATCAAAGCAAGCATCTAACAATTTGGAAATGTATTACTTATATCCAGTATCGTAGTTGTATTGATAGTGATACCCTTGCCTGAAGCTTCATTGTTGGCTATGGGATTGCCATCTGCACGCGACATTCTTCGCTTGGGGGCCATCGTCCACAAGTAGATTTGAGAGATAAAAAAGGAGGAATGAATTTGATATGGGAGAGTGTAAGAGAAGATGGCTTAGTCGAAGACCAAGATAGGGGGAATTGAGCTAACTCTCTCCCTCGCAGCCTCTCGAGGTAACCTCTCTCTCTCTCTCTCTCTCTCTCTCTCTCTCTCTCTCTCTCTCTCTCTCTCTCTCTCTCTCTCTCTCTCTCTCTCTCTCTCTCTCTCTCTCTCTCTCTCTCTCTCTCTCTCTCTCTCTCTCTCTCTCTCGGGGTCTCCTTGTGCTTCCTTGTGCCACCCTAACTGCTCTCCATGCCTCATATTATAGCTAAACAAGAAAAGAAGGGTTGTGGCTGAGAAGAAGAGCTCTTTGTGGAGGGAATCTTGGAAAAATCAGTGATATGATGCTCAAATCATAAATCTGATGGTTCCATTGGCTTGAAAGGGGGATAAAACTCCAAGATGCTTGATTAGAAATCTTTCAAATAACTCAGTTTTCTTCTTCTTGTTTGAAATCTTGTTTACTGTTGTAAACTGAAATCGCAGGCGTGCGTGATTTTGCCAATCCTTCCCTTTTTTGTATTTAATATCCAAAACTAGCTTTAAAATCATTTGTTTTTTTTACATAACATCCAGTTCTAAAAATTTCCATATCTTTTTAGGATATTTACAATAATTAATATCAAAAATATGCTAGTTTTTTCTAAAAATCTAATATTTTTGGAACATCCATACTATACACATAAACACTAGTGATTAATATGGCTCATAACTCTTGTTCATGTTGTACCTTTTGTGAAGGGTGGCTACCATCCTTGTCAATTCGAGAAAAATATCGGATTACGACTTTTCGTTTTCTTAATATATTTTTAATTAAATAAAAAAATTTAGTTATTAATGTTAGTTAGCTTTTACTTTAGTTAGTCTTTAGTTAGTAATCTTACTAACTTATTAATTGACCAACTAACTTTTAAACTAACCAACTAACTATTAATTGCGTGGAAATATTACATCCTCTTCCCTTAGAGAAATTGAGATGTCCTCATCTCGAGAGAAACTAGGAGTTTCATTCTAGAATCCCGTGGGATAAGACCCATCATGCATTCGTTGTGACACTCTAACCACTCATAAGCATGTGGTCTTTAAAACAACAACTTTGATACATCCGAATCTAGATTACAATAGAAAATTTATTGTATTACATCTCATGAATATCTTTTAAGTTTTTTCTAAGTATTTGATAATTTCTTGGTAGCTTCTGGATCATTGAAGCTTGTGCAACTTCATTTCTTGTAAGTTCAAGTTCTCTTTGAGTCCTATTAGGACAATTAATATGGATATGTCCAATGTTGTGGCACTAGGATCATCGTTGTTTAGGGTGCTTTGGACATTCCCTTTTGAAATGAACTAGCTCCTTGCAATAGAAACAGCGTGGAACTTTATCACTTGTGGTCACAAGATTCTTGGTTGTCTTTGCCAGGATTTTCATTTTTAGACCAAATTGCCCTAGGATCCTTTTAGCGGACCAAAGTGGTCCTTTATCTTGGAAACTTTGTTTCTAGATTGTCCTCTTTTTAGATCTAGACTGAGACCCACTGACAATCAGCTTTGCTTGTAACACTAAAGAATACTCCCAAGCTTCGACATTCTCGTAAGACCCAGTCTATATTAGTTGAAAATAAACAACTTAGGAGAAATTCATCGTAAGTTATAGCTGTCATTCTTGTTAAAGTATCTTTGATCACTTGTAAGTTCTATGCTCAAAATTTACACAACTTGTTTTACTTGGGTTAATTGTAGTTACAAAAGTAAGGTTTAGCCCAATACAAGTTGTATTATATGTTGATAAGATTTCTAGGATATCTAATCATCGTGAAGAGGTGTAGTAAGTTCTAGGTCTTCGTCTTCATCTAATTCCTCTATTATCCGAAGACTGCACTTGTGTAGCTTCATTTCCTTGGAGGCTCAATATCTTCTGGACTTAGGTCAGGGAAACTCATTGCAATAGAAGCATTGACAGTTGGGACATCTCCTACGAATGTGCCCTATCTCTCCACACATGTGGAATCTCTTGTTCTGATCTCGGGAATCACCTTTGTCACAATTTCCCGATTTGAGTTCTTGGATGATTGGCTTTGCTCGAAGTAATGCATCTTGCAAGTCTATTGGATGCATTGCTTCAAGACGGTGGTTCAAAGGAGTGTTCAGGCCATGGCAAAACTTGGATACTTGCTGCGCAGTATCCATAGGTGGTGTGTATTTTAGTAGGGATACAAACTTTGAGTAGTAGGCTTTCAAGGTCAGTTCCAGCTACTTTAGCTTGAAGAATTCATTCATCCTCAAAGTCTGGCAGGTTGGCGGAAGGTATCATCCATGTATAACATATTTTAGCTAAGCCCAAGTGATAGCAGCTTTAGAAATACCTTGATCTTTGCACCATTGCTTCCACCATATCCAAGCCTAGCCAACTAACTTAAGTTTGGCTATCATTGCTTGATTGGCAAAAGGACTTCCCGCAGCAGCAAAGAAATAATCATTCATCAGCTCAATCTATATCTCCACCTCTGCTATGACATCTATCTCTTTTCCACCAAACTCGGGTGCCTTAATCTGCTTGAGAAGAAATTTCTTCTCTTACATGTCAATATTCGTGGGTGCAAAAGGTGCCTAACAATCAAGCCATACCATTTAGGTTATTCTATTTAGGATATGTCTATGAACCATACATTAATCAATCACAAATCATTATGAAGTTTCACTGTGATACCAACTGTAACATGCCCGCCTATCAACTGTCCATGCACATTTTTAGCAGTCCATCAAGAGACAAATCTAAGCGATGCTGTTGCCCGGCACTCCCATGGAATGTTACGGAGTTTGTCGCCTAGGGTTTCTCGAGTCCACCTCATAATGGAACTTCACGGCCACAAACCTACTAGGATCGATTTAAAATTTGGGTTCCTAGTAGTCAAGGTCTCCTAACAGCATTCTAGTGTCGATGGACATCCTACTTTACGTAGAGATACCCAAGTAGAAGCAGATCTATGCCACACTTGGTTCAAAGAGAATGGGAAACTAGAGGGATATGCCACTCAACCTCTATACTCGTAGGGCATAGTCCCATTTCGATCACCCAAAATAGAGTGAATTGGGGTTCTAACCTAATACTTACTAAGGGTCGATCATCTATAAAACCTTGTGAGAAGCCTCCCAGTTCTCTGGGACCACCCTGCCATAGGATGGACCCGTTTGGGGTCCCACCCACCCGATTCTCTCAATAGGCATTCTTTAGTTATCTAATTAGGTCCTATTACATTTATGTGTGACATTTAAAATCAACTTCCTTAATTAAGCCTTTTAGGGAACAGGATTCATTCGCGTAACTTATAGCATTGACACGAAAACAGAGCAAACCATCCTTTTGGCAAACAACTTAACTTATCTTTTAGTTAATCTTTATCTCCTGCCCATGTAGAAGAAATTATATATCCCTTCTGCCACCTTGTAAAAGTACCCGGTCCAAATCACATGGCACCATAATTTCCTTCCTTTATCTAGAATAGGATCTTCCAACGCCACAGACATTGGGGCCACAACAGCCTTCAACTCCGTTTCCGACTTGGCAAGGAGTGGCCAAAGCTCCACCTAACTCATAAGCTGCCTAGGAGTGAAACACCATTTCCGTGGTTGAAATTTTCATCACTTGACCTTCGGCCTGTGAAAAGCAATACCCTTCTCGGGTTAATATGCGGTGCAATCCTGGAGGTGATCCACCATTGCAAAGAACCTTTCCTTAATTAAATCATTTAGAAGTCAAGCACAGTCAAGGAAATCAACCCTTATATCATCTTCCAAGAAAACATTCATTCATCCTCATGGCAATTTGTCATCATAGACCCCCGCCATGAATTTACTATCAATCACAAGCACTTGGAATAATCATCCAAACCACAATCCAACAATCAATTGACTGTAAAAGCATTTAGGGTGTTGTTTGATCAACCAACAAAACCAATTGCATTTTTCCAAACAATGCAAGAATGGACGTGATAACATTTTCATCCGCCACTTCCAAACATGGATGAGTGCAAAAAGAAAGTCATAGTTTTAACTCTTGCACTTGAATATGCATCCTACAATTATAAAGATGGAATTTATCCGCTTCAATGACCTATTCTCATGCGGCATAGTACGGGACCTAATGTATCTCATGCAAGAATCAAAGCAAGCATCTAACAATTTGGAAATGTATTACTTATATCCAATATCTTAGTTGTATTGACAGTGATACCCCCACTCGAAGCTTCATTCCTAGCTGTGGGATTGCCATCTGCACGCAACATTCTTCTCTTTGGGGGCCATCGTTAGCAAGTAGATTCGAGAGATAAAGAAGAAGGAATGAATTTGTTTGAGATGGGAGAGCATAAGAGAAGATGGCTTAGTCGAAGATCGAGATAGGGGGAATTAAGCTAACTCTTGCCCTCGCACTCTCTCTCTCTCTCTCTCTCTCTCTCTCTCTCTCTCTCTCTCTCTCTCTCTCTCTCTCTCTCTCTCTCTCTCTCTCTCTCTCTCTCTCTCTCTCAACCTCTCGAGGTCTCCTTGTGCTTCCTTGTGCCTCCCTAACTACTCCCCATGCCTCATATTTATAGCTAAACAAGAAAAAAAGGGTTGTGACTAATAAGAAGAACTCTTTGTGGAGGGGATCTTGGAAAAATCAGTGATATGATGCTCAAATCATAAATTTGATGGTTCCATTGGCTCCGAAATGGTGGTAAAACTGCAAGACACTTGATTAGAAATCTTTCAAATCACTCCTTTTTCTTCTCCCTGTTTGAAGTGTCATTTACTACTAGTAAACTGCGATTGCAGCACGCGTGATTTTGCCAATCCTTCTTTTTTTGTATTAAATCTTCAAAACTAGCTTAAAAATCACTAACATTTTTTTAACATGACGTCCAGTTATAGAAATTTCCATATCTTTTTAGAATATTTACAATAAGTAATATCTAAAATATGTTAGTTTTTCCCAAAAATCTAATATTTTTGGAACATCCATACTATACACATTAACACTAGTGATTAATATGGCTCATAACTCTCCTTCACATTGTAACTTCCATGAATGATAGCTACTCTCCTTGTCAATCCGAGAAAAATATCAGATTATGACTCTCGATTTTTTAATATATTTTTAATTAAATAAAATTGTTACTTATTGATGTTAGTTAGTTTTTACTTTAGTTAGTCTTTAGTTAGTAATCTTACTAACATATTAATTGACTAACTAACTTTTGAACTAACCAACTAACTATTAATTGCATGGAAATATTATAAACTATCAAGAAGAGCCCCAACTAGAGACTCTGTAGATTTGAGTAAATTTGAAAACATAGAAGACATGGGATCCCATTCTTTCAAATTCCATTATAAATGTTCATATTTGTACTTTGCATGTAGAGATTAGAATAATTGACAAGCTTCTCAAGCTAGGATTGATCCTCATCCCAAGAGAAGTATAGACCATGTTGCAATGTATTTCAATGAACTACCCCTAACTCTCGACTCTTTACCACATCCCAAGAAGTTATTAGAATTTGCAATCTCTAACTACAAAAAGACAAATACCAAATAAAAGTTAAATTCAAACTTCTCATTTTATTTTACAAAGTCAGAGATAATATTACCATTTCATTTTTATCATGCTTAAGTTTAGTTTGATTCTATAGATTGATTGACAATGATATCTCATTGGTTTCTTTCAATATCAAAAACCTCTACAATGATTGCTAAACAATAATCCTCTTTGAGATTAAAGAGCCTTTTGGATGTCTAACAGTAGTATGTATTCCTTCTCCTTGATGGGAAAAGTTAGTAGAGAAGGAACAATATAGCAAGAAGGGGAGTGAGACACAATATCTACATTTGCATGGATTTCTTCAATAATGGTCTTAGATCTAAATTGAGCAATATCCAAATTATCTACAATAGATGCTTCATGTTGAGGGTCCACATGCTCATTCATATCCTTCTCATCTACAAGCTCATGCAGTAGGCAAAATATAAAAGGCATCACTACCTCCAATTGTTGTTCATTAGCCTCTAAAGGATATTTAACAAGAGTATACACAATAAATGTAGCAAACTTTGACATTAGCTTACATTTCTTAAAGTGAGTGGAATAAAACACATTTATTGCATAAAACCTGACAAGAGAATGAGTTCCACATTTCCTTGTGGACAATGACTTCTCTATATTTGAGATCCCAATAGGTATATGTACATATTCCTTTGTATCCTTTTCAATCATAGGCAATGCTAGACTTTCAAACTCTAGAAAATCCTCCATACAAAAGTTTTTGCAAAACTTCAAGACATGATAAAGATACCAATAAGGGTTGAAAATATCATTTGCAATTCATAATAAAACAACTCCATGCCATTCTAAAGGGACTAACCTTTGTGATTTGGGATAGACCAAGAACCCTCAAGAGTGACTTACATTTGCCTAAAGATTTCTTAGGCATCCCCACACTTGTTGCTAAGCAAGGAGAATAAGCAAAAGGAATTTCAGGAGCCAAAGATGCTAGAGCACTAACTAGACCCTTTGACCTTATAGACAACCTTCTTCTTTTCCTCTTATGTGTTTACAAAACTACAAAATCCTAAAAGCTTTTGGAATCTGATACATTGAGTAACAGTGAAGATATAGTGCAAATAGACAAGTCCACACCAAAATGGAAGTCACTCCTCACTTCATATCTTAAGACCAAGAGAAAAGGAGATCCAAGCAGTAGCCAAAATGATGATATGGTGCAAAGAGCCAAAATGAAGATCCACTCAAAGCCATCATCATGCCCTAAAATGGTAGGGAACAAAAAATATAAGTCATAGATTTAATCATTTTATGATAACTTCCTTTAAGGCTGAAAATGGTTGCATTTGGTTGTCAATGCTATGATTGATGAGAAATGTTGAGGAAAACAAGAAAAATTAGTCATCTAATAATTTCTTTATAAACACACAACACCCAAAACATTGCGATTTTAAGAAAAATCATGTGATTTTAGGGTTTTGTTGTGCATATGGTGTTTGCATGGGATGAAATGTGATTAAAAAATAATTCTCAATATGCTTAATCAATCTACATTAGTGAATCAAAAAATATTGGTATATATCAATAAATAAATAGAGAAAAATAGAGAAAAAAATAGGTTTTTTACATTCGAAAAATTAAAAAAATAACATTTGTGTTTATGAATGTATGATAAGGCTGAGGCATGAGGGCGAGCCTTAGTTCAGCCCTATCGTTGTGTTAAACTAGGTATTTACTGCTTTTATGAAGACAATTTGCATTAAAAATTCTCTCTAAACCTACCATCAAATGCACAAACTTAAGTGGTAGGGAGAAGGGGGTGTTAAGGGCTGATAATACACTGATTTATGATTTTTTTTTCATGTGTGGCATATAGGACACATGGTTTTTTCAAATTAAGAGGGTCCAGTAGCATGAGCATGCTTGGTGCTAGCCCTATGCAACACAATAATCTCATTTAGAGAAAAGGTATGAAACAACATATTTTTACACCTTCACAATGTTAGTTGTTGATGAAAAAAATGTTTGAGCACTATAAAGCATACACAATTTCATTGCACGCAACACATGGTATCATCCTGGATGCACAACAATTGTTTTCATGAACATTGACCCACGCTGAGAGTGAGGTATTCTAAGCCATAGGGTTAGTGCTTCATTCCTTGGGGGAGTGTGCCGTGAGGAATATATTACATCTCTTGGAACGATCAATTAAAAGAGTGGAGCATGCATCCTATGTGTTCTATGTATAAGCAGCATATCTCGTGGCCAATCCTCGAGGTGTAGAAGAGCCATAGAGAGGTCACAGCAGTTAGCTAAGGGGCGCTCCCTTTGTCTGTACTTATGTGGTGCCTCCTCTAAGGAGTGTGGGAAGGGTTATCAGTTGGATTACAATCCACAATTTAGATGTGAAATTAGATATCTTGCAATGCCATAAGAAAGCTATGCATGGGTTGTGCATGATAAAGTGTTGCATCAATTAGGGAAAAGCTTGTGATATCACAAAAAGACTAGTGACCTACTATTTTAAGTTGTGACCTAAAGGGAGTGGTATATATCACTTTATATGAATGCACCTTAAGAATGAATAGGCTATTGTGGATTATACCTTCTTTTATAAAGCATCTAAAGGATGTGTTTGTGGTTTGTTGAATTTTCTTTGAGAAAGATTGATCTTTTTATGGAATATTTAGAGAGTTTGTTTGGATTGATATTATGAAAAATGATTTTTTTTCTAGCTATTGTTAATAAGCTAATTGCATGATTGTGTTTGCACAAAAATCATTGTGCCTTCATGGGTGGATTTATAGTTACACGCTAAACCTCCCCCAAAGTTAGTGGTGGGAGCCCTTCACCAAGAGATTGTTTGACCATGCTAGAGATCAGAGCTGACCCTAGATGTGAGAGGTTTGTCCGTAGGAACCCTTAGGTAGGAGGAGGTGAGGGTGCCAAGGGGCTCTGGCTAGTAAATCCCTTATGCCCCTAGGAATCGCCCAATCCCTATGTGAACCAGGATGGACTTCTTGGAGGGCCATGATCCTAGATAAGGGTGGATTGGTGGATTGTGAGCCCAAGATTGAACACAAGTCTCAAATGGATGGAATGTCGAGTTAGCATTGTACCTTGGAGGTGCAAAATATGAAGGGGATGCAATGGCAGTGGAGAAGGAGAAGAGGAAGATGCAGGAGAGAAGAGCACACACAATGTAGGTGGTGTCAAGAATGATATATAACAACCTTATTGCACTATCTCATATATATGAATAAAGAATATGGGTGGTCAGTGTACACGGGCATGCCCAAGGGCCAATGGGCCAGGGAGTGAAAAAACAAAGAAAAAGGAAAAGAGATAATGTGAGGAATCATGACATCTCACCCAACGCCCAATCGGAAAGTGAGCTGTGCAATAAATGGGAACCTCTGTGAAAGAAGAGTCAAGCATCCTCGAGTCCATGGCATCCAGGAGACAAGTGATCCCACAGCTCCATAGAACAGCGGAGCAATCCAAGAATGCTTCTCATGAAGCAAGCACAACTTATGAGTGCAAGGTTGTAATGCATAAGTATCAGAGTAGAGCATAGCATCAGCGTGGCACATAGGAGATAGCTGAGAGCACATAGACTCTCCAAAGTCAATCATAGAAGAAGGGCTAGCATCCCAGACACATGTGAGACGGGGAATTAAGAGAATATGTGGCCTTAGTGAAGCAAAAGACTGACATACGGCTGTAGCATCAACCATAAAGTGCATTGAACGTGCATTAAGAGACTTGAGAGATGTTTGTGTCTCATAAAAGACAGCATGACGGCTGCATATAACCTGCTGGGCATCCAAATCCCATAACCTGTAAGCCTGAAAGTCATCATCTCCATAACCAAGGAGGATACATCTGCATGGCATAGGAATATCTCGCATACATACAAATGCCTGGCAGCCAAAGAAGCAACCTTTGCCTGCAGGGTTAGGCACATGCCATTACCAATCTTATAATATCGTGGGCATAGGAAATCAATGATAGACTGCTAACAATAGGATTGAAAGCTAGGAGAGATAGCATGACTCTCATAATCCATTTACAAGCACCTAGGCCTGCATCCAACAGAATCATAAACCTGTCAAGCATAACTGTGGCATCCTCAATCCGTACCAAGGGAAAAGTCCAAACACAGTGGGTGGCATGATCCATGAAGGTCACAAAATGTGAAGCTCCACCAAGTGATTGGGTAGGCATAGATCCATATACTGCACAATGGACAAGATCTAGAGGATCATCCTCTCACGATTGCCATGAGCCAAAGGGGTTTTGCAAGGACCATAAGTACAATCAAGGCAAGCATCAAGATCTACATGTGACAAAGGAGGCAGCAATGAGTCTGAACGAGACAATATCTCCATCTCTCTGCGGTGCATATGGCCTAGGCAATAATGCCATAACAATGCATGTGGTATTTGAATAACTGCAATCATAGAATCTCCCACATGAGAGACATGCACTGGGTAATGAGAACCAACTATTGAACCTCTGGCCAAAACCAAGCAACCATGACAGATCTTCCATGACCTATCCTGAAGAGAAATAGAGTAACCTGCATGATGCAATTGACGAATAGGCATCAAGCTCTTACTAAGCATAGGAACATGTAATACATCATGGAGCACAAGAGAAGTCCCATCATGCAAAGCTAGGTGTATGTCCCCTGTACCAACAATAGCATAAGTTTGCTCAAGGCCCAAATCAATACATCTATCAACCTCCCTGTAAGAAGAGAACCATGCTCTATGAGGGATAACATGACAAGAGGCTGAAGAATCCAACAGCCAATCAAAGACATAGGCCTGATCATTGAGCAAGTAAGCTATAGGGAAACTAGATGATAGGAGGACATGCTCAATTGCATCATCATGGGTAACTGCATGTACCTCACCACTAGAAAGAGTGGTAACACTTGCTGCATCGCTGACTCTCTACTCATGTTGAGTCTATCTCTATCTCTCTGCTCTCTAATTTGTCTAAAACATTTTCTTTTAATATGCCCAAGCTTTCCACAATGGAAGCATACAACATCTATAACTGAAGAACATGTAGAAGACGACAAGGACGTTAACTCATGTCAGAGGTCACTTTTCGACCATTATTCTTTCTTTTTGAATATTCTACTGTCACGTTTTCCACCAAAATCATGCTTCTTTTTTCATCTGCATTCATTTGAATCATTGTTCTCTCCTCTTCACTTTGTTTCTTAGTTCTTAAAGCAGATTTTACTCTGTCATAAAATTTCTCACCAAAATCACATCCGGTTCTTACCAGCAGTCTACATTGGTCTCCCTTCGTCTCCTTTCACAAAATCTTGAGAAGGTGATCAACAATCAAAAGAGTCTCTACACAGATGACCAATACCACTTACTTGCTGATTGAGCTATAGACATATGGTCCTCCATGGACCTAAGACGAGATCATCTCGTTAGTTTTCAGCAAACCCAACTAGGTTGGGACATCCAAGCCGCATCTTTACTTCGACCCCTAAGACATCCATTCTATAAGATTTTATTTCAACTAAATCCAGGCTTTTTCTTCAATCTCTTTAATTTGATTCATAAGAAAATGGGTAAAATAATCCCATGGTGTTGATACAAATTGGTAGGGATAGATATACTAAGGATAATCCTCAAGCTAATAGAATAGAAAGTGAAAAATTTCACCTTGATCTTGGCACTTGAAACTAGAATATCTTCATTATACATTGTTGTAATATCAACTTTTTAGCAAGCACTAATGGATAAGACAAGGATAATATATTATAATTAGAAGAAAGGAAGTACTTTGATTTTTGGGAGACAAAAATATTTATGTAGTAATAGATTAAAAACGTTTATTATTCAATTTTTAGTCTCTTAAAATATAAAAAATATTAAACAAGTAATAGATAGAAGTATTAGTGATATTGTGTATCATATCAACTTTAGGACTAAGACGATTTTATATGTGCAGAATGCTTCGAAGAATATGAAGGATACAACTTCTTACTTGATATTAGCTCTTGGGAGTATTTTTCTCATCATACCCTCAACTATGATTAGCACTATGGGGTTTCAAGTTTCAATATCCTCAATTGTGATTCTTATTAGCACTATCAGATTTCAATACCTAAATGGTGGCTTCATGTCATGGGATGATACTACTCATGCTATCATATCCTAGCAAATCTCTTAAGATCTCTTCCCTTGATTTGTAAGAAGAAATAGAAAGGACTTGACTCTATTTCTTTCTCTCAAAACTCTGATTCTAATGCAAACTGATTTTATAATTGAAAGCCTCACTACATTATTGATGCTTTATCCTTGTATATCTTTTTTCAAATGTAATAGATCTCAATTTCACAAAAAAATGACCATCAAAATAATCTTTGTGATTATAGATCTCCTTTACTCTATAGCATTCATGATCTTATTTATTTTTAAAAAATAGTTTAAAGAGTATTATATGATGTTATACAAAGTTCTCTACATGAAATAACATGAACTTTTGACAAGTCAATGGAGTTAGATAAATAAATTATTAATGGAGTCATTTATATAATAATATAAACTATTGATAAATCAATGGAGTTAAATAAATAAGTCATTAATAGTCAAATTCTTATATGAAACCCATGATAATAGATATAATTATTCAATATCTCTTCAATCTTTTTCTATAGCTCAAAAGGATAGAATATACTATTTAGTAAAGATAAACTATATTTCATAACTCTTCAAGAAGATACCCTCTCTAAAATAAAAATATTTTAGTGAATTGATAGAATGATTAGCAAATAAGTTATTAAAAATATATATTATCTCAAAAATATATAACTATTCATATCTCTTATATATTTTTAAAGTTCTTAAAGAATATAGAATATCTATAGCAAATATATACTAATGCAATATCTATTCAAAAAGATAGTCTATTTTGGATCCAAATTATGTAATGATAGGTAGAAAAAAATGTAAAGGAATAGCCAAAAAAAATTTAAGCTTTAGGATAATAGTCACATGTGACTCTCTGATAATGTTATAATCTTTATTTTTAATAAGACCTTACACCTATTTAAAAAATCCAAAAATTTTCATAAAAGCATTAGATACTTAAAGATTTTTGGAAAGTTTTTAAGAATTTTTTGAGCTCATTTGTTATTTTAAAGCTATTTTAAGAAAAAAAGGAGAAGAGGATCCTCCTTATATGTTGTAAGGAATAAGGGGAGTTGAGTGTGAAGGGGAAACCCTAACCCAAAAAAAGCACAAAAAAAAGGCCATCATGATATGCAGTGAATAGGAGGGTTGGGTGATTCACGCCATATCATGATGGCCTTTTTTTTTTGCATTAAGGGGAAGGGAAAACCCTAACCCCAAAAAAGTATTAAAAAATCACAAAAATAGGCCATCATGATATGGCGTGAATAGGGGGGTTGGGTCATCGCGCAACCCCCCCCCCCCCCCCCCCCCCATTCACGCCATATCATGATGGCCTTTTTTGTGATTTCTTTGTGCTTTTTTTGGGTTAGGGTTTCCCATTTCCCTCAAGACCATTCACACTCAGCTCCTCTTATCCTCTATAGCATTAGGAAGATTCACATGTATACTCTCAATACTTCATCCCCCCCCCCCCCCCCAATGCCACATTGGATTACAAAGCATGACAAGATGCTCCCCCTTAATCCACAAAAATATGCCTTTATAAATCAATCTATAGTAAAATGCAATATATATTCTTTCTCCTTGGCTTGGAAGGCTCACTTCCTTGAGCAGAACAGGATCTAGTTTGATTTGTTGCCTGATCACGTACTCTAGGGGAGATTGAAACCTTGGCAGTTGTCTGCTTTGTCATTGTCATCACTGTTGCGCCTGAGAAAATGACAAGAATAGTAAAAAAAAACTACTCGCTGGTATGGTCGATATGACATGGAGAGGATAAGTTGATACGACGCGAGAGCAGCAAAGCCAATTTTTCACACGATCATATTCACGTTGTATTGTGGAGCAGCTCATACGGCACGAGCGTGGCAAAACATAATGTTTGATACTATACTTCTCACTTCGTATCGTGGATGACCTGATATGGTGCGAGAGTGGCACAACGAAATCTCCGTAGGGATCCTCCTCGCTCCGTATCGTGGACGAGTAAACATGCGCGTGCAAAGTACACCCCTCCCCCTATAATGTCTTATTTTTTTGTAAGACCTTAAATCCATTTAAAAAATTCCAACAATTTTTCATAAGGTTATAAAGCTCTGAAAAAAATTTAGAAAATTTTTAAGATTTTTTTGAGCTTGTTTGCTATTTTAAAACTATTTTTTAGCAAAAAAGAGTCTAGAATGACCAAAAAAATCACCAAAAAGCACCCAAAAATAGCATACTATGATATGGTGCAAAAAAGGGGTATTCGAGGACCTCAAACACCCCTTTTTTGCATCATATCATGATATGCTATTTTGGGTTTTTTTGTGATTTTTTTGGTTATTTTTAGGTATTTTTTTCTTTAAAAAATAGTTTTAAAATAGCAAAAAAGCTCAAAAAAATCTTTAAATTTTTCTAAATTTTTTTCAGAGCCTAATAACTTCATTAAAAAAATTTGGAATTTTTTGATGGGTTTAAGATCTCATAAAAAATAAGTCATTATAAGGGGTTATACTTTGCACGCGCATGTTTACTCCACGATACGAAGCAAGGACTCCTCCTATGGAGATTTCGTTGTGCCACTCTCACGCCATATCAGGTCATCCACGATATGGAGCGAGAAGTATAGTACCAAACATCATGCTTTGCCACGCTCGCGCCGTATCAGCAGAGCTGCTCCACGATACGGCGCGAATAGGACCCTATGAAGATTTGACTTTGCTGCTCTCGCATCGTATCAACTTATCCTCTCCATGTCGTATCGACCATACCAGTGAATAGTTTTTTATTACTCTTCCTGTCATTTTCTCAAGCAGTAGTAATGACAAGGACAAAGCAGACAACTGCCAATGTGCCAATCTCCCCTAAAGTACTTGATCAACCAACAAATCAAGGATATTTCTGATAGATTTTCAAGAATGTTGACTAAAATTGGCCTGCAAAAGAAATGGTAGCTTGCAGCAATTCTTTCTCTTTAGGAGGCAGTTGAAGACTTTGTTATTGACTTTATGAATTATGCTTAAGATCACCCTAATGAACAAAGATTTTAATATGATTAGCATAATAAGGTACCGAGAATTATGTTTGCAAGAGAGAAATCGATGTACTTGGCCTTGTTAATTATAAGAGAATGGGTGAGGTGTATGGTCAAATGGTTATCAATGTTTCTTACACTTCTGAGGAAGAGGACTATCTTAGCATATCTCATGAGGACAAGCCCATGCTAGTTGTAAAAAGGATATTTAATTTTAGATTCTGTAGTTTATTGTTACATAAGGTAAGGCATTTTGACTCTCAAAATTTTTAGTATATAGAATGATTGTGCTATTGATTGCAAATAACACGCCTTTATTTTTGCTATTAGCTTTAGGGCATTGATTGCAACTCTTAGCCAATAAATCTCTAAAATTATGTGTATTGTTGATCCATTGTTATCAATGGAATTGTTTTCGAGATTTGGTTCAAATATAGCAATGTCTTTCAAAGCTTTTGATTCCATCACAAACTACCATATTTTTTTTCATTACATCGGATACACTCACCAGAGAAATTATCCTCATGAACTCTCTAAGTGGTATCCATGGCCAAGGAAGAATGTGGGTTGAATGGAATACTAATTACTTTTTTGTTAATTATTTATTTTATTTGATTGTGTATCTTAGTTACATGTTTCCATTTGCAGTGCTGGCAGGCTCGTGACTACCTTCTTGGACACCACATATGAGGATATTGTTGATCCTAAAAAACCATATAACTCTCTCTGACAAGAAGTACCATCGCAAAGTCATATATATACTTGTGGAAAGAGAGTGCTTTTCAAATGTCTGCAGGACAATAGATTCAAAGATACTCAAAATAGATGGAGTGAATGTAAGTCTCTTTCGTATTGTTAGTTTTTTTAGGGACCCTTTTTTAGTTTACCAACTTATTACATTTTTTTTCGTAGTGCTAAGATTGCCCTAACTCATATATGCGGTGGATAAGGGAGCAATGTATTGAGTTTATTTTGGATAGGGTAATCACGCTAGTTGATTCCAACTCCCCTCCATAAAGCCATGAAACATGCATAATAAAAGAACCCACAATCTGATCAGCATAGATAATGTTTGCGAACACCTTATGAATTGCATGGAAGGTTCCACTTAAGCTTTCCATAGGTTGCCATTCAGTACTTGTTGACAGAAATATATCTACAACCAAGAATTCATTATTAGTACTTGCTTAAATGAAAAAAAGTACATACGTTATCAACTCAAGTCTTACAATGTGTTTGCTGTGAAACAAGCTTGTTTGGAGGCAAGTGCATATCCAAACGAGCATGTTTGCTGCGAAACACACTCATTTGGAGGCAAGTGCATATCCTTCACCATGTAAACATGTTGCAGTTTGATAAACCACCCTTCATGCATAATTTTGAAAGAAATGATACGTCCCTTCCAATGATGTTTAATATCCTCTCATTTTTTTCTTTTCACCTTGTGAGAGTCCTTGCAAGAGGGCAGCATGGCAACCTAATCGTTTATACTAAAGATCTTTGGCTCCCAATTTTCATCAACTCTGTGGCTATAGACAGTGCAAGAGTTTACTAAATGAGAAGAGCGCCTTCTAGATGCCATACTTAAATTAAATTCGCAGAGAAAGAAGCTCATCGAGAAATATGAATGAACTAAAAAGTAGAGAGAAGCTCACCGAGAAAGGTGAATGAACTAAAAAGGAATATTAAGAAGACTAATGAAAATATATTGGGTGCCAAAAAGTTCTTGACTTTCAAAAAAATCATCATTAACTTCACAGTAACTTTATTATGTCATTTGTCAAATTTTATAAGTAAATAAGGACTTCGGGACTACTAAAACATGTCAAACTTTCGAGATTTTGGCTAAAAAGGAGGAGAGAATCACGAAGTGGACTCTACTATCTCCAAAAAAAGAGGAGACAAGAATACCATATTCTTGCACATGTGGCAAACTCTCTTTGGCCCTTTTCTTAATCCCGTGATTAACAATAGTGCATTTTTTGAAGCATTTTTGGCCCTAATGGAGCAACTGCTCTCTGACCTGTATGGGCAAAAGCAACCCAACTAGCATAGAAGGTAGGCAACACAAAAGCAATAAAGAAAAGAAGTCCATTGATCAAGGAGTAACCTGCAAAGAACCAAGCTTTAATGAGCAATGAAAGCTCAATAACCAACTGCCAAGACAATGGAGCAAGCATTGCTCAAACATGTATCTGCATCCAAGTAAATCCAAGTTCCACAATCGGGGCATTAAGGGTCAAATAGCATCTAAGCTGCATAAGTGATAAGCCAACCAAATGCAAACTACTCCACAAAATTCTCAAATGCAAGTCGATTCAATCCCAAACATCTGCCAAATTACAGCCGAACCCAAATGCATCCATATCAAACATCAATCCCATAATGGGTAGCACAGGGCATAAACCTTGTTAAGTGAAATGCCAATTGCAAAGAAAATGATAATGAACCAAGAATTGAGCTCTACACTTTTCTCAAGAAGCATCCGGGAGCATAAACATCAAAGTGGCATCATCCAAATACATCAGCATATCATCTCGAGTAGTCGGGAGCACCGTAGACCATAAGCATAACCAAACTAGAGGTAAAATAACCTGTCAACCAAGGTAGCATAAATCCCAACCAACAAGGAAGTGTCAGTATCCAAATCAAGGCTCAATAACTCTCAAATAGCATATCTGGGTATAAACCATGATGACCAAGCATCAATACATCCAACAAGACACCCAAATGTCAAAAAAAGAGCATTATGCATAAGCCGTCCTTGATAAATCCTTACTGCCTAAACAATGTACAACAGTAAATCCCTACATGAATCAAGCTATGGAAGCTCAAACTAAGTCCCAAAGCATCTGATAACATTAGGCAGATATCCCCAAAGCATCTAGGCATCAAATACCAAGCCTTGGGAGTATCACATAAGCTAAGAGCATGACATTTTCTTGCTGTAAATCAAACTCATATCTGTTGTAGAAAATTTTGTAATCAAAATTTGGCAGATCTAATATCGCCATTTCATTCGGAGCGTGATAAAACCCCAAGTTAGACTCTTACCTTGCCTAAATCGGGTTCCGAATGCTCGAGATATGAGAAAAAATGGGATTTTTAAGCCAAATTTTGAAACATGTGCAAAAAAACATGAGCTGCTATAGTGGGGTCTGATGATTATCCTGAGGATAAGGGGAAAAATGGGGGCATACAAGGTGCCCAATGAAGCCAAGGAACACTTGCAAAGAGCCTATGAGAGCCGGGGAGAGGCGGGAGATGAAATTTTACTTCGGGGGGAAGAAGCCATGGCTGGCAAAGCTCCAAGCTCTAGGTCTTCAATCTGAGCCGAAGTAATGACAGGCCAAGCTCCATGATCAAGCTTTGATCCAAAGCTCTAATACCAGTTGAAGGGGATGCAATGGTAGTGGAGAAGGAGAAGAGGAAGATGTGGGAGAGAAGATCACACACAATGTAGGTGCTGTTAAGAATGATATATGACAGCCTTATTGCACTATCTCATATATATGAATAAAGAATATGGGTGGTCAATGTACATAGGCAGGCCCAAGGGCCTTTTACCCCAACAGAATAAAAATACATTGTTTTGCAAATGCTTCCAAAGGACTGTTTGACATTGTCTTTGTTGTGGGTGGCAATGAAGGCACTAGTGTCTAATGGTTTATTAAGGAATCTTTCTTCACATGTCAAACATAAATGTATTAGGATAATTAGATAACTAAAACACATCCCCAAGGAAAGTGGAAGGGTGAGATTCCCAATGGATTTGTTTTATGGATGGGTGGTCTCGGTAAGGCAAAAGTTTTCATTCAAGGTGCTAGCTTTAGGAAAGTGGTTCAATGAATGACTACCTAGCATGTTGTCTTAGACCCCAATCAATGTCATTTTAGGGAGAATAGAGTCGAGACTATACCCTATGGGTAGAGGGGGTGATGGGTATTGATCCCCCTCATTTCTCACTCACTATGAACCAAATGCAGCATTGATTTGCTTTGATTTGAGTTAAAAATGTAGTGGCTCAAGGACTGATGCTAGTTAAACTATTAGGTGACCTTAGTGCTGAATCAGGAGCCCTGATTCAGGTCAATCTTTACAGGTTATTGCTAGAACCTTATGTTGCAAAGTGGACTCAAGAGAGCCTAGACAACAAGCCATGTGTTATTCTGAGTATTGAGTGGCATCACTGAGAAAAATTCTCTCGATAGACCACTAAATTGTACCACTGTGAGGGCTCTTCAATCGGGCACGTTACATTTATACACAACCTAGCCAACTCAACATGTGGTGGGTGGAGAGGAACACATGACTCATGCACAGTGTACACATGGCAAACGTGTGTTAGAGGCACAACATGTGGGCCGAACATAGCGGAAAGATGGCCTCTATGCTCATGTGTGTTGAAAGTCGATCGTTAGAAGCCGTAGCGAATTAGTTTATGCCATGTGTCTCAGGAAACCCCATATATATAAGACCCAACCTAGCTTAACTGGACCATTTTTGCTCCCTATGCAATGGTGTGAATGATGCTCTCAAGGCTCCCTCTCTCTCAAGTTCATGTCATATATTGCCCCCCATTTTCTTATGTAGTCTCTTCTTCCACAATATGGCGTGCATTTTCAATCTGTTCACCTCTCATCTTGCTCTTTGCATTTTATCTTCAACTTCAAGAATTCGCCATCCTTGCCACTGTTCCATGATACAACATGATAATCCCTCTCATATTCCAACTAATGAGCCTTCCAAGCTAGCAAAGAGAAAGATGAGATTCATGTTTTATTATGTGCAAAAGTGTTTCAAGGAGATAAGGAAGGCCCAAAAAGCTACAAAGCATGTAACTTCCAAATATTGCTTTCATTAGAGTTGTCAAGGATATTTCTAACAAATTGTCAAGAGTGTCACACTGAATTTAGCCTTAATGAGAAATGGCAGCTTGCAACTATTCCTTGTCTATAGGAGGCAACTGAAGATTTTGTCATTGACTTTATGAATGATGCTTACACAGCTGCTACTCATGCTCATAGGATCGCCTTGATAAACCAATATTTTAACATGGTCAACAGAATCAAATACATATTCAATAAGACATTGAGATCATTACCCACTACATATCAAAAAGCCTTTGAGATCATTATCGTTCTCCCAAAATTGTTGGTCAAGAATGTGGTTTGTATTTAACAAGAGGTGTAGTTCGACAAGATTCTATCTAGGAAGAAAAAAGTCAAGAGGATATAGAAACCAAGGACGAGATTTACAAGAGAAAAATCATTTCACTTGGCCATGTCAATTATGAGAAGATGGGTAAAGTGTATGGCCAAATGGTTATCAATGTTTATTGCACTAGTAAAAAACAAGAGTACCTTACCATATCTCCTCAAGATAAGTCCATATTTGAGAAATAAGATATTCAATTGTATGACTTTGTAGTTTATTGTTACATAAGGTAAGGCATTTTGGTTCTCAAAATTTTTAAATGCTAAATTTGTAATGATTGTGCCATTGATTTCAAATAACTTTCCTATGTTTTTGCTATGGCGATAAGACATTTGTTGTTTCTCTCAACCAAGATATCTCTAAAAGTATATTTATTGTTGATCCATTACTATCAATGAAATTGTTTTTTAAGTCCTGGTTCAAATATAGCAATGTTTTTCAAGTCTTTTGATTCCCTTATGTCAAAAGGTATGCAATTTTTTCGAAGGATTAACTTATACTCATATGTTTTCATATTTATTACTTACTTTTGTTTGCTTTGCAAAGAGTATTGGAGTCTAATATATATCAACATACTTACTAAAGAAATCATCTTCATGAACTGTCTTGGTGGTATTCATGGTGGCTAAGCAAAAATATACACTGAATGAAAAGTTGCTTGCTTTTTGTTAATGGTTTATTTTGGTTTTTTTTTTTTAAGTTACAAGTTTCCATTTGCAATGCTGACAACATGCTTGTGACTACCTTCTTAGACATCACATGTGAGAATATTACTAATCCTGAAAAACTTTATAACTTTCTCCTATAAGAAGTACCATTGCAAAGTGATATACACACTTGCGGATGGAGAGTGATTTTAAATGTCTACGGGACAATAGATTTGAAGCTACTGAAGATAGATGGAGTGAATATAAGTCACCTTAATATTGTTCATTTTTTGAGGGATACTTATCACTCCACTAACTTATTACATTTATTCCTACAATGCAAGGTTTACCTTGATTCATATGAGTGGTAGATAAGGGAGTGATGCATTGGGTTGATTTGGCTTTCCTTGAATTGATAATTGTGCGCAACCCAATGTTCTTAATTATCATAAGCTTTTGTACACATTCCACTCCAATATGGAACATATTCTCCTCATCAATCATTGTAGGTTGCATGGCTCTTTTCTTACTGAAGTTATCACTCTCTCCTCTTCTCTCAACATGCTCTCCTTGTGTACAATCAAAATCAATCTCTCTCAACTCTTGTCTAGCATTCCAAACATAATGATCATTCAAGGTAAAGCTTTGGCTTGCATTTGGTGCAACATCTTCAACTTTCATGTATGGCAACCTGACTTGTGTGCCATTCTCTTGCAATTGTTACAAATAGGGTAATCTTAATGTGTCTACCATACCCATTCTTTTATTATCGTTACAAATAGGGAAATCCTAATGTGTCTATTATACCTTTCTTACTTTTGATATGATATCTTATGGGCAGATTTTTTCCCCACATCAAACTTGTCTTTGCAGGAAGTTACACACTCTAATTGACAAGCCAGAGAGCAGCTTGATGCTTGAGAAGTATGACGATGCATTCCTAAACTTACAAGAGTTACCTTGTCAACTATTTGGAACAGATTTTGTAAGAGAATTTGTGGAAGTTTTGCATGAAAACAACTTGCCTGGAAAATCTCACATGCTTTCAAATGCACTAAGGAAATTGCATTTTCTTGTGTTACTTTTGTAAAATTTCACAAGTAGTGGAATCTTGCGGCTATGCAACGAGCATTCCAACATCTGCAACAGAATAAACAGTCAAGTAAATTTAACAGGGAAAAACCCAAAACAGCACTGCTCACATGCAGTTGCATGCTCTTGTCTTTCTTTGAGACTTGCTGATGTTCATCACATCTTGTCTATACAGAAACTTTCCTAGGTGGGAGTTGCTGGTGCCTACTTTTCTCATACAAAGAAACGCCTTGATGCAGGAATCAAGAGGAATAATAAGAAGGCACAATCTCTAAATTCAGGTGCAGGAATTGATAACACTATACAAAACAACCTGACTATTTTTTACTTGAACTTATGCTTCTAAGAAGTTGAAAGTGCTGAAAATTTTACAGACCCAACAGCAGCCAGGTCCTCAACCACAATCAAACAAAAATAGATGAAATCCGTAAAGTACAGAGCTGGTTAGGTGTGATAGTAACACCCCAATCCAAGCAAACACAAGAAAATCAGACAGCCAGGGATAGGAATAGCATCATATTCAGAAGTCAAGTATGCTCCTTGCTTCCTTTGGCTTCCAGGCAAGAATGTTAGTGCACAGTGTATTAAGAAGGCAATGGTGCAAAGAACTACCATTGCCCACTGAACACAGGCCAGAATATGCTGACAGAGAAGGCAATAAACTTCCTTCAAATTAGTGGGGCCTACAAATTAGTGGGGCTGCATTAGGCCAGCTCAACAAACACCATCATTGGCTGAACCATGCCGCTTAGTGTACTGATTCAAAAGCAGCCAATTGCAAATATCTCATTATCATGCCAACTAAGAGCCATACAAATTGAGACCTCAAAGCATTTCTTGTCATCACATAATCAGAGTGCTGTGAAAACCACGTAATGCAATGTCAATTGTTTGGCAGATGAGAAAAGATGGATGATATTATCTCATTCGATAAAAGAAAGCCTTCAGGATCTGTAAGACGGATGAAAGAAAGGCCACTTTCTGCAAGAAGAATAGTCTCTGAAGAGAGCAGGTTGGCAAACAGTTCAGGTGATAGTGGCTTCCTGTTCAAATCAAAAGCCAGAGCATGACCACTTCGCACAAATGGCAGCAAAGCTGTGCAAATACAGAGAGAAACATCCATCCCAAAAGTTCTTGTAAAGTCCACAAGGTCCAAGCCTTGAGCAAGTCTTAGAGACAGCATGATACTGTCACACAACAGATCTTCAAGAGAGTTGCTTACTTTCAAGTCATGTGAAGAATTCTCTAAAGATTTCACAAAATCAAAATATGCCTTCCATTTCCTGGGCCTAGAGAATCTATGCCCATGTATGTAGCTCGTGGCACCCAAACCAAAGGCATAATAAGGCTGGTTTAGCCAGTATACAAGATTATGCTTGCATTGATATCCTGATTTAGCATAATTACTGATTTCATAATGTTCATATCCGGCATCCTTTAATTTCTTTGAGGCCAACCTGTAAAATGCAGCTGAGCTAACCTCATCCGGTAATGGATGCTGCCCAGGTTTGTACCACTGCCAGAATTTTGTGCCCTCTTCCACTTGCAAATCATAAATAGAGATATGTGTAGGTTCAGCTTCAATGGCTTTACACAGAGATTCTTCCCACAACCCTAGGGTTTGATGGGGAAGAGAGCATATAAGATCAAGGCTCCAATTCTTAAGCCCAGATGTATGCATGACGTCAATGGCATTATGAACATCATGCAACCCGTGTGACCTGCCGCAAGCTTTCAGAAGATCATCCTGGAAAGCCTGAATGCCAACAGAGACTCTGTTCACACCGCAGTCCATAAACTGCCTCAAAGAGAGCTGATCAAAAGTCCCTGGATCCATTTCCATAGATATCTCCGCATCAGTTTCAAGCCCACAGCAAGATTCGAGACGATCAATGATCTTTTGCAGCAGACAAGGGGGGAGCAAAGATGGAGTCCCGCCACCGAAAAAAACAGTCTTTAGCGGGCGAAGCTCACAGGCTGACAATGGCTGCAAGGTTGATGTGATCTCGGCGATGACAGAGTCCACATAGCTCTCCATGGTGGAGTCTATGCGGGGAGCGGTCAGATCATTGCGCTCACCGACAGCCATGATTGCAAAGTCGCAGTAAAAGCACCGCCGCCTGCAGAAGGGGAGATGGATGTAGGCTGAGGAAGGCAAGGGGCTGTTATCTGACGCTAACGTTACTGGAGCTTCGTTGTGCTTGGAAGAGAGTGAAGGTTGATCAAACCCTAATCCAGCTTCTCTGTGCAGCTCAAGCCCCAATCCTGTTGGAGGCCCTTTGAATTTTGGAGGAATTCCCTGTTTTGGCCAAAATGCTTTCTTGTCTTTCACGGGTATGCTTGCGCCTGACTCCGCGTGTATGGCAACATGAAGGCTGGTGCGGCGACCACGACAGCAGTCCAGCATCCTCCCCGCGCACAGTCGAGCCATCGTCATCCATCCGTCCTTCAGAAGCTGAGATGAGGAACTCGTTTGCTTCACGTTGTAACTAACTATCCTTTGCATACTCATCACTGGATAACTTGTCACTCAAAAGCCTCTCCTAAGTCATATGTGAGGTGCTCAGAGGCAAAGCTCCTTTACGCCAGCAATATGTGACGACACTCCCTTGGAGCCCTCATGGGGTAGGCAAGACCCACCCCGTGGAGCCCGCCTCATGAGGGATCACCCTCTATTCAGCAGTCCCACAGTTTTGCGGAAGCATTACGCGACACGACACGGAACGCAGAAGCATAACATGTCATGGGCAACGGAAGGTAACACGTAACGGACAAGGTAACACGACACGGAATGAGGGTAACACGATATGTGTATTATGATGTGCAACGGAGGCACGAGAATAATTACAAGAAATCTGAAAGGCTTGCGGGACGAGAAATCACGTGTAGAGGGTGGACATTATCAACGTGCATCACACGACGCCATCACGTGGGTGAGGGAGGCATACTACCCTCATAAATATGTGTGTGCATTCCGGTTGAGTTCAATTTCTAGGGATGGCTCAGTTGGATTGCCTTGCCTATACGAGTGGTCTTGGCAAATTATAACAAAATCTTGCATTTTAGTTTTTTGTAAAAGTCACATTTAAGCCTTAATACCTAGTTTCACTTTAATGATCATTTGATGCAAAACTCTTGATGAGAACTAGCTTGCTTCATCTCATCCTTGATGTAATGTGTGTTCATTAGTAGATAGCTTGTTACCTCACATTCGAGACTTAGTTAGCTCCTATATATTAAAACTCTACATTGTCTATTGGTAAGTCATTTGGCTTCAAACCTTATTATGGATTGCAAGTAGCAACCTTGCAAATGGAAGGCTTCCCATGAATGTTGAACAAAACTAGTATTGCTTGGCTCGCCTTTGTTTCATTATAGTTCTTGTGGTTTTTCTTTACAAAGTGTGCTGGTAAGGCATGTTTCCAATTATTTTTTAATTGCATTGAAGTGTAGCTTGCTTCAAATGTAGCGAGCATCATTTTTTAAGAGCACCATATTATGGCTTTGTTTTCATTTATTATATCATTAAGTGCTTATAGTGTGGCTTTCTTTTCATTTATTATATCATTAAGTGCATATATAGTGAAATGGTCAATTGATTGGAAAGTGGTTTTCTTAAGAGACACTCATTATTATGTACATGAAAGCTGCAAGTGTTGGGATCTAAGGAGCTTCATTTTAATATATAACTAAAAGTAGAAGATTAGGTTCATATGGAGAGATCTCAAACTATTTGTGTTTATCCTTAAATGTCCAAACATAAAATCTAAACATGGTGCAATATAAGTTATTATATGGATTTGTCAATCATGTATAAGCATCTCTAGTTATGGTACTTACTTGAGGCTCATTGAACATTGTGACACTTACTTGAGATTTGTGAATGTTGTGATGTGGATGCCTGTTGCTCAATTTTGTTGCAAATGGTGTTGCTAAAAACATAAGTGCCATATAATATGTATAGTGGATTGGTGGTGTAATTCTCTACAAATTTTATAAAGATGGGGTCCATACCCTCCCATGTTCACCAAAGTGCATCCTTAAATGTTACTTTTTTTTTTCAAGTAAAATGTAGTTGATTATATTACTCAAAAAAATTGTATTACAACAGAGTGCTCATGCTCAATAGACTAACTCAAGCTGATGCAAAGTCACTAATACATCATGCATACAAGCCTCTCAAGGCGGTCTTGGGGGGATGGGGGCAAGAAGCCATTGGGGGGGATATATCGCCAATTGGGGCTGCCTGCCTACATCATGAAGAACAGACCCTGGCTACCTCAAGTGTGCATGAAGTGACCTCAGAGCTCCTGACGAGCCCTGGACTTGCCCTGCACTTGATCCCATCAGCTGCGGAGGGAGTGGATGATGGAGGTCCAGAGTTCTACTGAGGTCGCATGTGCTAAAAGCCTCTCTCCGCTGAAAGCCTCCTAACACCACGCCTTCCAGATATGCCATGCAGTAAGAATCCCTATGACCTCCCATACCTCCGAGCGGTCTGCTATGGGCTCGAGTACCTGACGGATGGGTAGAGCCTCCAAACCGACCACTGTGCATGACCCTGCCTCAATAATGAATATCGTGTCCTGCATCCGGGCCTCATACAAAAGGTGATGGCCCTGGCTGACTGCCTGCCAACAGAAAGCTCCCCATGAGATACACCCAAGGCCGGGTGCTATATGGCGAAGGATGCGGCATGCTCCTCTGCACACGAGCTGCGCCTCCTTCCATGACCAAAGGCAGTGCTTTGGGGTTTCTAGAGGCTGCTGTGTGCAGCGCTTACAACCTCCCTCCTTCTGTATTTGGGCAAGCCAACTTCCCACCACCAAGCCTCCATGTGCCACTAGCCATAAGAAATATGACACCTTCCTCAACCTCTAACTATCCCATAGACGGCGCAGATGGTCTGTCGGAAGGGCTCCTTGATACTGTGCTCCACCTAGTGCCTGCTACGTGATGGCGCCCAGTCCATATCCTTCTACATCAGTACATATATGCCAATCCTGACAGTGTACTCTAGGAACCTGGGTGGCTTCTTGGTGACCGCAGAGGCCGCCGGCCATAGCCACTCTCTTGGATCCCACTCCAACTCATCAAGTAGATTGCTCTCCCAGATCCAAAGGCACCACTCCCTAAGCTCCTTCTAGAAAACATAGGGGTCCAGTCGCCATGTCTTTACCTAAAGGCCCACCACCCGAATCCTCCTCCACGAAAGGGCGGCAATCCCCTCATCCTACTGCCCTCTGTCAGGGGCTAGACATCCCCTCTCCTGAACGATGAAGAAAGTCCCCTGTGGGGTGCTACCCACTCTACCTGCCACCTAAAGGGGGGTGCTTGCTGGTGAAAACCTAGCTGCCCATACCTCCCCAAGCTCTATCGGCTCTCATATTGGGGGAGCAAGCCACTCCGAAAAGGTACTGTTGTGTCTGTCTCCCTTCTCCTCAACTCCACTCCTCTCTGGCAACCTGATACTCATTGTAACACCTCCTCATCCGCCATCCTGTACACCTCCCGCCATGTCCTGATGGTACGAGCCGGGCCGGCCTCCCACCCAGGCCTCCCACCCAGCCCACTGGATGTGGGGGCACTCACCTATCTATGCCCCTTTTCGATCTTTGACCTGGGGTTCCAGATCACCGGTTGACGGTCTATTTCCTCTTGGTAGCCTAGCGGGCTATAGATTAGGGCCTTACGAAGGTCTTGCCACACGCGGAATAAGCTGCAAAGGAAAGGTGATCTCGGGGGGTGATTTGGGCTGACGTGAAGATCCATCGTAGGGACGGCCTCCACTCACTACCAAGCCTCAGTCTACAGTCCTGAAGGCCCTCCTGCAATAAGACCTTCTAGGTCTGCCCGCCTGGTGTAAGACTGTGGACAACTAGCTTGCCCAAGAGGGCCATACTCTAATACTCTGGGTCTATGATCCCAAGCCCTCCCTTTGGCCTATGTCGTATGATGGCCGCCATGCCACCTTGACTTTGGAATCCCTGGAACCATTAGACCCTAACCAAAAGAATTTCCGCACTAGGCGGCAAAGCTGCACTATGCATGATGAGGAGAAGCACCAACACGAGGCAATGTACCACGCCGTTGCTAGGAGGACTTGGTTAACCACCAAGGCTCGTCCGGCTAGTGAGAGGCGAACCATACTCCGATAGGCTAGTGAGAGGCGAACCGTACTCCAGTAGGTCAGTTTCCTCCAAATAGAATCAAGGATAGGAAGAAACTTCTAGGCAGGAGTGATGTCGAGTCCTACTTGGAACCCTAGGTACCAGACGGTCTGCCCTTTTCTCACCCATCTAAATCCCAAGTGGACACCCCACTTCATGCTGGAGTCAGGGTCTGTGAGGAAACCAACTGACTTTCACCAGTTGATTTTCCCTCCCGCTGCAGAATAGAACACATCAAGAACCAGCCTCTCTCTCTCGAGCATCAACTCATCATCCTCTATGTGGACTGTTGTATCATCTGCGTACTCAGAGTCTAACAACTCAGTCTCCTCTCTCACTCGAAGTCAAAGGTCGCATAATCCACTCACACGTGACCTAAGGAAGTGAGACATCGCCTCTGCGAAGAGTAGAAATAGGTATGGGGCCAGGGGGTAGCCCTATCGAACCAATCTCTCTAGCTGAAACTCCTCCCCTCGCCTTCTGCCTATGAGAACCCTGTTGGTGGCCGATCTGTATAGGGTGAAGACCCCATGAATCCAAGCCTGGGGGAATCCCAACCTCACCATGGTGCCCTCTAGGAAATCCCAATCCACCTTGCCATAAGCTTTCTCGAAATCCAAGAGTAGTATGGCCAGTCTTTGCCCACTGTGTTGAGCCCACTCTGTTGCCTCAAAGAAGGTAAATGCATTGTCTAGGATGCTCCTATCTTGGAAAAAGCTTATATGTGTGTCATGGATGATATCTGGAAGCATGGGGCGTAGTCGCCTACCAATCATCTTTGCTATCTCCTTATAGGCCACTGACAATAAGGTGACCGGTCTCCACTAGGAAAGCTCCAACCGGTCTCCCCCTTTGGGGAGAAGACTGATAAGGCTTGCCAAAAGACTCCTTGGCATCTATCCTAAAGTGAAAATCTCCTAGAAGGCCATCAGTAGGGGTCCTTCACCACTTCCCAGTAGGTAGTGAAGAATGCCTTAGAGAGGCCATCCTCCCCTGGGCATTTCAGCCCATCCTGTGTATGGAAAGCCTCCTCTAGTTCCTTCTCTGTGAAGGGGGCTAAGAGGGAGCATCCCATCTCCTCTATGGCAATGAGGGATGGGATGTGATCCCATACCTGTTGTCTACATCTCTGTCCTCTAGCTAAAGCTATCTCCTGCTAGAAAATGCACGTGTAATAGTCGGTGGCAATCTCCATCACCTCGTTTGGGCTAGAATGGGTCCTCCCATACTGATCCCAAAGAAGGATGCGTATCTGCTCTCCTGCGGTGCAAGGTTGGTGCACCTGGAAGAACTCCCTGCACATCGTGTCCCCAGCAGCCATGGCTTCTCGCAGATGGAAAGAGAACTCCAAGTACCTATCCTCTAGGCTAGCAATGGCTTCTCGCACACACACCTCTTGTGCGTGGAGGGTGAGATCCCCTGGTGCCTCCTGCAATAATCTCTACGTGGCTGCAAGGTCCCAGCACTGCTACCTAGCATGTATGGCTACCTCTTGGCAGATTCTGCTTGACTCGGCTAGGACCTTTGCAACCTCCTCCGCTATCCGGTCCCTCATGCCCCATTCTCTGGTCCAAACCTACTCTATCTGTCTCATCAACTCCTCCCTCCTATAGATTGAGTCTAGGATCATGTGTCTAGGGGGGATGCTAAGGGGTCAAGTGTTAGGAGAACTGGGACAATGTGGTGCCTACCAACTGCTCAATCTGGCCTCCATGAGAGCCTCCCCACTCTCCCACATAAAACCTGTCCAACCACTCCAGCAGGACTTCACCTAGCTGACTGTATTCCCAAGGGAAGTCCAACGACCGCTCCCTCCTGTGGAAGGCACTGTCTCTCCAAGCATCATGTGCTCCGCCGACTGCAAGCAAAAAGGCCTCCCATGCCTCCTACTCCTCCTTAGCCATGCCTTGGTAGTTTCTGGCTTTGCCCTACTGGTCCTCCAAAGCGTCCAGGTTGTTGAAATCTCCTCCAATGATCCAGGAGTCCACCTCTGGGAATCCATCTGCGATCTCCACCCAGAACCTATTGCATGCCCTAACCTCCGTAGGGGCATAAACTTTGACGACTCCAAGGTAGGAGTCCCCAATATCCAATCCAATCCATAGAACCCTTCCTGCCACTATCGTCCCATGGTCTCATACATAGGCAGTGAGACTCGGGCCAATAGAGGTGCATATGCCTCCACTCCTGTCGTGGGCACGTATGGCGTGCTCCCAGTAAGTGTGGGAGCTACCCAGAAGTACCTTCCCAACCTGCTTGGCCTGGGTGGGGGTGAGCTTGTGCTCCTACAGAAGCACGATGTCGAACCGTGTGACAAGGGTAGGCTGTAACTCCTGCCAAACAATCAACTTCCTGGAACCACGTGCCCCACTGTTATGGAGACTATTCACATTCCAGGATGCAAGGTGTAAGCTCATGGCGAAACCTGTGATTGACCGAATAGGCATCTACTCGTTGTGGATGCTGCTAATGAGGAGGAGAAATTGTGAGGCATGCAAGTGCACTTTGTTGTTGGTCTAGACTGTGAACTCCAGTCCCCCATGGTGGCCGTCGGCCATACCATAGGGGTGATAGATGCTCCACATGGTACTATCAATGCATCTATCAGCCATGCTAAGAGTCGCAACTCTGTACACTAGTAGAAATGGGCCGCCTGTGCTGAGGGCCATTCGAGCACATCCCTCAGAGCTCTCCACTGTGGAGGGGCTCAAAAGATAATGCTAAAGTGTGGGGCCTCGACACCAGCCCACCAGTTAATTTCCATCATGCAACCAAGCCACTGTTGTGCAAACAGTGCTAATCCTTCATCTCCCATCCACTGGGAGATGTGATCTACCACCTGACTCTTCAACTCCTCCTCAATTTGTGTAGTCGTCCACTCCCTTGAGTAAGAGGACTAAAGAAAAAAGGCGTAGTTTGGTCCATCTGGTGGTGCTAGTAGATGGACCTTGCCCCTCCTTGACTTACGAACCACGAAGATCCACACCTCTAGAGGTAGTGGGAATTCTCTGCACTCTGCAACACTCAGGTAGGACCATGGGCCACTACGGAAGAAATCATGTGGCAACAGTTGTGCCTGTATCGGGAAGGTGTGGCTAGTGGTAGGGGCGGATGAGCTAGTGGTTGTGTGGGAGGGGAAAGACTACTGGTGTGCAGAGGAGGTAGGTGTGTGTGGCTTGTCACCTCCTATGGGAGGGGGGGTGGGTCTGGGGGGATCACCTAAACCGGGTGCGAATCAGGGGTTGCTCAGTAGGGGGGTGGTGGGGGGGAAGAGGATCGAGGGATGGTGGGATGGACAGAGATGCATGGTGGGTGTAGGGGGCGAGGGTGTGGCCCTGGAAAGGGGGGTCTATGGGCCAAGGTCAGTGGGGGGGGCATGGGATGTGGGTGGGGGGGCTGTGGGAACTCAGGCGAGGCAATTTGTGGCATGAGTGGAGGATGTGGGGGGCTCCGGTCCTGTCGGGTGGGACGAACAGGGGGGCTGTGGAGTGCTCTGCCGAGGGGCGTTGCTCGCCTGCTTGCACCCTACTGTGATGAGGCTGGGTCTGAGGAGCTAGCTGTTCACCCTCTTCCATCTACCTCTATGTCGTCTCTAGACCCATGTGAAGCCACCAGCGTCCACCTACGAGCCTGTCAGCGGAGCCATCTTGGCTCCAAAATGCGTACAAACGGTTGCATGATGCCTAAAGTCATGGCAGTGCAGCCACTGCCCTGGTTGCCCAGTCACAATGACCTACTGCCTAAAGGAGTGCCTGCTTGCCTCAATCTCTAGGAACTGTGGGATATTCTTGACCTCTTTCACTGCCACCCATACCTTTGGGACACCTACTGTTGTCATTGCATCCGTGAAAGACACGGGAAGGACAGTGCCGAAGAGCCTCCAAAGTCTTCCACCAACTAGCGATACTCAATCGCTAGGCCGGGGAAAAGAAGGGTGACCGGGTGCCGAAGAAACCTATTGTGGAGTGCAAATGCCTCCACAATAAAGCCACTGTACCAAGGGATGATGTATATGAGCCCCTTAATGGATGCATATGGTGAAATGGCGAGTAACTTGCGAGCTACATCCACCGAGCTGAGCCAGACCATGAAGATCCCTTGGCCCAATAGGACAGCCTCCACGATTTGTGCTGTGCCGATACGCAGCGTGGAGTGAAGCCATTCCCGAAGCTAGGCCCTGGCTGGGGAATGTCCTACTACTTGACCATAAATAGCTGTTTCCATTAGCTCCAGCTCCTTAGCTCGAATGGCTAAGAGCTGCTCCTCAGAGAGGTCTACGCGCAAGGTGTTTGACTGGGGGCACTCGCTGAGTGCATCAACGTGTGACCAGAGGTTTCCATTGCACGTCCCTCTTTTGAGGGAACTACCAATCACGGGGTGGGGGGGGGGGGGGGGGAGGGGCTGCAGATAGAGGGAGCAATTGGAGGATGGGGGGGCGAGGGGCGCGATCAAGACTGGGGGGCAGTGCGCGATTAGACGGAGCAAGGGGTTAGAACCTTACCCATGACGATGCTGAACATAACTGATTGAATTGCAACGCTGGAAATTTAAATGTTACATAACATTCAAAAATAAAAGTTAAGGATGTTCCAAGTTTTGTTATGCATGAGTAAGGTTCTAGAGTAAGAATGTTTAGGGATTTTAAATGCCCTATTTTTATTAACTTTTTTACAAAATCAGTAAGAATTCCTTATTAGAAAAACATGGAGATTAAATTGTAGCTTTTCAAATATTCCAAGCTTTAGATAAAAAGCTATGGCCATTTGAAGTGTTATCTTATGTGTAGGAATCTTTACACATGAGCTATGCACGAATGTAGATGGGTCCCATTTTTACCTTTTTCGTAAAAATATGAGTAGTCTTATATTTGCGTTAAATCTCTCAAAAAGAACTCAAATTATCTTGCTTCAAGCTTAATCCAAGCCCTCCTCTCTATCTATATAAAGAACCCATTGGTAGCCTCAAAGATACACTCAATAGGTGTGAGTAAAGCTGGAAGGAGCATGTCTCTCTTAGCTTCTCTCCTCTCTTCAAATATTGCATGGAAGCTCTGCTGAGATCCATTGAGCTTTTCTCCTCTTTTCCACACTCATGAGAAGACAATGTCAAAATCTATCAAGCTTTTTTCCTCTTTTCCATACTCATGCAAGAGCCCTGCCAAAATCTATTGAGCTTTTTCCCTCTTCTCAGCACTCACATGGAAGCTTTGCCAAAATCTAGCAAGGTTTGTCTCTCTTTCTATAATTATGCAAAAGCTCTATCAAAATCCATTTAGCTTTTTCTCTCTTTTTTATAGCCTCATAGAAGCATTATCAAATTTACTCACAAATGATGGCCAAACATCATGAGGGAAAGGAGGCCATTAGAGAAGGCACTTCTAGAGAACTTGAGGAAGATATTCTAGTGATAGACTCTAAAGATGTTATTGAGAATGCAAATTGAACCATATCTAGTCATTGTACTCAAGTTTGCGTTGCTTATTTCATATTTAATTATTCTATTCATGTTAGGGGTTGCTTTAGTTAAATTTTTCATTGATTGAAAAGGATTATATTCATTGCTTTGATATGATTACTTTATAACTTTGTTTGTGAAATAATAAGAAGATAGAAGAGGATATATAGCTACTAGATCCACGAGACCAACAAATATATGGTTCAACAAGAATGCTCAAGTGATTGTGATAACCTATAAGGGCATTGCTTGGTACCTAGGGTCCAGAACCAAGCATTAAAAAAGGCCCAATCATGTTTTTGTTGCATGACCTTAAGTAGAGGAGCTTTGAGGGGCTTTGAGTCAACAAGTCCCTCAAGAGTGTATGATAGAAATGTAGAGCTTCATGATTCCCATCTTTGGGATGGACATGGATGAGCTCAAATAGTAGTCAAAAGGTGGAATGGACTTGAAGAATTAGGAGTCCTTGAAGGGACTAAGATGGCTTCATGGAAGTCAAGATTCTTATAAGGATCAACTATACTTTGTCCCCTAAAATAGCAACTTTGACATCTGAAACCATTCAGCCAACAAAATAGATTCAAATAGGTCAAATAACACAAGCTTATGAAAATATTACAAATGCAACTCTCTAATATGATCACCCAAGACCTATGAAATTTCCAAAAAGTACTCAATTGCACTTCGATCACTTTTATTATGACCCCTGTAAGGATCTTGACTTCCATGAAGCCATCTTAGTCCCTTCAAGGACCCCTAATGTGTCAAGCTCATTCCACCTCTTGACTAGTATTTGAGGTCATCCATCCCTATCCAAGAGATGGAATGACCTTGATAGATTAAGAATCCTTGAAACATGCCCTACAAGTTCTATTAGTCAAGAGGTGGAATGACATTGACAAATAAAAGAGTCCTTGAAGGGACTGAGATGGCTTTGTGAAAGTTAGAATCCTTACAAGGATCATAGTAAAGGTGACTGAAAGGCAGTTGAGTATTGATCCTAATAGCCATGAATGTTTAAAATTACATCTCCTCTTTCTTTGAACCAAGTCCACTCTTATCTTTGGTTGGTTATAAAGTGACCCATCTTCGGTGGGTGTTAGATTGTCAACTTAGGTTGAACCTTTGGTTTTGAGGCCTTGATGGTGTGCTATAAGGTAGACTCACTGGCTAGCTAAGCCCATGTATCCTACAAACTACCCAGTAGGCTAACTTTGTGTATCCTATGGGCTCCAAATGATGTTGATCGTGGAGAGGTGTTTGAGAAACTACTAAGCATCACCTCCTATAACCTACTGGAGCCCCAAGAGGAACACCAAGAAAACGGGTAATATACTGCAAGAAAATCTATCTTGTATCATCAACAAGCATGTTCTTCATATTTTAAGCAACCACAAGAAGAGAAACAAAACCAATCTTCTTGAGTCTTTACGCAACATCATTTAGCAATTCTCCCATGGATTTATCACAACTGAACTTCAACACATTCTTCATATTCTTCATCAAAAGGACAAGAGAACACAAAGGAATGCTCCACTTTGAATGGAAATCATCACATAGTATTCATCTTCAATAGCTTCATAGTCTCTCTTATTATCTCTCCCTCATAAATACATTGTTTTGCATGAAAATTTGGCTATCTCTCACTCTCTATCTCTCACACACATACTCTCTCTTAATAGTACATTGGAATCATGAAGAATAACCATCCATATTCTCTCTTTGGTTATGGGTACCCATCCCAAGAGGTATGTCTAATATGAAGGGTCATCAGAGCCACTACAGTGTCCTTTCACAACTTAACAGTGGCATTGTCACTTCAGTCTTCACTTGAGTCTTTAGCTACTTCTTTCACTTCTTTGAGCTATTTTGAATTTGTATTCATCTCTTCCACACTTCCAAACACTCTTAAACTCCTTCAATCATCATTCCAACCTTTCATACATAAAGAAAATAGAACATAACATAAGCTCAATCAAAACCTATCAGACACTCCAACAGAACCTATCAACACATCATATCTCCACTAAAAAATATTATGAGCTTCTCAAACCTATTTAACCTTATCCAAAACTCTCTTACACACTTTGAAACTAATCAATCATCATTCAAATCATACAAAAATCATCCAAAATCCAACAAAAAACGGCCATAAACACAGTCATATCAACCCTCAACATATCCCCACACTTGATCAAGGAGCATCCTCGTAACCTTAGAAAAAGAGAATAAAAGTTTAAAATATAGCTCACCTTGATCTTCCACAACAACTTGAGGAAACATCATCTGAGCACGATCCCAACTTACAGCTTGCATCTAATAAAGAATTACGATGAAAGGAAAATATCTTTATCCATTAACACAACTTAGAAACAAAAAAGCATAACAAACTTTTAAAGGATATATGAGGTTGTTTTGCAATAAGCATCCATGTATCATATAGAATCATGAACCACCATCAATTAGCTTCTCATTCAACTCCATCTTCATCTTCTTCAACTCCATGCAAGGACAAAACACTACATATACATCATAGAACATACACAAAACTCACACAGACACAAGACAATGTAGTCTAAATGGCGCATGCTTCGAAAACAAGGAGGGCAAAGAGAAAGATTTTCATTAAAAAGATCAGTACAACCAAGAGAGTGTCCAAAGGCTATATAGGATGAAGATATTTTTTTCTTGAACTTCATACTTAGCTTGAGACATTCTAGACTCTTACTCTAATCCACAAAATGTAGAGGCACATTTTGGAGAAATTGTAAACAACACATCCTTTCCAACAAGATAATAAACCTAGTAGGAAAAGCTTGTGCAAAATAATATAGGACAACCAGCTGAGCAACAATCACATCCTCATTAGGATTAATTCTCAAGTTTGGAATACTCTTCCAAGTATTCAAATGAGACTACTAATGCATAAAAGCAAGATACCAAAAAAATGAGACGCCAAGCATACCGAGATATCCTTAGAACGAGCATGGTCTCTCGCAAATTGAAGATAAGAAATAGCATGGAAGTGTCCTAGGACCCAGGAATGATAGTCCAATTAAACACTAGTCTTGTCAAAGAATCATTCAAGGTCCATTGCCATCAACGAAGGATATCATTGTCATACCTAAGAGTATCCTATCATTGATTGTGGAGGAAGATTAATATAGTTAGATAGAGATGGTAAGGAAATAAGAGGGGAACAATGAAGAGGTGGGTCAGATAAATAATAAAATGAAGATATTTGAAGGGATAATGATGATGGGAAAGAAGGAAAAAAAAGTAAGAAATTTTGAAGGGATTCTACTGGAAAAACAAAGGGAATAGATGGGACAATAGGAGTAGGTTCAATAAGACTAGGCAAAGATATAGGATCAACAATAAATGGGCAAGTAGTGAAAACTAGAATTTGAGAGGAAACTATAGGGATAAAAGATAAGAGAGGGATATAATTTGGATTAGAAGTGAGGATGGCAATATACAAGGGTAATCGATAAGAAATTAGGAAATAAGATAGGAAATCATGAGGATCATATGGATAGATGGAACATTGAAAATCAAAAGCTAAAAAGAAATCCTCAATGAACAACGGATTGTTAGCAATATGGTTCAACATTGAGATTGCAACGGTTGGATATTTGACTTATGAAAGACACTCCATCGATGGCGAGAATCTAAAACATCATCCTCCAAAGGAGAATACCAAGCATAGCTTCTACACCACAATGTTTGCTGATGATAATTCTTTAGGCCATCGACCAAAGTCCTTTCAGTAGAATGTGCATACATGATTGCCTACAAAATCATATTTTCTACATAAAGATTCATGTCCTCCTCATCAAGGATGTGCATATCTCCTCGAAGATACATAAAAGATAATAATTGGGCATCATGAGAGATTAACTCATCAACAAATCTATCAAACACTACTTTGAGTAAATATGTAGACCAGATTTTTGCTACCCATCCTTTGGAGGTTCTAAGTCCACATTGCTCAAGGAAATGTACAATGCAAAGTGCTGTTGATGATACTTAATCTAGAAGGATGATGGAGGTGATACCAAATTAGCATAATGGACAAAGCTTGTTGAACACAATTCATATGCTGCTGAAGGTGCTCTACCTTGGCAGAGAACCCATCACACAGTTTAGCTTTCTGTTGAAATTGATCTAGCTCTTCTTTAGAAGACAATAGAGAAGACATCAATAGGGCTAGAGGAGGAAAAGTAAGCGTAGTAACTTTTTGGTTAAGTTCTTCAATAAAATTCTTTTGCGATTCTACAATTTCTTGGGAATGCTGCAACTGGCCCTCACATATACTAAGCTTACGAGGGCTGATTCTATCATTTTCGCAAGAGCTAAAATTCTCTCCTTGGTTAAGGACACGTTCTCTTCTTCTAAAGTGGCAACTTTAGCTTCTAGCTCCTTAATCATGGTTTTCTATGAATCCATCAAAGCTACAGTTGTCATTTGTGTATGGATATCACTCAAAGCAACCTTTTCAAAAGCTAAATTCTCCAGAGCCTTGCTAAGTTGACTAGTTAAAGAGTCCACTTTGTCTTGCAATAAGGTGTACACTCATGTATAGATTGTTTGAAGACATAGAAGGTCATGGAGGTCTTTAAAGCAGATTGAACACCAAAAACTAGCTGCGAAATCATAGGCCTAGAAAGCACTGTTTGCAAGAAAGGAGGAATTTGTGGAACCAACTATCCTTCCCATTATGCCGCAAAGAGGTTGGTACAAGACAGGAATGAAAGAAGGGAGCTAGCAAACACCTCAGCTATTGAAATCTATACTACAAGGGTTGAAATAGGGAGATGATCAAAAGGACCTTGTGTGCGATGCTTCTTTTGAATGATTATGATAGGGGGTATATATGCTAAATCTAAATTGACTTCCATAGGAGGAGAAGGAGCAGAAGGAGGAGACTGTTGTAGAAGGGAAACAGGATTAGGCACAGGAATGCCACCTAGGGGAGGTGACAATTGAATGACTTTCCATAGAAAAACCCCATAGGAAATAGTACTAAGTTGACCCTTCATTACACGTTGAAAATGTTGATCCATTTTAGCCAACAAAAAGGTTGTCCAATTAAGATCAACCCCCTTTAGGATTCTAATAGATGCAATGAATAGTTCTTGGGACAAATGCTTGGATGCAGGCTCGCCCGACATAAAGGAGTCCTCCTAGGGGAGGAATTGGCATAACTGCTTCCATAAGGGAGAGGAATATATGTGCCATTGATACTCTTGAACTGGTGATAACCTTATGTGCTACCAAAGGAGTAGAGATCTCCTTCTACAACAAGGCAAGGATCTCTGCAGTGGATAACAAATGATTACCACTAGGCACAGGGGAAGCTGAAAAGGCAGAAACAAGGCCTCGTTGACAATAGCGGGGGATAAACAAAATTGAAACTGAGCTTGAAAGCTTCTTGTGGGTCTCCAAAAAAGAGTAAGAGTGCTTCGCATCCACTAGAGGGAATTTCAAAGCCACAAAGAGATGAAGACTAGCCTTGCAAATACAATCAACATCCAAAAGGAGAGAGTAATCATGGATTGGTAATAGTACATGCTAAATCACAAGGGGGGGGGGGTGTGGAAGAAGATGCAATTTAGGCCATACTAGATCACCTACACACACACACAAACCAAGAAAAGAAGAAAGTATTCCTGCACTATTGAGACAGATAACAAGGAAAAAACAACAATAAACTGACTAGACTAGACTAGGCCTCCCCAAGCAGCCCACTTCATATGAAAATTTTAACATGACCTGTGCACATGCGATCAAAAGCTTCATGCCATGTAGACATACAAGTACCCAAAAACTGCATAGGTAAACACTCAAAAGAAAAGAAAATGCCATGCATGCCGTATACTAGATTCAATCCAGAAATCAAGACTAAACCATAGACTCGAATCATCAAAATAAATACAGATGTATAAGGCCAATGTCTCTGACCAAGAAACTGAGAAGAAACCCCAATCCTCATAAGCGTATGGCGTATACCTATGGTGTGGTGAAATGGGTGGGTAAAAACTACATGACTCATTTTTATTACATGACCAATTAATCACAAATTTTTATTAAATTATCCCATTAATGCACGGTGGGTCGTATTCGCATCCCAACCCCTATTTAGAATAACTTGATTGTATTGGACCAGGGGTCTCTACAAATGCAATTCATTTTTAAAAATTAGATGATTTGTGGCATAAAGCGCATGTATGCGTGACTTCAGGGGGTTCATTATTATTTACAAATTAAATGTGTAAAATATGTGTGTGCATGCACTGTGGATGGATTTAAATTTACAAAATTAAGTTGGTTATGGTGCTATGTGTGTGTGCAATAACGTGGTTCCTTTTATAAATTAACATTCGATTCTTTTTAATTAAAAAATTGTGAGGTGCATTCTATTTGTTTGGTCGGTGCAATGGTCGGTTGATTTTTATTTACAAATTAAATGTGTGTTAGAATGTATGTGAAAGAGAGAAAAATAAAAAGAACCTAGCTGTGTGTGAACACTTAAAAGGTCTGATGTGCAAAATCCCACTTCCAAACAAGACATAGAACCAAAAAATCCACGTGTGAAAATAAAAGGTTAACTAGGTGATAGCCGATCTCCTGTAAGGTATGAAAAAACCAACACTAATACCATGATCAAAAAATAAAAAGAAGGGAGACAAGGAAGGGTTTGTCACTTGAGTGATTATGTGTTGGGGTTTTTTTAATATTTTTTTTAAAAAATTGGTCTTTTTATTTTTTATTTTTCAATGTTATTTTGTGTGGTGTTTGAATCCTTAGAATTTTGGGAATTGTGTATTGGGCTGTGTTCAAAATTTAGTTCACACGAACAACATCAATCGGAGATGCAAAAAAAGTCCACCACGTAGGGATGCATTCACGTGGTGATCAATCTCAATGCATGATGTGTGGAGTCAGGATGTGGGAGAGGGGTGAGAACATGGACATCAAAAGGGGGGGTTTAAAGGGGTGATAATCAGGATGAGAACCTCCTTGCTGTAAATTTGACCAAATTGCTGCAAAATCAGTATCTTCATCATAAGTATTCTTCATCGTTTGAAAATCTTCATGATGAGCCACTGTAATAGTTGCAATGCGAGGCACTCTAGAAAGTGCATCAGTAACTACATTTTGTTTCCCTAGAGTGTACATAATTTGAAAATGAAACATAGACAAGAAATTTTCCCATCTTGCATGTTTCTCCTGCAAATGCTTTTGAGTCTTGAAATACTTCAAGCTTTGATGATCGGTTTTAATAAGGAATTCATTGCCTAAAAGATAATGTTTCCATATCTTTAAAGCATGAACCACTGCTAAGAGCTCCTTTTCATAAATGTCATACCTTTTCTCCACATCATTTAGACGGCGGCTTTCAAAGGCTACGGCATGGCCTTCTTGATTTAGCACTGCACCAATACAATCACCGCAAGCATCTGCTTCCACCACAAATGGTTTTACCAAATATGGAATGATAAGAACATGTCCAGAAGTAAGAGCTGTTTTCAGCCTTGTGAAGGCTGCCTTCTCTTTTTCCTTCCATTGGAAAGAGATATTCTTCTTTGTAAGGTCATGAAGTGGAGAAGCCATATGTGCAAAATGCTTGATGAAGCGGCGGTAATAAGAACATAAGCCAAGAAACGATCGCACCTCATGTACATCACGAAGATGAGGCCATTCTTGGATTATCCTGATCTTTTCAGGATCCATCTGAATCCCTTCAGAAGAGATGACATGCCCAAGGTAATTTATTTTATGCATGAAAAATTCACTCTTTTTACCATTTACCAAGAGTTGATTTTGTTGTAGTAATTGTAGAACAATTTCCAAGTGTTGATGATGATCCTCTTCATTCTTGCTAAAGACAAGAATATCATCAAAGAAAGTACCGACATATTGTCGATGCTCTCTAAAGATGCACTCCATCATTCGATTAAAGGTGGCTGGTGCATTGGTTAATCCGAAAGGAACCACCAAGAATTCATAAAGACCGTATGAAGTGTGGAAAGCAGTTTTGTGTACATCTTGTGGTATTACCCTAATTTGATGATAACCACTCTTTAGATCAATGCGGCTGAAAAACTTTGAGCCTCCTAGACGATCCAAAATGTCGTCAATTTTGGGAATAGGAAACCGATTCTTCACAGTGATTTTGTTGAGGGCTCGATAATCAATGCACATCCTGAATGTGCCATCTTTCTTTTGAACAAGAAGAACCGGTGAACAAAATGGTGAGCTACTTGGCCTAATTAGCCCACGGTTGAGTAGGTCTTCGACTTGCTTTCTGATTTCTTCTTGTTGAGGATGGCTCACACGGTATGGTGCTATATTAGGAGGAGAACTGCCCGGAATAATATCAATATGATGGTCTTCTGGCCTTTCTGGGGGAAGCTGATAAGGAAGATCTTCCGAAAAACAATCTTTATACTTTTCCAAGAGCTGAAGTCGCTCTTAGTTTTCAGCATTCATATTATCTTTTACATCAGTGACATAAAGCAGACAACATTGAACACAATCCTTAATTGCTCTAGAGACTTGCATATGGCTTACCACAGGTATGGTGTCTCCAGAAACTCCAGCTTGGATCTCGTACTTCTTGCCTTTGTTGGTGAGTTCCACCTTCTTTTTCTGAGAGAAGATGGTTGAATCTACTCTATGATTCCAGGGCATGCCAAGAATCACATCGCAACCATCAAGGTCTCCGATACAGAAGGTATCTTTGTCACTGTAGCCTTGAATTTGAAACTTGAGCTTGCCAATGTAGGGTATCACAGTCTTCATTGTGTCACCTTTATCAGCATTTAAAGCTTGGCGAACTTCTGCCGGAGTGTCCATCTCTTCATTCTTTAATCCAAGCTCTTTAGCTAATTGCAAGGAAATGATATTTTCATTCGCCCCAAGATCTATCAAGAATAGTGCTTGCTTACCTTGCAACTGTCCCCAAGCTTTTAATAATTTGCGCGTCTCTGGAGTGTGAGTTGTGTTTGCAACTACATCATTGATAGCATTGATTTTCACTGGCGACTTAAGCTTGTTGTCAGAAACCTTGCTTTGTCCCTTGTTTGGACATTACTTCGCTATGTGGCCTGTTTGTCCACATTTAAAGAAATTTTCCGAAGAAGAAAAGCAACGCTTCATGAAAGAAGCTGTAAACGCCCCGAACAACGTAGTATGCTTAACAATTATGATATTCGCTTGTTTTCGAGATTTAATATAAAAGAGAATGAACACTTAAAGCTGAAAATGAAAATTACTCACAAAATTACAGCCATGAAAATGTAAAAGTAATGGAGACAAGATTGAGGGTTGAAGATGGGCAAACCCCCCCCCCCCCCCCCCCCAAAGGAATGTATTTCTGCTCAACCCAAGTCCCTTAGGGAAGAGCTCAGTTACAATCAACCTGAGAGTGAGAAGAAGTAATTCTCACTCTCACAAGATCATGCAAAGATGTATAAACACACATGCATTATCTATTATGCAATGATACGAACTGATTTCTTTACAGTATGAGAGAAGAAAAAGGGGAATTCAGCCTTTCTCCATCGTTGATCAGCAGTACATGGATAGGGCTCGCTTCTTGTAGCTAAAATGGAAGAAAGAGCTCAAGAAGGAGGTGCTGTAATGAATTTACAGGCTTGCTATCTTGTAAAATAGCAATGATAGAAGAGGGAATATGGAGGAATTTGATAATGGAGAAGTGGGGGATGATGATGGGGATGGATGGGGCCAGTTTCTGGCTATCTGTGGGTGTTGTACATGAGTTTACAACAAAGAAAAATGATGTTGAATGAAGAAAAACGAGCTCTTATTTATAAGAGAGGGGAGAGCTAGTACAAAAGGGGAAAGTGGAGTAGCACAAGACAAGTGTCCAGCCACATGTCATGAGATGTGACAAGTGGTGGGACACTTGGAAACTTGTGTGACAAGTGTCTTGACACTTGTCTCTTCTCTATGGCCTTCCTTTTTGGGTTGAATACTGTCAAGAATAGAAACAACCAAATTTAATAAGCACAGTCAGAGTACAGAACTTACTATTTTTAGAATGACATCCCTATTTTTTAGGACTAGTATTTTTAGGCTAATTCGAGGCTCCCAAATTTTAGGGACATCCTAAAATTTAGGGATCTCCTAAAATTTAGGGACCCCCCCCAATATGGGTGTCAAATGAAAGCTTTTTCCGTGTACATCGCAAAAATGGTATCCGAATCTTCATGTGACTTTCCTATGCAAAGAAATGTGCATTTCAAGCTTTCAGCCCACACATGCACATTATACAAGCATTTCATGATCATGCCATCTTGTTGATTGTAACTATTTGTTCTGGTGGATCTAGCCCACACTTCAAGGCATCAATCCTTTCTGTGTGCGAGTCTAACCCTGATATGCGTGAGTTCTAGTCACAGGCGCCCAATCGGGTCATATAGGTGGAAGTGTGAACTATCTTTTCTCTAACCCACCGCGTGGGTCCACCATAACCTGTGACCACTCATCAATGGCCAGCTCCAATGCACTTTTCTTTATATCTAATTAGTGCAAAGGAAATAAATTTAATAAATCATTATATAGACAAATTAATGAAAAAGGATACAAATTTTGTTTCTATAGAGTTGTGACAGGGTAATACTTCTTTAAGTGATGGCCTACACTTGGACACATTTGTTAGGGTTGATAGCAAGTACATTGTAGGGCCCCATCTAATGATATTGTAGTTTTCTCAAGAACTTGCCAAATATTGAGTCATATGCTAGGACTAAATCACCTTCCTTAAATTCCTTATGCTTGATGAAGCTATCGTGATAGGCCTTTCATCGAGCATGGGTGGCTTCCATACACTGTAGGGCCATCCTATGAGTCTCGTCCAAACATTCCAAGTATAGGAGACGATGTTGTAGGGACTCACCATCACCTCGGCATTCTTTGATAGCCACATGTAGAGAACACAACTCTAACTCAACATGGAAAACAACTTCTATGCCATACACCAATTGGAAAGGGGTCTGCCTTGTAGTACTCTTATGAGAGATTTTGTTAACCCAAAGGGCCTCTGTAAGTCAATCATCCCAATCAGGATGATGTGCAACAATCGTCCTTGTCAGAATCGAATAGAGGATGTGATTGGTAACTTCAACTTGGTCATTGCTTCTGGGGTAGTTAGGTGTGGACTTGTGATGGCGGATCTTGTACAGCTCTATCAATTCTTCCATAATCTTGTTGAGAAAGTGAGTACCTCGATTACTTATTAGCTGTAAGGGATTGCCAAAATGGATGATGATGTTCTTATAGAAGAACAGGGCCACACTATTGGTGTCATCCCTCTTGAGAGCTTTGGCTTCACATTACTTCGTCACATAGTCTATATAAACCAAAATGTATTTATTTTCCTTCCTTCTGGTTGGCAAATTAATGGGGCCAATGAAGTCAATTCCCCATTTCTCGAATGAATTTAGGGAAATGATGGGCTGTAGGGGCATAACGCTAGATTTGATAGGCTTTCCCATCCATTGACAAGCATCACAATCTTTGCAATAATCATAGGAATCCTTGTGGAGAGTCAGCCACCAGTATCTTGCTAGCAAGGCCTTTCTGGCTATCACTTATCCTTCAAAGTGTCCTCCAAAGGGATGGTCATGGCATACTTTCAAAAAACTATCCCAATCTCATCTCCTACCACATTGCTACGCAGTACTTCATCCTTGTCTCTCTTATATAGAGCGCTGCCTAACAGGGTATAGGGGACCGATTCCAACAAAATCTTATTCTTCTCATGGCTAATGATACCAGAAGGATACTGTTGAGTTGCCAAAAGGTTGGCTATGTTTGCATACCATGGGGTCACAGTTTCAACTTGAAAGAGGGAAGTATCATGGAGGTCTGGCCATCTTGCTTCTCTTCATTGCTCTAAGGGATTCACAATAGATGATCAGCCAAGACATGGGAGCAACTAGGCTTGGTAACCACTTCAAAGTCGAACTCTTGGAACAGAAGGAGCCATCTTATCAGTCAGCCTTTCACATCTGCCTTATTTATAAAGAAGGATAGTGCCTCATGGTCCATATAAAATTTGAAGTGCATTAATAGTAGGTAGTGTCAAAACTTCTCCAAGGAAAACACTATTGCTAGGCATTTGAGCTCCGTCATTGTGTAGTTTCTTTTGTGATCAATTACTTTTTAGCTTGCATAATAGATAGGTTGATATAACTTCGAGGAGCTCTTTTGACATAAGACTACACCTAACCCTTCTACAAATGCATCAGTGTGCACATGGAATTCCTTCGTCCAATCAGGAGGCTACAAGATGGGTGCTTCAATCAAACACTGCTTCAGGGTGTTGAATGCTTTGTGACAATCAACAGTCCACATAAACTTCGCATCTTTCCTCAGGAGCTTATGCAAAGGGGCTACCTTTGTTGCAAAGTGTGCAATGAACCTTCTATAATAGCCCATATGACCGAGGAATCCCCTAAATTGTTTCAAGTTAGTTGTGTTGAGATTCATGCTCATGATCATCGTACTGACTCTATCTTGACAACTATAGCCTTAATTGCCATAATCTGCCATGTGTGTAGTAATAAATTAGTTGAAGACTCAACCATAGTTAGTGATATAGTTGGTTACTGACCTAGAATGTTATGTAGTGTGTGACTAGACTTTAATCTATAGGGTTCTAAATAATAAAAAGGTGAAGAACATGAGAGTACTCTACTCTCTATGTGTGGGTTTCTCTCAATGTCGGTGTCTTTCTCTCTCCCCTAAAACTTTGACATGGTATCAGAGCCATGAAGCAATGAAACCCTGAACTTGTGAGCTTAGCATAGGAGTCCAAGAAGTTGAAGCTTGAAGAGGAGAAGACTAAAGTGGATCTGCAAGAAAAGAAAGTCATAGCCGATAGTTGAAATCGTATGCATTTGTAGTGTGGCTTACTTAAGGCCTATGGAGGCATTCTAGGTGGACCTATTAACATGTATTGGAGCCTTTGAATGAGCCTATAGTGACCAACATTGATATCAATTGAAAAGTGTGACACCCTCAAATTTGCACCTGTTTTTTTGCCGGCACAAGTGTTAGGAGTTTCTAGCCACGAAATGATTGGCATTGGCATACTTAAACATCAATGGATGTTTGACAAGAGCATAGTAGCAATAGGATATATGTGAGCATCTTGAGAGTAAAAGGAGGTGCATTTGTTGAATGTATATGATAGGTAGGGTGCTATCATAAACTCTATGATAGCTTGTACTTGATAAGTTAAACTCAGTAAAGCTTAAGTTGTTGGCCATTAATGCTTAGATGATGCCACATGATTATGGGATGGTTTATGAAGGTCATGAATGTAAATGCTCAAGGTCTAGATAGATTTATTGCTAAGTACAATAGGTTGTTGGCTGGTTACAATCAATGAAAAGGGTATATGTCATCTCTGCTTGATGTATATGCAACCTGTGATGCCCAGTTGGATAGGTATCAACTACCACATGGAGTGATAAATGTCTGAGATGTTTTGTGACTATTTTGAGGTATGAATACTCGTGTTTATAACAAAGAATTCACTATTGGTCATAACAAAGAAAATGCTGAAAGCTGTCCTAAAATTGGACATCACATATCTAATCATTGCTGAAGCCTCTTGGAGCATTGGTTGGTACTTGTAGGTGCTTGGATGTTGATGCATACATGTTAGAGGGTTTATGAAGTGAAGTGAGAATTGAATGCACAAATCTAGACCATTTTTTACTGCTGGATTTGTAGTCAGCTGGACATTTATAGCCTATGAAGAGTTTGTTTGACATTGCTATTGCTCATATGAATCACTATTTATACTCTTATGTACCCGTAGTGAACCCTAGCAGCTATGGTGTATGTATGGGATGTTTTGAGGCTGACTTGAGCTGAAAATACTTCAATTTATGTAAAGAATTTATTTTTGGTAGCTCACAGACTATTGTCTATCATAAGTTTTGGGAAGATACCTACATCAACTGTATGCTGCAAATGCTATCTACTTTGCATGCTATTACATCTAGATGTTCTACTACATGATTGGGGATGTATTTGACATGCATGTAAGCTAAAACACATTGGTCACTACAGAGATTTATTGTTACAGGTTCTTGGATTGAAATTTTCATACACAATTGAGTGGTTTGCAAAGAATCAGGTACTTACAGGTTGTATACGACACTGAATACTATAGCTATAGACATGGCAAATGCTCACGACACTAACAATATCAGTCAACTTTTGGGAGAGAAGCTTGATGATAACAAAATTTGCTTTATGAAAGTTCAAGATGCAAAATTTCTTGATTGGTAGACGCTACTAGGATTTGTGTACGAGGGACTGAAGTAGAACTTGAACTGCTTGAGTGGAATCCAACTCATGATTAGCAAAGAGCTCATCGACAATTGTTGGAAAGAGCAAGCAAAGTGTTGCATTGGTTCTCTTTATACATTTTTTATGCGATGACTATGCAAATTATAGCTATCAATCCCCAAAAGATGCTTAGGATATTCTCATGAAGAATTATGGTAATGTTACTCATGCAAGGAAGATAGAATTGAAGCAGCAGTTTAATAGTATGTCTATAAATGACAGGAGCCTTCAAGCTTATACAACAAAGATAAAAACCATAGTAGATCAGCTTGCTACTATTGGTTCCAAAGTCTTAGAGGATGATGACATGATTGCAGTTACATTGAATGGATTAGGCAAGGAATACGAAGCATTTGATACTTCAATTTCTATGAGAAAAAATCCCCCTCACTAGGATGAATTACTTGCATTGTTGCTACATGAGGAAGTCAAGTGTAATATTTCCATGCAACAAAAGTTAGTTGGTTAGTTCGAAAGTTAGTTAGTCAATTAATAAATTAGTAATATTACTAACTAAAGACTAACTAAGGTAAAAACTGACTAGCATAAATAGCTAATAATTTTCATTCAATTAAAAATATATTTAAAAAATTCGAGTCATAAATCTGATATTTTTCTCGGATTGATAAGGACCGTAGCCACCCTTCATGAAAAGTACAATGTGAACGGGACTTATGAGCCATATTAATCACTAGTATTAATGTGTATAGTTTGAATGATCCAAAAATATTAGATTCTTGGGGGGAAAAAAACTATTATATTTTAGATATTATCCTAAAAAGATAGAACTAAAAGTCATTTAAAAGAAAAGACAAGTGATGTTTTAGTTAGTTTTGGAGATTTTATAAAAAGAGAAATAAAGAAAAGTGACTGGAAAAATCGCACGCACCGCGATCGTAGTCTATAGGCAATAGACAACACTTCGAACAAAGAAAAGAAGGAGTGAACTAAGAGCTTTCTAAGAAAGTGTCTTGGAGTTTTACCCCCCTTTTTGAGCCAATGCAACCATCAGATTTATGATTTGAGCATCAGATCACTGAGTCTTCTAGAGCCCCTCCAGTCTTGTTCTCAGACTTATCCCCTCCTCTCTAATTCATTATAAATATGAGGCATGGGGAGGCACAAGGGAGTATAAGGAGACCCCAAAAGGCTGCAAGAGAGGGAGAGAGAGATTATACCCCTTCAAGAGATTGTGAGAGAGAGCTTGACAGAGAGAGAGAGAGAGAGAGAGAGAGAGAGAGAGAGAGAGAGAGAGAGAGAGAGAGAAGAGTTACCGAGAGAGGCTACACAATTTTCCTCTATCTCGATCCTCGATTTAACCATCTTCTCTTTCGCTCTCCCATCTTGAATCTATTCCACCTTCTTAATATCTTGAGTCTACTTGCGGACGATAGCCTCCAAGCGAAGAATGACGTGTGTGGATGACAATCCTACAACCAGAGCTTTGGGCGAAGGCATCACTATCGATCCACTTGCAGTACATGTCGTAAGTAATGTATTTTCAAATTGATAGATGCTTGTTTTAATGCTTGCAAGAGATGCATTAGGCTCCGTACCTTGTGATGCTAGAATAGGTCATTGAAAAGGATAAATCACATCTCAAATATTCAAAGATGAAGTTTGTGAAGTGCTTGTATCAAAGGGAGTTAAATTGCACCTAGTTGCTATGTGATGAATCCATGCATAGCATAAGCAACATATGGGACACTAAAGTATTGAACATCGATGAGTCTTTGATTAATCTTACCGAGGATAATATCATTTAAAGTTTGCAAATGCATATACACAGTACATACATGGGAGAGATTATGTAAACTTTACATCGATGACATGCGACTCCTTGCCTTAGGAGAAAGGAAGATAAAGCCAAGAAAAAATGTTACATAGTAGAGAAATGCTAAAAGATAATTCTTACTTAGAGAAGAGGCATAAATGCTCTTGCTAGATTGATTAATTTGCATTGGAATGATAGGACTTACATCATGTATAGTATTGGAACCTTTAGCATATGCCTTAGGCTAAAGGAGGAAATATTAAGTAAATTTTACTCTTTGGCCCCAAGGGGAAGAGCGAATATGCGATGGAATTATTGTTGCGTCTATTATTGTATTGTTTGGGAAAAAATACATTTAGTTTTGTTGGTTGATTGAACAACATCCTAAATGTTTTTCTTTCAATCAAGGGATTGTTGCATTGTGATTTGGATAAATATTCCAAGGCTTGTGTTGATGGAAAATGCATGGCAGGGGTCTGTAATGACAAGTTGATATGGGAATAAAGTAATGTTTTTCTAGAATATGATATTAGGGCTGATTGCTTTGATTGAGCTTGAATTTTAATGTGATTAATTAAGGAAGGATATTTTGCACGCGTGGATCATCTCCAATATCACATCGCGGATTATCCCAAGAGGGCACTGCTTGATTCACAGGCAAAGGCCAACCACAGAAATGGCATCTCACTCCTAGACCGTTTGTGGGTCAGGTGGAGCTCTGGACACCCCTTGCCTATCTAGAATGGAGTTGGAGATCCACATGAGCCCAATGTCTGGGATGTTGGAAGATCCTATTCTAGATAAAGGATGGAAATTTCGGTGCCATGTGATTTGGATGGGGTACTTTTGTTGGACAGAAGGGATACATAATTCTCTTGTATGGGTAGGAGACAAAGATTAACTTAAAGATAAGTTAAGGAACTTGTTTGATAAAAGGGCTGCTTGTTTTGTTTTTGTGTACGTGTTGTAAATTACGTGAATAAACTCTGTGCCCTAAAAGGCTTAATTAATGAAGCTGATTTTAAATGTCGCACATAAATGTGATAGGACCTAATTAGACAACTAAAGCTATCGAGGAAAGTGCGGTGGACATGACTTGGGTCCGTCCTATGGAAGGGTGGTCCTGGTTAGCTAGGAACTTCTCTCAAAAGATATAATAATGAAACTATGAAGACCTAGAGTCAGTAGAGTTAGAATCCCGATTTATGTTGTTTTAGGGGAGCGGAATGGGACTATGCCTTATGGGCAGAGAGGTTGAGCTTCGCATCCCTCTCGTTTCCCATTCTCTTTGAACCAAGTGTGACATGGGTCTACCTCGGCTTGGGTATCTCTGCGTAAAGTAGGATGCCCAGGATTCGACGCTAGAATGTTGTTAGGAGACCTTGGCCACAAAGAGCCCAAATTTTAGGTCGATCCTAGTGGGTTCGGCCGTGAACATTCCATTGCGAGGTGGATTCGGGAAACCCTAGGCGACAAAACTTGAAACATTCCATGGGAATTCTGGGCAATGATGCTTAGATTCGTTTCTCGATAGTCTGCTAAAAGCATGCCTAGACAACCGATGGGCGAGCACGTTACAGTTGGTATCAGAGTGAAACTTCATGATGATACATGATTGATTAATGTTCTGTTCATAGACATATCCTAAGCAAAAATAACCTGAGTGGTATGGCTTGATTGTCAGGCAACTTCTGCACCCACGAATGCTGACATGTAAGAGAAGAAATTTCTTCTCAAGCAAATTAAGGCACCCGATTTGATAGAGAAGGGTTAGACATCGCAGGCAGAAGCAGAGATATGGATTGAGACGATGGATGACTATTTCTCTGCTTTGGGAACTGCCTCCATGAATCAAGCAATGGTTGGAAAACTGAAGTTAGTTGGCCAGCCTCGATTATGGTGGAAGCAATGGTGCAAAGATCAAGGTATTTCTGAAGCTGTTGTTACATGGACTCAGTTGAAAGATGTTGTACACGGACGATACCTTTCGCCAACCTACTAGACCTTGAAGATGAATGAATTCTTCAAGCTCAAGCAACTCGAATTAACCCTGGAAGCTTACTACTCAAAGTTTGTAATCCTACTAAAATATGCACCACCTATGGATATTGCAAAGCAAGTATCCAAGTTTTGCCATGGCCTGAACACTCCTTTGAACCACCATCTTGAAGTAATGCATCCAACGGACATGCAAAACACATTACTTTGAGCGAATCCAATCATCCAAGAACTTGAATCGGGCAATTGTAGCAAAGATGACTATGGAGATTAGGATAAGAGATGCCATACGTGCGGAGAGATAGAGCACATCCGTAGGAGATGTCCCTACTATCAATGCTTCCATTGTAATGAGCTAGGACACATCCAAGCAGACTGCCCTGATCTAAGTCCAGAAGACATTGAGCCTCCAAGAAAACGAAGCTACACAAGTGCAGTCTATGGATATATAGACGAATAAGATGAAGATGAAGATCTAGAGCCCACTAAACCTTATTAGGAGGACTAAAATTCCTAGAAGCTTAATTGACATGTAACACAATTGAGAATAAATCCTACTCTTGTACCTATGGTTAATTGGAATAACATGAGTGCACTACTTGAAACATTAAGAGTAGCGTAGCAGATGCACGGTGGATCTTAACCCACAGGTCATAAGCCCCATTAGTGCTTGTCTTCCCCAGTTTCTCTCGAGATGAGGACATCTTGATTTCTCTAAGGGGGGGAGGATGTAATATTTCCATGCAATAAAAGTTAGTTGATTAGTTCGAAAGTTAGTTAGTCAATTAATAAGTTAGTAAGATTACTAACTAAAGACTAACTAAGGTAAAAACTGACTAGCATTAATAGCTAATAATTTTTATTCAATTAAAAATATATTTAAAAAAATTGAGAGTCATAAATTTGACATTTTTCTCGAATTGATAAGGACCATAGCCACCCTTCACGAAAAGTACAATGTGAACGAGACTTATGAGCCATATTAATCACTATTAATGTGTATAGTTTGAATGATAAAAAAATATTAGATTCTTGGGGGGAGAAAAAAAACTATTATATTTTAGATATCATCCTAAAAAGATAGAACTAAAAGTCATTTAAAAGAAAAGACAAGTGATGTTTTAGTTAGTTTTGGAGATTTTATAAAAAGAGAAATAAAGAAAAGTGACTGGCAAAATCGCATGCACCGCGATCGTAGTCTATAGGCAATAGACAACACTTCAAACATAGAAAAGAAGAAGGAGTGAACTAAGAGCTTTCTAACTAAATATCTTGGAGTTTTACCCCCCTTTTTGAGCCAATGCAACCATCAAATTTATGATCTGAGCATCAGATCACTGAGTCTTCTAAGAGCCCCTCCACTCTTGTTCTCAGACTTATCCCCTCCTCTCTAATTCATTATAAATATGAGGCATGGGGGGGCACAAAGGAGCATAAGGAGACCCCGAAAGGCTACAAGAGAGAGGGAGAGAGAGAGTATACCCCTCCAAGAGAGAGCTTGAGAGAGAGAGAGAGAGAAGAGTTACCCCGAGAGACTGCACAAATTTCCTCTATCTCGATCCTCGATTTAACCATCTTCTCTTTCGCTCTCCCATCTTGAATCTATTCCACCTTCTTAATCTCTTGAGTCTACATGCGAACGATGGCCTCCAAATGAAGAATGTTGCGTGTGAATGACAATTCTACAACCAGCAACAGAGCTTTGGGCGAAGGCATCACTATCAATCCAATTGTGATACCGGTCGTAAGTAATATATTTTCAAATTGATAGATGCTTGTTTTAATGCTTGCAAGAGATGCATTAGGCTCCGTACCTTGTGGTGCTAGAATAGGTATTTGAAAAGGATAAATCACATCTCAAATATTCAAAGATGAAGTTTGTGAAGTGCTTGTATCAAAGGGAGTTAAATTGCACCTAGTTGCTATGTGATGAATCCATGCATAGCATAAGCAACATATGGGACACTAAAGTATTGAGCATCGATGAGTCTTTGATTAATCTTTACCGAGGATAATATTGTATAAAGTTCGCAAATGCATATACGCAGTACATACATGGGAGAGATTATGTAAACTTTACATCGATGACGTGCGACTCCTTGCCTTAGGAGAAAGGAAGATAAAGCCAAGAAAAAATGTTGCATAGTAGGGAAATGCTAAAAGATAATTGTCACTTAGAGAAGAGGCATAAATGCTCTTGCTAGATTGATTAATTTGCATTGGAATGATAGGACTTACGTCATGTATAGTATTGGAACCTTTAGCATATGCCTTAGGCTAAAGGAGGGAATATTAAGTAAATTCTACTCTTTGGTCCCAAGGGGGAGAGCGAATATGCGATGGAATTATTGTCGCGTCTATTATTGTATTGTTTGGGAAAAAATATAATTAGTTTTGTTGGTTGATTGAACAACACCCTAAATGTTTTTCTTTCAATCAAGGAATTGTTGCATTGTGATTTGGATAAACATTCCAAGGCTTGTGTTGATGGCAAATGCATGGCAGGGGTTTGTAATGACAAGTTAACATGGGAATAAAGGAATGCTTTTCTAGAATATGATATTAGGGCTAATTGCTTTGATTGTGCTTGAATTTTAATGTGATTAATTAAGGAAGGATATTTTGCATGCGTGGATCATCTCCAAGATCACATCATGGATTATCCCGAGAGGACACTGCTCGATTTACATGCCGATGGTCGAGTGGTAAAAAGGCCAACCATAGAAATGGCATCTCACTCCTAGACCGCTTGTGGGTCAGGTGGAGCTCTAGACACCCCTTGCCTGTCTAGAATGGAGTTGGGGATCCCCGTGAGCCCAATTTATGCTGTTTTAGGGGAGCGGAAAGGGACTATGCCTTATGGGCAAAGAGGTTGAGCTTCGCATCCCTCTCATTTCCCTTTCTCTATGAAGCAAGTGCAGCATAAATCTGCTTTGACTCTGTTTTTCCTACTTAAAGTGGGTCATCTCGAGCTCGATGCTAGCTACTTCCTAGAGACTTGGCTGATAGGAAAGAAACCCTAACTTCAGGTCGGTCCTAAGTGGGAATGACTGGATACTTTCGCTTCAGGGCAGACTCGGGAAGACCTAGATCGCAAACCCTGTGACATTCCTTGCGAGTGCCAGGTGGCGCTTTCTAGACTCCCCTCCCGATGATCTGCTAAGACGTGTCCCACAAGTGGTCAAGAGATACTATCTTTTACTCTAGTCAACAAGCTAGAGGTGGTAGATCTTGTGGAGCTTTTTGAGGTTGTGGGAACACTCAAAATACATATGGACAACAACAACATAATTTATGGCAAAGCTCAAATGCACAAGGACAACAAGGATCTGGAGCCTTTAGAGGCAAGGAAAGATCAACTAGAGACAAAGGTGGCTCTTGGCAATTACATGAGCAATCTAACATGGATAAAGACTGTCATTATTGTGGAAGATATGGACACATAGCAAAGGACTGCCATAAAAAGCAAGTAGATATGAAGGCAAAAGACAAACAACATGGAAATTATGCATCTTCTAGTGGTACACAGGATGATCAAGGAGATAGGTTGTTTGCTATGCAACATGTTTCTAAGAATACATCTAGGCAAGGCAAGGATGATAAGTGGTATATAGACTCAAGAGCATCTAATCATATGACTCCACATGGTGAGTGGTTTGATGAGTTGACAGTAGGTTCCCATGGATATGTATGCATTGGTGATGACACATATTATGATATTAAGCATAGAGGTGTGGTTTTGCTAATCATGCCTAATGGTAGAAAGAAGAGTCTAATATGATGTACTACATGTGCCTTCTATTACTAAGAATTTATTGTTACTTAGACAGATGGTAGAATAGAATCTACAAGTCAAATTCAATAGAGATGGTTGCTTTATTGAAGAATATGGAAATGGTTGCAAATTGATTGCTAAAAGTAAGAGAGATGGCATAATGTTAACTTTGGATGCATCTATCCTTGAATTGAAAGCAATCATGTTTACCCATGATAATGGAGTAGTTCAAGATGTAGAAATCTGGCACAAATACATTGGTTATGTCAATATTCAGAGACTGAAAAATATGCAGTAAAAGTAGTTGTACTTAGTTTGCCAAAGTTTAAGTATATTGATCTAGGACATGTCTGTTTTGCCTCCTATCAGTTTGGGAAACAAGCAAGGCTTCTGTTTATGCAGCATGTTAGAAACAATTCTTGACCTTTGTAATTGATACATTTGGATGTATGGGATCCTGCCCATAGTGCATCTTTTGGTGGTGCCTGGTATTATATCATTTATCGATGATTTCAACATATATATGTGGCTGTATATCTGAAGCACAAGGATGAGGTACTTTACATATTCAAGGATTTTAAGATACATGCTAAAAATGAGTTTGGATGTTATATCTCATGTATGAGATCTGATGGAGGAGATGGAGAATATGTCTCTAGAGAGTTTGATAGATACTTGGCAAAATATGGCATAAAAAGGCAGCTCACATGCAGTTACATACCACAGTAGAATGGTGTAGTAGAGAGAAAGAACTGTGTACTTATGGAAGTTGTCGGGGCAATACTTAATGAAAAGAACTTGCCAAATTCTTATTGGGCTTATAACATGCCCACTCGAGCTTTTCTTGGCGATACATTCTTAGTAGCCCATCAAGAGATGTCCTAGAAAGTGTCGTTTGGGATTTTGATGAAAACTCTTAGAGTTTGCTAACTAGGCTCGCTTGAGTCTACCCCCCACAGTGGAAGTTCCAGCTGCTCCCACGAGGATCGACTTGAGTCTTTTTGCTCAAAATCAACTACTAATGGTTGACTAGTGTCAGCAGTTCGAGATTCCATCCCTTATAGGAATTGCTAACTGGAACGACTTATGTTGCACTAGGTTCAAAGAGCATGGGAACGAAGGGAAGTATGTCACTTTAATCCCTTCTATCCATGGTCCAAAGTGATGCGAGTCAATCTTTTTGATCTCTAATGGTCCATCAAAAAAGTGATTTTTATTTCTTCTTAGGAAAGCTCTCAGCTTACTGAGACCACCCAACCATAGGTCATCCTCCCACTTCCCTCGAGAGAGTATTTTTATTTACCTAATTATCTACCACCTTAGGTTTAACATATAGAAACAACTTATTTGAATTATCTCTTGATAAAAATTCATTACATGCCTTTAATTCACGACACAAAAACAGAATAAAGCAATTCCTTCTCAATAGTTCCTTTCAGAAAAATGACTTTTTACAATGTTTTCTATTTGAAGGTATTATTATCTCCAAGTTCCGTTCCTCAACTAGTATTGAGAATTCCAGGACACTGTCTGGAAATCAAAGGGTATTTGGAAATTCATAAGCGCCTAATTAGTTTATGACTAGAGCCCCCTAGTATTCTCACCTTCTCATATTGACTAGAGTTCCCTATAGACCCCTTGGAGTAGGTTTTATTCATGCTGGCCTTGGGGAGGTCTTGGCACCATTAAGAACACTACCTCAGTCAGCATTCTGTGTTCATCCGAATACTACCTTAGTCGGCGATCTGTACTCAGTCATCTATCTTTTAGCCTGATGATTTTAGGAAAGATTAGTACCTAACTTATAATCACATACATATTATTTTGAATGAAGTATACATAAAATTTTAACAAATTTATTTCCAAGACAAATATTTTCTTTCAAAAAATAATAACATCAAGGAAAAACTTAGCATAACTAGCAAAACCTTCCAATAGTCTTCTTGGATTTCCCCTTCCTTGGGATCTAGTTTGGACTAAACAACAATTCTATTCTTGAGAATAACTCCCTTGGAGTTTTCTCGGTCCTTGCTTGTGATAAAAGAAAATCTTGGTTAGTTTAATTATGAACAATATTCTTTGACGTTTTCATCTCAAGGTCTTGTATATATCGAGAATTAGCATCCATGATTATCTATCAAAGGTTTCATTAGATCAATACAAATAAAAAAGATTAAGTCTCTTAGGGACACGGTACCTTCCTTGTACTCACTTAGATTCATCTTGTAAAAACCCAAGTTAGCCCTTGGAATTTGCACTTAAGAATTCCTTTAAAAGATGAATAAAATCCTATTTTACAAATGTAGCTTTTGTTGCCAATTCATGGGATGATGGCCTACTAGCTGTCTTTATTATAAAAATATAGTACTTGGGGGATCCATAACGGGTGCTTGATTGATGGTATTTGTAGCTTTGTTTGTAATCCCAATACTCGCCATTCCATTTATAGTAATTGTGTCTGCAGCGTTCTTGGCAGCTCATGCCTCCGTGACCTTCATAAATTTCTTCTTTGGGGCCATGGTCTTTGATCACGAGATTGTAGGGGGATTTTTGCCAAGAGAGCTTGGGGTCTCGTTATTGGATTGATGGGAATTCAATTGATGGGGGTTGGTGATCACTAGGGTTTTAGGAAAATTGAGAAGAGGCTTCATTCCATAGGGAAGTAGGGTAGAAGGGATGGAGGATTCGATTCCAAGAGCTCATGAAGTATCTCATTTTCTTCGTGACGAGAATTTCCATTCTCGTACTTCTCTTGCCCCACTCCCTCTTGCTCTATACTCCTGAGAAGGGCCTCTCCTCTCTTGCTCAGATTGCCACCCAACACCTCCTCATGCCTTTTATTTATAGCTAAATTGAAGAAGAAGAGTTTTGGCCAAGAAAAAGATCTCTTTATGGAGGGTATCTTGGCAAATTAGCAATCTAGAAGCTTTCAAGATGCAATTTGATACTAGCGATTTAATCTTTGAGGTCCAAGAGGTTGCTAGAGATGCCATGACTGATTCGCTTAGCTCTTGGATGATCTTACTTCAATCCAAGCCTTTCCTCAAACCAAGATAATAGGGGAGATTGCTAGAGTTAATTGCTACAATATAGAAGGAGAATTTAGGTTTTTTCTTCAGTAAATAGGAACTCCAAATTTGGGAATATGAGGTGCCATTTTTTTTCAAATAAAAAAAGGGGGGAGGGCAGTATGTCATCATCAATTTCCTCTTCTTCTTCTTTTCTTCATGAGCTTTTTTAACCTTTAATGCTTAAAGATTTGTGACTTGACTTGCTTTGCTAAGTTTTAAATGTGTTTGATCAATTTTGACTTATGGTCCATGACTCATGTTCGCTTCATAATTTTTGTGACAGATGGCTACAGTCCCTATCAATCCAGGAAAATGTTAGGTTGTAATCCTTGGACTATTTTGCTTGAGACTTCCTCTATTTAATGGTTTAGAATTCTTCAAGTCCAATTTGTGAGGAGTTGAGAAGATTGAAAATAAAGTTGGGATATCACATCCTCTTCCCCTTAGAGGAATCGAGATGTCCTCATCTCGAATGAAATTGGGGATATTGGTTACATAGTGATATCAGGTCCATCCAAGTGGCATCCTCTTCAAGGTAGTCATTCCATTAGACGAGATACTCTCTAAGGGTTTTGCTTCTTAGAGTCTTCCTCTGCATGCCAAGTATCTTTTCTTGCTGAATTTTGAGGACTCCTTGACTTGGCATTAGCTTGAGGGGGGGCGCCTGCACTTGAGCTGGAGGAGGGGGCCGCTTCCTGGCGAGGCTGGAGGGGGCGCCTGTCAGTAGTTAAGGGAGGAGGAGGAAGGCTCCCCTTTATAGGGGGAGGACGGCGCCTCCCGCCACCTGGGGGGCTGTATGCCCCCCCTTCTCCCACTACTCTCACACACACACACACTCTCTCTCCCCGCCATGTAGTCGACAGGGGGAGAGAGAGGGGATAAATTTTTTTAAAAAATTTTTGAAAAATTTTTCCTCAGGGGGGGTTCTCATGGGAAAGGCACTGGGGGCACGGGGATGTTACATCCTCTCCCCCTTAGAGGAATCGAGATGTTCTCATCTCGAGAGAAACTGGGGGAGACAAGCGCTAATGGGGCTTACGATCTATGGTTTAAGACCCACCATCCATCAGTTGCGCAACTCCGATCATGCAGCACTCAGTCCTTCAACGTTTTTGCTCTGATACCAAACTCGTAATAACACTAAAAGGTTGTAGATGGAGAGAGTAGGCAGTGCTGGACAACACAAGCCATTAGAGCCGCGCAGAGACTGCAAGAATACAAGTTTGTATTGTCCATATTGGTAAGGTACTAGCACACCAATTATTTGTACACATAATAGAGAGTGCACAAAGATTAGTGTTGCTACTGCCAATAACACTAAAAGACTGTAGATGAAGAGAGTATGAAGTGCTTGACAATAGAAGCCATTGCAAGTGTTCCTACACTTGTCATCTTCAGCAAACACTTGTTATTTGTAGCCTTTACTTTTCACTTTTGAGCACCCAAGCTCCACACCTATATATTGGAGATCTTTCTCTTCATTTCAAATAAGTTTTCATGCTGAAATTCCAGCCAAATGCTTTGTACTTTTCTATTTGTCACTCATCCAAGAAGCACTTTCTACTTAGCTTGATCTAGTTCAAGCACTAAAGAAGAATTAGTTGTTGCATGGCCAGGTCTGAGATAACTGATTGCCATGGAAACAAAAGGGATGTTTTCCCAAGTGATTGTTTTTTTTAGCTGGGTGCTTTAGCTATGGTTGATTTTCTAAAGGGACAATTAAGGAAGGATGGTGCTAGCTACCCCCCGCAAACTGCCAAACCCTATCCAAGGGGGTTGTGAATCCGCGCCAGGAATGTGGACCGAACCCACCGCGAGAGGTCTCTCTGTGGAAGTTACTTGGCATAGGAGGACGCTTGGGTGCCAATGGGGGCTCTGTCCGTAAATCCCAATGCCTTCGGGCATTGGGATTTACGGACGCTTGGGTGCCAGTGGGAGCATTGGCCATAAATCCCAATGCCTCCGGGACCTACACAAGTGTTCTATGTGACTCGAGATGGGATCTCGAGGCCTTGATACTAGTTACAAGGCGGAATCTTGGTAGGATAAACCTTCAGGTTTTATTTCCGGTAGAAGGAAGAGGTCCATACAATGCTATCTCATGCTACAATACCCCATGGTTTTCGGGCAGAGGCTATTATGACAGCCGTACACTTGATTAGTTGGTCACCAAATAGGTCTTTAGGGGGGGCAATTCCCCAAGGAGCGTGGTCAGGCAAGATACCTTCGTATGTACACTTGAAAGTGTTTAGTTGTGAAGCATTTGTGTACATACATAAGGAAAAACACACCAAACTTGAGACAAAGTCCTATAAATGTATTTTCCTAAGATATGGTGATGAAGGTAAAATGGGGTATAGATTATGGGATCCTGAGAAAAGGAAAGTAGTATGCAGAAATGATGTTATCTTTCGGGAAGATCGCATGCATAAACAGCCCGAAAAGACTAAGGAGGTTCGTAGGGTTGTATGTAATATCCCCCACTCTACATAGAAACCCCCAAACAAATTAAATTAATTGAAATTTTCTCCCCCCTTGCAGTCATTGTGGACAGGTGGCGAGGGGGGAGGAAGAAAAGACGGCAGATGATGAATAGGAGAAATGGAGATGGCGTTGATGGAGCCCCAAGAGGAACACCAAGGAAAAGGGGATTCTACTGCAAGAAAATCTATCTTGTAACATCAACAAGCTTTTATTTCACTCTTTTGATGACCAAAATAAAGAAAACAACAATTCTTCACGCAGCATCATAGTAGATATTTCCCACGGATTTGATAGAATCAACCATAATCTTCAACATCTTCATAGAATCCATCAATAGAACAATGAACACAAAAGAATACACAATTTTTGAATGGAAATCAATCACATAGTATTCATCTTCGACTTCATAGCTCTCTCTCAATCTCTTATATACAAATACACTATTTTGATAGAATTGGCCATCTCTGACTCTCTCTCTCTCTCAATAGTACATCATCTCCTCACTACAATACTCAATAATAACTCTCAATAATCCTTCTTAGGTGTCATGGTTGCACCTCCCAAGAGGTATGTCTAATGTGAAGAGGCACTAGAGCCACTACAGTGTCTCTTCATAGCTCACTACTGTCACTATCACTTCAGTCTTCTCTTCAGTCTTCAGCAGTGGCTTCTTCCATTTGTTTTAGCTCTTTTGAACTTAGATTCATCCTTTCCAAAAGTTAGAAAACTTTCCCAAAGTCACACATACATTCTGCAAAACACTTACAGAAGATCTACAGAATAGAACAAAACATGAACATAGTAGAGACAGAACAGAGACAGAGGCTCTATAGAAGGTTTACAGAGGGTTACATAAGGTCATCAGATCCTCATAACTCATACTAAAACCATTCCAAACTATCAAAAACTATTCAATAAGCTTTCAAAATATTTCAACCTTCATCAATCATCAATCCATGCTTTATACAAAAGAAAATCAGAACAAAACAGAAGCTATACATAAGGTATCAGAACCAATCAGAACCTCAACAGAACCTATTAGAACATCATAGAGCTTCATATTTTCACTAAGAATCATCATGAGCTTCCAAAACACAATCAATATCATCCAAAACACTCTCAAACACTTCTATTATCAACCATACATCACTCTAAATCCATAAAAAATCAATCATTCAGACCTAAAAAACATAAAAAATCAATAAAAAATTCAATCTTTTTCCACTCTCAATCTTCAAAGACCATACGGACAACTTCTATCAGCAAATCAGAAGAACAATCCCCACTCCAACCATCCTCTGGAAGAGGGAGATCCATTGTTGAAAGCTTTATATAGAAGGCCAACTTCTGCAAACAACTGATAGTGGACAAAAAAGGAATGGTCTGAAGGAACATACTCCTGAAAGTGCTCAAATGTAGACCATAATAAATCCATCCTGGATTGCAAGCTTTCCACTTTATCTTGAAACAACGGACATAAGGTGGCCTGTCTCTGGATAACTGCCAAGTACTGCTGAGATATAGAAGGAATCATAGGAACACTAGGGCTTGGAGGAATGGACCGTGACTGTGCCAGTTGGTCCTGCAACTGCTTAATCTGGGAAGCTTGGGATTTCAATGTATTATGAGCAGTTTGCAAAGCTGATAGTTTCGTATCTAAAAGAGTCTTAAACTCTTGAGCTTCTTTGGATATTTTATCTTTCTCTTCCGAAACTCTAGTGACCTCTGACTGAGCCTGAATTTTCAAAGAAGATATTTCTTCTCTCTAGGTCTCAATAATTTGTGTCAGTTGCTCCATCTGCTTAAACAGATCAGCAAGAGTGTCTTTATCAGACACTAACTCTGTGGTTGCCTTATGCAACTGGTCTTTGGATTGCATCAATTATTCATAGAAAGAAGCATATAACTGTTGAACACAAGTTGTCACTGAGAGTTCAATAGAACTCTGGATGTCGTTACAAAGGAAATGAATGGCATCCCCTGACACTAAACTGTTCAGCGAAGGAACTGATATTTCCAAAGAACCCTCTCGATGTGTTGTGAATAAATTGTTACATGTGAGATAGGCATGAAGGTCACTTTCAGAGGTAGCAAGAACTGTACTGAAGGAATGACTGGTGAAACTTTCTCTACTACACACTTCAAGCGCTTCCACTGAATGACCAATGGAGGAGGGGAATCAAGATCCTCTATGTCAATAGGTTTTGAATCCTCTGAAGGTGGAGGGGGAGGTATTGGATTAGATGGTGGAGAAGGTAGCACACCCTTCTTAAGGCCTGAGTATGTCAAGAAAGCATATAAATAGGAACCATAAGTGACATTTGTGACATTTCCTCTGGTCACTTTGACAAAATGTTAGTCCATCTTCGTAAGCAAGTAAGTACTTCAATCAATGGCAACCCCTTTTAACACCATCCTGGAAGCTGTGAAGAGCTCCTTGGACAAATAGTGAGATGGTGTCTTGGCAGGCATAAACTTATCTTGGAGAAATTGGCAAACTAGCTTCCAAAGAGGATCAGTGATCATTGAAAAAGACACTCCTAAAGTGTTAATCACCTTCTTGACATTAAGGATCTCTTTGGTCTGCTTCTGTAATAGCTTGAGAATCTCATCATTTGAGAATAACTGTCTAGCTGCAACAAAGGGTTCTCCTTTGTAGGGAAGAGACAAAGCCTTCCCTAACCCTCTAGGTGTTAAAACCATGGAAATACCACGAATCAAGCTCGATTTCTCACTGTATGACGCAAGAAACTCATCACATAGGGATGGATCGTCTGGAATCAATGGGAGTGAAGCAACCACAAAAGTTGCAAGGCCTACTTTCTCTATAGGCTCAAAAGTCAGTAGGGAAGAATAATCCCTACTGATCAATGGGACATACTAAACAGGAGGAGGATCTTGAGGCGCCATTCAGATGGAATATATACACACACACCCCACAAACATAGACAATCACAAAGAATGCCTGCAAATCAACAAAATAGCGATAAAAAAGAAATCGATCAAAAGAAGTACACACATACGTAACTAACCAATTGACCACCCCAAACAATGCGCATCCTAGAAAAAATTTGGCATGACCTCTACACATATGCGACCGAAAGCTTCATGCAATGCAACAAGCAGGCATCCAAGAACTCGTATCAAGCAAAAATGAAAAAAAAACTACAGACCGCACTCGTAATCGTATCACACAAACAAACCATAATACCTCAAAAACCTAATCAGGACATAACCAGAACTTTGATAAACAATTTCAGCTAAGAGGACTATACATGCCTATCCCACGAAGTGTATTTATTAAAAAGGGAAAAAAAGTGCAGTGAGGGGAATAGTTTTAATGAAGGGTTTATTTTAATACATTATTAATAATAGTTGAAATTTTATTAGGTTGTAAACCTTAATAAGAAAACGATGGTTCATTCTTAAAATTTTAATTACAAGTTATTAATGTGAAATTGTGCTTTTAACGAAACCCAGACTACGTCCCCAGAATCAAGTCTCTAAATGAAAATTCATTCATTAGAAATTAATGGTGATATGGAGCACTTTTTTGTGACGGCTGATTCATTTTTTAATTAAAAATTAAGGTGCTTCTGAGGCGCACGTAGTGCGTGCAAAGTGAACAGTGGCTTGATTTTAAGTTATTAAAAAATGTGTGTTTAGCACGAGCGCATGTGCCATGGTGGTGTTTAGGATTCATTTTGAGAATTAATCGTGAATTTTGGGATAGCAAAAAATAAAAAATAGGAAGAGAAAAAGAAAAATACCTGGTAGTGGATACGTGTGTATGTAATGAAATGGAATACGCACGCCTCAATCCCAAGATAATGAAAATGAGTCCCAAAAATAAAATACCAATAATTGAAAAGTTCTGATAGAATAAGCTTTTCAACAACAAAACCAACATCTTACAAAAATGTCAATAAAGTTGGTGTGTTTTGCTTGTGTGGTTTGGTGAATGTTCGATTTTTTATGATTGGTGTTTTTTTTCTCTCTCTCTGTCAGAGAGAGAACTAGGGAGAGAGAAAGAGGAGAGAGAAAGATTGCAGAGGAGAGAGAAAGACTGCAGGAAGGGAGAGAAATAGAGTGACGAGGAGAGAGAAAGACTAGAATTAGAGAGAGAAAGACATGAAAGATGAAGAAGCCATGGAAGCTTGGAGCAAGAAGGGAGAGAAAGTTTGTAAATGTATTGATATGTCAAAAGATGTGAAAAATTACAACTTCTCTCCTTATATACCAGTGTCTATGTGACATGGCATATTATTAACATTCTAACTATTCCCAGCTTCTTACAATCCATCCCTTCCCAAAAGTTTTTGTCCTAAAAAACAAACCTAGAAAGAACTAAAGGAGAGATAGATAGAACAGAGTACTACTCTGTTTTACAGCTTACAAATGGGAGATGAGTGAAGAATTATCATTACAAGGCCTGAATTTGAAGAACGGAAGGAGGACCCCGCTATATACATGATTTGAAGAACTTTAGAAGCCATTGGAGCCATAGAATCTTCAACAAATAATTTCAGAAGAAAGTAGACAGCTTGCTGAAATAACAGTCCCTGCTGAACCAAATCTGTCATAACTTTATATAGAAGTGTCCAAATGAGACGTACCACATATCAAAACGAAGCTCTTGAAGAGTACTTTAAGCTCATGTAGATAGCTCAATTCTGAAAATGAGGTACGACAAAAATTGTTCTAAAACAGCGTGCTGTCCTGAACCAGTCTGCACCAATACTAGCTCCATAAGCAATAGGCTTCAGCCACCAATGTATCCTTCAAGTATGGATACTCATCCAATATTGAATCAGGTCTCCAAGAAGCTTCTTCAGAGGGTAAACCTCTCCATTTAATCAAATATTCCACAATAGAACGTGATCGAAGCTTCTTTTCACGCTGACCTATAACAGCCTCTGGGATGTACTGAACAATACCATCTTCATCAATAGGTGGTAGCTCATCAACTAAATCCACTGGATCACCATAATAGGGCTTGAGCTGACTAACATGGAAGACGTTATGAATCTTTGTAGAAGAGGGAAGCTCTAGTCTGTATGCCAAATCTCCAATCCGCTTAAGGATCCTGTAAGGGCCATAGAATCTGTGGGCAAGCTTATTACTGGATCCATCTTTCAATGTAGAGTACTTGGATTTGGGCACCTTCAACAAAACCAGCTCTCCTTCCTGGAACTCTAAAGGCCTCCTCTTCTCATCAGCATACATCTTCATCTGATCTTGAGCCTTCCTTAGATTCACCTTGCATTGCTGAAGAAGGGTCTGCATTCTTTCCAACTCTTCCTTCCCATGAGGGTTGATCTTTTCATTAAAAATGACTGTGGATAGGGGCACCTTGTAACCATACAAAGCCTCAAAGGGTGAAACTCCTATGCTCGCATGAGTGGAATTATTATAAGCAAACTCAGCCAGGTGTAACCAAGAATCCCATGAGGTTTGGACATCATAGCAAAAATGGCGAAGATAAGTCTCCAACCATTTATTAACTCTCTCTGTCTGTCCATCAGTTTGGGGATGATAAGTCGTAGATGGAGCCAACTTAGTACCCATAGATGTAAATACCGCTTGCCAAAAGTTACTCATAAACTTTGAGTCCCTATCATTGACAATTACCTACGGTAATCCATGTAATCTGAAAATATGCTCCATAAACTGGTTGGCCACCTGAGAAGCAGTAAACTGAATTTTTGTTGGGATAAAATGAGCTGCTTTGGTGAGTCTGTCAACCACCACATAAATACTATTCCACCCCTTCTTGGTAGTAGGTAAGCCAGTGATAAAGTCCATAGTAATATGAGTCCATTTACCCGTAGGAATAGGCAATGGCTGCAACAAACCTGCTGGCTTATGGGTGCTATCCTTATTTTGCTGACAAGGCATACACTTCATAATGAAGTCCTTGACATCTTTCCACAGTCCTTTCCAATAAAAGCTCTTGCTGATCCTGTCATAAGTCTTGAAAACTCCCAAGTGTCCAGTTAAAGGCGAAGAATGCAACTCCTCCATAATTTTTCGCTTGAAAGAAGAAGTAGAGGGAATAACAATCTTGCCCTTCCACCAAATAAGACAATTTTTAAGCTGGTAATGTGAGTTTTCTTCCATAAGACCTTGCTGTAATTTCTGAAAGATTTGGCTGAATTCCTCATCTAAGAGGTATGCCTCTTGTAGCTCTTCAATCCAATCACTATGTAATTTTGTCATGGCTGATACTTTGCAGGCCCACATACGAGAGAGAGAATCAGCCGCTATGTTATCTTTGCCCCTTGTATGAGTGATGTCAAAGTTATAATTTTGTAATGTTGCTACCCATTGTCGTTGCTTTGGAGTTAGATTTGACTGAGTAAGGAAATACTTGAGTACGCGATGATCACTATGTACTCTGAATCGGCTGCCATATAGGTAATGGTGCCATTTCTTGATTGCATGCAGAATAGCCAACATTTCCTGATCATAAACATTCATGGCCATCTCCTTATCAATAAGCTTACGGCTTTCAAATGCAATTACTCCATGTTCCTGAAGCAAAATAGCCCCAATGCCATGGCCACTAGCATCACACTGTATAGTAAACTCTTTAGAGAAATCCGGGCATACAAGAATAGGAGCAGAGGTAAGTAATTCCTTTAACTGGTTGAAGCTGCTATCTGCAAGAGCATCTCAAAAGAAAGCCTCTTTCTTCAACCTGTCAGTTAAAGGGGCTGCAATTGCCACATAATGCTTTATAAATCTGCGATAGAATGAAGATAGACCAAGAAATCCTCTAAGAGAGGTAGTAGTAGTAGGCGTTGGCCAATCTTTTATGCATTGCACCTTCTTGGGATCAGCATGTATTCCTTTTTCACTGACTATATATCCCAAGTATTCCACTTCAGTCTGCATGAAAGAACACTTCTTCTCCTTAGCAAAAAGCCTATGATGTCTTAACACATCAAAAACCTTCCTCATATGCGACAAATGATCCTGAAAAGTCTTGCTGTAGATCAAAATGTCGTCGAAGAACACCAAGACAAACTGAAAGAGGAAAGGTTGTAGAATCTTATTCCTCAGGCTTTGAAAGGTAGCTGGAGCGTTTGTAAGGCCGAATGGCATCACCAAGAAATGGTAGAGCCCACGATCAGTCCTAAAAGCAGTCTTGACCTCATCACCCTCTCTCATGCGAATCTGATGATACCCTGATCTCAAATCAATCTTCGTGAAGAATCGAGCCCCCTTAAGCTCATCAAGCAAATCATCTATCCTGGGTATAGGATACCTGTTCTTCACTGTTATCTTATTGAGATCCCTGTAGTCAATGCACATTCTGAAAGATCCATCTTTCTTTTTGACTAACAGGACTGGGGATGCATACGGTGAAGAACTGGGTTCAATAAATCCCATTTCAAGAAGCTCTTTGATTTGCTTAGCTACTTCCTCTCGTTCACATTTTGATAGTCTGTAAGGTGGCTTATTGATTGTCTTTGAGTTGGGTTCCAAATCAATGGGGTGATCCACCGCTCTCTTAGGAGGCAATGAAGTAGGTACTTCAAATAAATCTCTATACTCCTCAAGCAGAGCTGTCAAGGCTGGATGGTTTGCTGAATTATTGGGCTGATCCTGTGTTTCTTTGTTCAAATGCAATACAAATATCTGTGAGCACTTTTTGTACTCTTTCTTTAGTTGTTGAATGGTGATAAGCTGAAAATCAGATCTACTAGGGATCCCCTGTAAACGGATGAGCTGTCCATTGGAGAAAAACTCCATATATAACTGTGAGAAATCCATAGTAATCATGCCTAAGGTCATCAACCAATCACAAACAAGTACAATATCTATGGGCCCCATTTCCAAAGTGATCAGGTTTACTTTGACTTCAAAATTTTCAGCCATCTGCAAAGAAACATGTGGGCAAATCTGCGTACTGGTTTCCTCTTCACCATTAGCCACTTGTACTCGAATAGGCTGCTGTAAGTCGGTGGGAACACAATTCAACTTGTACATAATAGATTTATTTACAAAACTGTGAGTACTACCACTATCTATCAAGATGAACACTGGCTTTCCACATATGCTTCCCTTCATACAAAGTGTATTGGGGCTCTTAGATCCCGTCCAAGCATCCATAGAGATAGAACAATTAGTGGTAGCAGGTAACTCATTACAAAATCCACTAGGATCAAATGGGATATCACTGCCTGGATCAAAAGGAAAAGAGTCAGATGGATCATAAAAGTACTGTCCACCATCATCCTCAAAATCTTCATTTTCAGCATTGATTGTGACTGCATTAACTTCATCTATGTCATTTTCAAAGTCCTCAAGAACTAGCATACTCTGAATTTTTGGCTTGGCATTTTTGTATACACACTTTGAAGCATGGTCAGGAGTATACTTTTCTCCACACTTGAAGCATAAGCCTTTGTCCTTTCTTTCCTTGTAAATATCCATGGGAATATTTTTGGAATTTGTATTGACTGAAGTAGACTTAGGCTTACTGTCACCTTGCTTAAATTCAACCTTTGGACTGTTTGCTGTCCTGAAATTGTTTTGAAGCCTAGAAGCATTAAATAGAGGATAAGTTGGTATCCGTAAGCTCCCACTAGGCATATGATTGCTGACATAATTGTTACCAACTTGCCCTTGCTTTAAAACAGTCCTTGGCTGTCCATAACTTGGCTGAAATGAAGACTCTTTCTTATACTTCCTTCCATAGCACTTTGCAAGCTCAATAGCCTTGAAAAGTGAAGTAGGATTCTGCGCCATAACATCAGCTGACAAGGATGGTTCTAAACCATACATGAACTTGTGTAACTTGGCCTCATCACTGATTTTTTCTACATACATGGTCAAGTTAAGGAATTGGTTTGTATATTCTCTTACACTTAGGCCCCTTTGTTCCAAACCATACCATCTTCGTTCTAACTTCTCTTTTTCAAGAGGTGAAACAAAGACTTCAGCCATTAGTGCCTTGAAAGCTTCCCAATTCTCAATAAGTACATTCTCTTTCTTGATATACCTCCACCAAGTGTGAGCAAATCCTTCTAAGTGGAGGGAGACAAAGTGTATCTTCATATCATCAGTTTTAGGAAATATGTCGAAATAAGACTCCATCTTAGAGGTCCATTCCTCTAATTTTGATGGTGAAGATGACTGGCCATTGAATTTGGATAAAACAATTTTGTCCTTGAATTCTCTATCATGAAAGGGTTGCTGTCCCAAAACTGGCTGATCAGGATTTCTAAGTACAGAACCCCCAAATTGAGACTGAAATCTTCCAACAGGTGGCTGAGAATTACCATGTAATCTTCCTGTTGCTAAAGCACCCCTAGAATTCTGAGTATGCAGTCCAAAAGTTTGAGTATTGGCTCCATTCAAACTGCCCAAATAGTCATCATGCCTTTGTGAAGATTCTCCCACTTCATATTGACTATTTGGAATACCTCTTCTTCCAATGATTCCATCTCCATGACCATTTTGGTTGGATGGCTGTAGTGGGACTGAAGGGTCAGTATTTGAATAGGCCTTCTCATTAGCTTCTTTTGATGCCACTTGTAATTGTAAAAGTTTAGAGATTTGTGCCATGAGTAGGTCATTGGACATTACCAATCTATCAATAGAAGCCTTGTTCTGATCAGTAGATTGAACCATCTGATCCATTCTTAACAGCATGGCCTCATGTCGCTCTCTATACCTTAGTTCATGGGCACACAAAGTATCATTGAGTATACTAATTTCTCCTTTTTGAGGCTCTTCAAGGTTCTCTTGAAGTGTGCTTTCCATCATGGAATCCCTGATTTGTTGTGCATAATCCTCCTGGACCTTATTTTTGCCTTTATGTCCTGCCATACTAGTGCAGTCCTGCAGTACCCCCTGTCAGTAAAACGGCAATAACTTTGGCTAGAAAACTCCGATTGCAAAACTTTTTTGCGCGAATCGAAGCTAGCAATGCCCTCTTTGAGATGAGCTATAGCACGCTATAACAGGTTTAGGACAGAAAATTCTGTAACTGAATTTTAGAGCCTGAACTGTCCAGTCCTGCACCTTGTTTAGACCTGTAAGTGCCCTGTTTTGACCCTGTAATGCAAGAAAGTAACCTCAAATGGCTACCAAACCCTGCAAAGGGGTATATAAGACCTGTGGATACCCTGTAGTACCTGCACCTGTGCTTCAGTATCAAAGGGTGTACTATCCACCTGTAAATACCCTGTGGGTAACCTGAAAATGCCCTGTTTTACCCTGTTTTAATCCAGTAGGTACTTGAGTCGTTGGAAAGTCTTCAATCTTCAATTCTCCACTCGCTGTACCTGTGTGAGGGATAAAACGGCAGGAGGGGCTCCCTACACGGGCTCCGAATCACCGGGAGGTGGGCAAAATCCCCCCCGGGTCGGTTGGTTACACCCCTTCGGGATCTTCGATAGTGAGGGAGGGTCACCTCTCTTTTGTCCCACTATCTCCCCCGGCATCCACCTTTTTCCTCGGTGGGAATATCAACATGGTAGAGGCTAGTGTGCTAAGCAATCAGCATGATATGCAATTGAAAAATATCCATTCAGCCTTTCATGAGATGCAATTGATTGATAAGAAAACTTGAGATGGGAGAAGGGTTTTACCTATGCAATTCAGTGAATCACTGATTGCTAGTACTTACCCTTTTACAATATTTCAGCTTAGGTGAGAAAAATTTCAACAAAATAGACCAAGGTTATGCATCAAGTTGATCAAATGTTACCTAAGATGAGTAATGGTTTTGAATCAAAAAGAATTCAATGAAATAGGCTGAGATTGAAGAAAATTAATACTATTCTCTGATCTATTGATCAATCCAGTGAATTAATTTATCAATAACCTCTCATCAACAAGTGGAAAAGCCATTACCAATAGGATTATTGAGAGATTTCAGAGATTAGCAAAAGAAAATACCTCCATTAAGCTTGAAAATGATGATGGATATTAGCTTTAACCTGGTTAATGCAAGAGTTCTTCATAATCCGCCATAAATCCAACATAAAGCTTGAAATCTCCATGAAATCAGTCCATACATGCTTCAATATGATGAAATCCTTGAAAGATCAATACTCCAGCCTTGCTTGAACACTTGAACTTCAAAGGTTCAAGCTCCCTGATGAAAAGCCCTAAAATAATCCTTCCATTTGAGCTTCATTGGCATGCACGGGCTGAAATCTCTTCAATGTCTTCAATCTTAAAGTCTATCCATCTTGTATTCAGCTTTAGAGAAGCCTTGAAGGTCTGGGAAGTCCAAAATTTTGAGAAATTTGAGCTTCCATGTCTGTGGCTATGGCTGCCCTGCTGTGTATTAGGGTTTTGAACAGAGGAATGGCTGATAAGAGTTCTCCTCGGGCTGAAAGTTGATGCAATCAAATGTTTGATGAAGCCTTTGCAACCATTGATCAGTGAGCTGAGAATTTGGAGCAGCTGAGCAAGGAGAAGGAGTAGGAAGATCAGCGCATTTTTTGGCACATTTTTCGGGCTGCTTCCTGGCTTATAATCATCAGCAATCATCAAGTGTGGTACTCCTCCTGAAGCTTAGGACACAAAGAATCTTTACCCCATGGTTTGGCAGTGAGATGTTCAGCATAGAGAAAGATATTTGTGGAGATTCTTGACATCCACCATGAAAGCTTCAGCCAAAAGCTTGAAGGAGAGAGAAGAGAAGCTCTCTTTTGAAAAGTAACTGTAGTTTAGTCTCTAACTAAGCCCGGTTAACCATTCTTTACCCTAATTACCTCCATTTTTACATGAAATTTGATGACGTCCAGTCATTTAAGCCTTTACCCGCCATATCTGACCTTGGATATCTCCAGATGTAGTCATTTGCTAACTGTAGTTGTCCTGCAGCACTCCACTAGTCACTGTCTTGTACCATTTTTGTCTGAAATTGGTTTTGAAATAGGAAAATGAGAGTGAAAATGGAAGAAAATAATGGATCAAAGACTGAGGCTCTGATACCACTTGTCAGAGAGAGAACTAGGGAGAGAGAAAGAGGAGAGAGAAAGACTGCAGAGGAGAGAGAAAGATTGCAGGAAGGGAGAGAAATAGAGTGACGAGGAGAGAGAGAAAGACTAGAATTAGAGAGAGAAAGACATGAAAGATGAAGAAGCCATGGAAGCTTGGAGCAAGAAGGGAGAGAAAGTTTGTAAATGTATTGATATGTCAAAAGATGTGAAAAATTACAACTTCTCTCCTTATATACCAGTGTCTATGTGACATGGCATATTATTAACATTCTAACTATTCCCAGCTTCTTACACTCTCTCTTTTTAATGATTAAAACAGGATATAGGACACATGAATATGTTGTGAAGTGTAATGGTAGGATTTCAGCAATCCAATAAGTGTCAACAAAGTTTTTGAATTTATCCATGATTTTTTAACTTATTTTTAGAATTTAAAATGAATTTTCATGAGGTGAGGTATTAAAATTAGGGTTTTGGCTTCAAATAATACTTTGGCCATTTTTTAAAGCATTTTTAATTGAGAAATTATTGGCAAAAGGGGCAAGGGAATTTGTAAAAAAAATTTAAAAAAATTGGAAGTATCTCTGAATTTTTACTAATTTTTAATGAATTTTACTCATTTTACATGTATTTTTGAAAAAAATTTAAAGTTTTGATTTTTTTGCAATTTATTTTCTTGAATTTCCACTTTGGAAAATAGTACAAATGATTTCAGCAATGTTGGAAAAATTTTTAAGGGATTTTTTCTACAATTTATTTGGATTTTAAATTAATTTTAATGAATTTTTAAAGTTTTTTTGTTTTTTTAAAATGTGTTTTTAGGGTTTTTTGGGTTTTGAAATTAAAAGTCGATATCCAAGCTGCGTATGAACAGCTAATAATGACTGTGTGTGAATGGCTGACTGCAACACCACCGCACGGACAAGTCGGATGCATGTCCTTGTGCATGAACGTCCATTAGCAGCTCACGAAAATGTCACAAGCATATCCTGATATGTGCATGAACACGACGCGGCACACGAACAACCGCAAGTGCAGTCACCAAGACATGCAGGAAAAAAGAAATCTAGAACCCGAGGCGGGGTGGAAGTCCACAATGCAGGAACAAGGGCCTGCGGGGAGGTGTGGTTGGTGTTTGACTCGGGTGTGTTTCTGCGGGTGGTGAGTGGGAATAGGGACAATGGGAGAGGGGGGGTTTTTCTGCGGCAGGTGGAGAGGGGTGTGGGTGGGAAGGGGGGCTAGGGTAGGGGTAACTGTGTGGGGGTGGGAAACTGAGGTTGGGCGGGGGTTGGGTTTGGTTGGGGGGTAGGGGTAGGGGTAGGGGTAGGATTTGGCGGGGGGGTGGGGGGGGGGGGGGGGGGGGGGGGGGGCAGGGAGGGCAATTTTAGGGGTGGGGGTAAAGTTGGGGGCAAAATTAGAAGTAGGGGCCAATTGTAGGGGCGGGGGAAAATGTGGCGGGGGGTGGTAACAGGGCGGCCGGGGACAAGGAGCCCAAGGTCGGGGAAGGGAGTTCGTCGGTGCGGGGGAGGCAAGAACCACTGCCGGCCGGCGGGGGGGAGGGAGTTCGTCGACGCGGGGTGGGAAGGGCGGGGCAATGACCAGGCCAGCACAGGGGCAGTAATAGGGGGACGGGGGACAAGGAGCTCGAGGCGGGTAGGGGCGGGCCAAGCGAGGAGGAAGAGAAGGGGGCGGCAGGAGACGAAGGCGAGGATGAAGAGGAGGGGGAGGCGACTAAAGCCCAGCGGAAGAGGTAAGCAAGAGGAGGAGGAGAGAGGCTGCTGAAGCGGTGTGGCGAGGGAGGAAGAGGGGAGGGACGTCGAGGAGGGAGGAAAGGAAGGAGATTGTGGCATCGAGGAGGAAGGGAAGGAGGGGCTGTGGAGGAGGGAGGAAGAGCCATTGAGGAGGGAGGGAAGGAAAGGATCGTGGGGAAGGAGGCACGCGGGGAGAAACAAACATGTACGTGTTTTTTTTTTTCGTTTCTCGTTTTTTTTTTCAATTTTTTTTTTCTTCTTTTTTTCTTCTTGTTTTGAATTTTAATTATGATTAGGGTTTTTTTTCTCTTTTTTTTCTTTGTTCTTTTGTTTTTGTTTGGATTTGTGTTTTTTTGGTTTTTTGTTTGGTTTAAATCTTTTGTTGTATTAGGAGTGTTGTTTTTTTTATATTTTGATTTTTGCTATTTTTGTGGGTTGTTTTGTTTTTTTTTCTTTTCTTTTGTTTTTTTCTCTTAGTTAGTTAGTTAGTTTGTGTGTTTGGTTTTTTTTTTTAAAAATTTGTTATGGTTGTTAAAAATGAGCGCACTCCCGTCCCGCGCGCATGTGCAGGGCGGGAGTTAAAACAATTTGCATCGGTGGGATCAGATGGGGCGGGGATGGTGATACGCGAGTCACAGAAGCCACAGGGGCAACCCGAGGCACGTAAAACCAAAAATAGGCGCGTGCACGCACGACACGAGAAACGTGGCCATATGACAAAAAGGAAGAAAAATTAATAAAACCCAAACTGTATGTCGGATCGAAAAACCGTAAAAAGAAAAAATGTGCTAGGAGACGAGAGGAAGATGATAGAAAAATATGACACGCGTTTCATGGCAAAATTAGGGTGTTCACATGGGAAAAACGCAAGAAACTGACCTGAAAACACATACGTGTATTAATATCGGAAAATTCACGCATCGGAAGAAAGTGCAGAAAGAAGGAAAAATGTGCAGAACAATGTATCCAACAACCGTATCATGGCAAAACACAATTCCGATCAAGATAGGATGCATTCACATGGGAAAAGCCCCAAAAATAGACCCGAAAATGGACTCGGAAATTAATATGAGAAGAACCAATTGCCAGAACGAAATGCGATAAATAGGAAAAATGTTGGGGGAAAGTGGGATTCACATGGCTGGCACGTCAAAACTCAGTTTGGGGGGAAGTAGGAGGGGTTCACATGTGAAAAACACAAAAAATACCCGAAAATACACTGAAAATTTAATAACTAAAAACCCAGCTATCAGAAGAGGGGGAAGGAAAAAGGAAAAAGTGGAGGAAAGATGGGATATGACTATCAAATTAAACTAGAATTCCAATGAAAATAGGGCATGTTCACATTGAAAAATGTAAAAAATAGACACAAAAGGGCCCGAAAGCCCGCAAAAATTAATAGCGGACCAACCGTCCATCGAAATGATAGGTTGTAAAAAGGAAAAATATTAGGGGAAATGGGTAGGGCAGGGCTGGCATATCAGATCAGTGTTCCGAAGCAATAAAGGCATGTTCACATGGGAAACCATCCAATTTACGGGAATTGCTTCAAAAATTAATAACTTTAGAACCGTCTGTCGGAACAGGAGTTGGTAAAAAGGAAAAATGGAAAATTTGAAGGGATGAATAGGGCTGTAAGGTTGGATGTTAGTCTCAGTGAATGTAGGGTGCATTCACATGGAAAAATCGCAAAACAAAGGATAAAGGCAAATTGTCAAGGAATAGCTTCGTGGACAAAGTAAAATAAAACGAAGGAATGGGGACGAGGACCCCATCGGAGCATAAAAATTTAATTTCCGCATTTGGAGGTGGATAGATGTATTTCCATGATGATACGTAGAAGTGATGCATAGGGACCCATCCCCACACTTAAGACCTTAACAGGAAGGGTAAACCGAACATCAAGGACCTAGTATCACACATTAGACCAACCACGAACATCCCCACACTTAAGACATGGCCGTCACTGAGAAACAGAAGGTGTAGGGTTAGAAAAAATTGACCCATATTGCCGAGGAGTAATGTCGACTATCGAGGTGGCATCTTGTGTTGTTGTCGGCTGTGTAGGAGTTACCAAGGTGTCTTCATAGCTCATGTCCTTTGTGGCAAGGATCACTTGACAACACCCAAGGAGGTAGCTGGTTGAAGGAATCGCAAGAAATTCATCGATGATGAGGGATATTGCACGCAACTCACGATCACTCAAATGGAATGAAAGAACAGTCACTCACCCCATTACTAACATCACTCGAGGTAATATTAATGAACCCCAAAGCTCACACCCGGTTTATGCCAGGGTGCATAGTTAATGGCACACGGGAGTGCGTCCAACCTTGTCTGGCATAAGTGCAAGCAGGAAGGCCAGGTTGCCTTGTAGTGCAGTGTACAGAACAGAGTGACGTGTCATGTACTGATGGCAGAGACCCATCCCATGGGTGCATAGGAAAACAGAAACATACATGACTCCAATGGTTGTAACGTCCCTCAATCCTCATCTCTCAATAATTGATTGAAGAAACATTCGTCACACTCAGTCCACCCTCTGTCTCACACTCTGTTGAAAGATACAGAGGGTAGCCCCTTCTTAAAACCCATTAATGTAATCCTCATTGTCACTTGTGTAGAGCTTGTATGTCTTGTGCACATTTGATGGTGCAACAGTGCATCCCGCCATATGCCAGCATACAGTGTAATAAGGAAGGCCAAGGAGCCTTATGGTGCAGTGCACAGGAACAGACCATGCGTGCAGCACTCCGTTCACACATCTCACCTCTCATTTGATTTGAAGGGAAAGACTGGTTACTCAGCCCACCCTCTGTCTCACTCTCTGATAGATACAGAGGGCAACCCATACTCACGTCCCCATCCTATTAGGATGAAAGCTCACATCACTCAAGGGGTTGGTAATGAATATCATGTCAGCTGTTGTCATCAGGATATTGAAGACGAGGCGTACCAAGGGAGGCAGCCTACAAATCTCATACTTCAATGATTTGTAAGAAAGATTGTTTGTTAGGAAGGACAGACAGATTGATATTGCAGAGATAGAGCACCAAGGGAGGTGGCTTCAAATGATTTGCTGAAAAGGTGCGGCTGGTGAGTCAGCTATCCTGAACTGCGGGATGTTACCACCTTTTCCACAGTCAGCTTGTTGCCCAAGGGTGTTTTCACCTTTTCTTGGAATGAGGCCTGTTATCAGGGAATTTCTTCCTTTTCTCCCATAACAGTTTTGTCTTTTTTTTTCTTCTTCTTTAATTTCGTTTTCTTTTTCCTTTGTTTTTTTTTTCCATTAAGAAAGAGAATGGTAGAAATACCATGTGTCAGGACTAACCTCGCCACTGTTGTTGGATCAGACGAGAAAAAAACAAGGTCAGGTTGAGAGGTTTCTGTGAGGGGCTAACAGAACAAGACCGCCTCATGAGGAGAATCATAAAGGCTATCAGAAGCATGAAGAGAAGGACAGTGCGACGCCCAAAAGGGAGAGGGTAGGTCGACTATGATTGTCAAGATCCCCAGGGAGGGAAGTACTTCTTCAGATGATAGCCGTTGATCAGGAAAGGATCATCAGAGGCATCAACGGTTTGCACCTGAACAGAGCCATTAGGATTGACAGCAAGTACCTTGTATGGGCCCATCCACTGTTGGTTGTTGAAGCTTGCCAGGAAACTTGCCAAATATCGAATCATAGGCTAGGACAAGATCACCTTCGTTGATCTCCTTGTGCTTGATGAAACTGTCATGATAGGCCTTGCATCATGCTTGAGTGGTTTCAATACACTGTAGGGCCATCCATTGTATCTCATCCAAGCATTCCAAGTATAGGAGGCAGCGTTGTAGCAACTCATCATCTCCCAAGAGTTCTTTAACTGGCACTCGCAAAGAGGGCAATTCCAATTCAACACGGAAGACGGCTTCAGTACCATACACTAGCTAGAAAGGGGTCTGTCATGTAGCTGCCTTATGGGAGGTTCTGTATGCCCAGAGGGCCTCTGTAAGTCGATCCTCCCAATTGCGACAATGTGTGGCAATCGTTCTTGTCAGGATCGAGCAAAGGATGCGATTGGTGACTTCAACTTGGCCATTGGCTCTGGGGTAATAGGGAGTAGACTTGCAATGACGGATTTTATACAACTATGTCAGCTCCTCCATGATTTTGTTAAGAAAATGAGTACCTCTTTCACTTACCCGCTCGAGGGGATTGCCAAAACGGGTGATAATATTCTCATACATGAACAGGGCTACGCTGTTACCATCGTCCTGCTTCAAAGCTTTAGCTTCACACCACTTTGTGACATAATTCGTACATACTAAGATGTATGTGTTCTGCTTCCATCTTGTGGGTGTATCAATGGGACCCACAAAATCAATTCCCCACTTCTCGAACGGCTTTAGTGGAAGAATGGGTTGCAGTGGCATGGCACTTGTTTTGGTGGGTTTCCCCATTTGCTGGCAAGCATCACATCTCTTGCAGTAGTCATATGCATCCTTCTGGAGGGTCGGCCACCAGTATCCTGCTAACAGAGCCTTCCTGGCTATCGCTTCTCCCGCGAAGTGTCCACCACATGGTTCATCATGGCATGCTTTCAATACTATGCCAATTTCATCCCCTACAACACATCTTCGTAGCACTTCATCTTTGCCTCTCTTGTACAGTGCACCGCCTAGCAAAGTGTAGGGGGTTGATTCTAACAAAAGCTTCTTCTTCTCATGGCTTGAGATGCCATGAGGATACTATTGAGTTGCCAAGAGGTTGGCTATGTTTGCATCCCAAGGAGTAACTGTTTCAACTAGAAATAAGGAAGCATCATGAAAGTCTGGATCATCCTATTCCTCTTCTACAGTTTGAGGGATCCATGATAGATGATCGGCTAGGACATGGGAACGGTCAGGCTTAGTGGCCACTTCAAAATTGAACTCCTAGAATAGGAGCAACCATCTCATCAATCGTCCTTTAACATCTGCTTTGTTCATCAGGAAGGACAATGCTTCATGATCCACGTAGAACTTGAAATGTGTTAATAGTAGATAGTGTCTAAACTTCTCTAGTGCAAACACCATTGCCAAGCACCCAAGCTCTATCTCTGTAGTTCCGTTCCCTATCAGTGACCTTCCGACTTGCATAATATATTGGCTGATCTAATTTAGAGGGGCCCTTTTGACATAGGACAACACCTAGCCACCTTCAACTGATGCATCTGTGTACACGTGAAACTCCTTCGTCCAATCAAGAGGCTGTAAGATAGGCGCTTGGATAAGGCACTGTTTCAGGGTATTAAAGGCTTCTTCACAGTCATCAGTCCAAAGAAAATCCGCATCTTTCCTTAGGAGCTTGTGTAGAGGGGCTGCCTTAGTTGCAAAATGTGCAATAAATCTTCTGTAGTAGCCCACATGGCCAAGAAATGCTCTCAATTACTTGAGGTTTGTGGTGCTGTCAAGGAGGCAATCTTTTCAATATTTGCTAGGTCTGTTGCAATCCCTTGTGCAGAGACAATATGGCCCAAAAGAACTCCTGATGAGACGCCAAAAACACATTTGTTGGGGTTGAGAGAAATCCCATACTCTCGGCATCTGTCAAAACATTGCTCTAGGTATCCCCAGTGCTCACGGATCAAACTATAGACACAAAAGTCATCAAGATATACCTCAATGAAATCATGAAGATGATTCTAGAAGGCAGCCATCATTACTCGTTGGAAGGTGGCAGGAGCATTACAGAGCCCAAATGGCATTACTCTATAGGCATAGGTCCCCCATTCTATGGTGAAGGTTGTTTTGGATTGGTCCTCTTTTACAATTTGGACTTGGTTATATCCGTTGAATCCATCCAAGAGGGAATACAGCTCATGGCCTACCATTGTGTCCAACAATTGGTCTGTAAAAGGGATAGGAAAATGATCCTTCTTCATCTTCGAGTTCAGCTTCCAAAAGTCCACACATATTCGAAGTTTCCCGTTCTTCTTGGGTACTACCACAATGGGCGAAACCCATTCAATGTTAGCCATGGGATATATGAATTCGGCTTCAAGAAGCTTCAATAATTCAGCCTTCACCAGAGCAGAATAATTAGGATTCATACACCTTTGTCTTTGCCTTACAGGTTTGGCATCAGGCTCTAGGTCAATGTGATGTTGGCATACTGTGGGATCAATCCTCTTTAGATCTTTATATGACCAAGCAAACATGTCTAAGTTCTCCTTTAATAAGTCTCGCAAGACCACTAGTTCTTCTTCTAGAAGATTGAGGCCCACTTTTAGGTGACATTCAGTACCGCCAGTATCCAAGAACGTTACTTGTCTTTCACCTTCCACTTCGCAGATAAATGTCCCATGGATTGCTTCTGGATAGAGGTCTAACTCTCTCAAGGGAGTCATGTCCTCATCTGATGTTCCACTAGAACCAGTGTCTTTCTTCTGAACAGATGACTCATTTGTCTGTTGAGCTTACTGGAAGGGTATCAGAGCTTTGTTTGCTTCTGTGTGAGTGGTGATTTCTTCCAAACTTAGGGATTCATCTTCAGAGGATGCGTCTAGGAATGTCACATAGCACAGACCTTCTAGAAGTCGTGGCTCTGATAGCTCCGAATTCTGTTGACAAGGGGCATCATCGTCATCTTTTCTCTGGACTGAACAGTTAGGGCGATAGGAGCCACTGGTGAACTTAATTTTTATGCCTTTAATCCATTGCTTATGCAGATTCTGCATACTTTCTGGTCCATTGGTCAACCCAAATGGAACCGTGGTCATTCCATCCAACATCCTGAGATCTTTGGCCTCTGAGATCTCTGTAGGGACATCAACCTCCGCTATTAGAGGAAATTCTTCATCTGTACTTTCATAACCTACTTCATTTTCTTCCTCATCATTTTCATCCCCTTCCTCTAGCGGCTCTGTCTCTACTTCTGTAGAGGCTCTGTAGGAGAAGAACAGATCTTCTGCCTCTATGTCTGCTTCTTCTTCTGCTTCTGCCTCTGTTACTGTCTCTGGCTCTGTCTCTACGACTACCATGTAATAGGGAGAACAGTACATCCATGCTTCTATTTCACTGTCAGAGGTGATTTCAAAAGTCAATTCTAGTTGAGGCAGGAGGTATTCTCTCATGGACAAGGACTTTGCTTCCCTTGGTAGTTGACTTGCAGTGCCCACTATTAAGGACTGTGCCTTTCTTTTCTTGGGAAAGATCTATTTAACAACCTCTTCATCTCCTGATGTACCATCTGTTACCTCATTGGAGGAGTCAGTTATGTTCAATGGATGTGGATCTGGGGCTCCATTGGACTTAATTGTTTTTTGGGAAGCAATCCTTAGTCCACGTCTTCTTGTCAAGATGCTTTTGAATTTCTTTCGGCAGTTGGGAGACAGCATCAACAATTGCCGGAATGTTAAGTTAGGTTTAAAACCAAGTCATAATCTTTGATAGGATCCACAGGCTTTTCGAGCCTGCTGGGGAATGGGGCTACACCCATTTTCATCTTTCCTTTTCCTTCTAGCAATGACAGCATCGGCACTTCTTCTGTTTCTGGAAGTGCTTCTGTCTCATCTATCTCCTGGACCTATGGTCCTGTTTCGGGGATTGTCTCTGTGACTCTATGGCACTGTAGTGCTCTGTATTGCACTGTTCTATCCTGTACTGCTCTGTCCCTTTGTTGGTAGGTTAAACTTCACAATCTTGGCAGGAAAATTATTTTCATTCTGAACAACTAGTTCTTCTTCTTGGCGCGCGTGACAACGGCAACTTCCAACTCTACCAAATTGGAGACAGGCTCTTGTATCTTCTGTTGGCGATCAATGCCATTGGCCTTTAGGGCTGGACTTGGACAGTCCTTTGCAGTCTGGCCTTCTCCTTTGCATCGGCTGCATAAGGGCTTATAATCCACAGATCGTCTAGGGTTTGGACAATTTGGGGAGATATGACCCTTTTCTCCACACCTATAACATTCCACCTCTCATCTCTGACCACCGCTAGACTATCATCCTCTGTAACTTTGAGAGGGAAACCTCCTTGGACCGAAATTAGGATCAAATTCCCTAGGCTTTGGTCCAATATCCTGTGTTGTCATTTTGGATTCTAGCAAGTTGAATCTTGCATTTTCATCTTTCTGTCTTCGTTCGTGCATCTCTTTCAAAGAGCAAATATCCTATGTATGGTTCTTCCCCAAACAGTAGGAACAAAAGGCTCCAGGAATGGTTGGTTTTCGAGTACATTCAATAGCTAAATGTCCCGCTTGATGACACTTTCCACACCATGTATTAGAGCGCATCACATCTCTCCTAGCTCCTGTAGGGGTAGATATATTGGCAGTATTCACCTTCAACGTCTGTAGCTACTCTATAATCACATCCATAAGCTCTTTCTTGATACTTGCAACTGAGAAGGATGCTTTTGTACCCTTTGGGAAGAAGGTTGGGTTATCGATCAAGGTAAGTGACTACTAGGACTTATATCTTGTACAATGTTTGAAACCTTAACATATTCCTTAGTCGAAAGAAGGATGTGTTAAGTACAGTTTATATGGAACAACTCCTGATTCCAAGGGGGAGAGCAAATACGCAATGGAAAGGTTATCTCGACTATGCTTGCAATGTTTGGAAAAGGATACCATTGTTTTTGTTGATTGATCAAAAAACATCCTGAATGCTTTTGCATTAAGCTGATTGTTGGGGTGTGATTTGGATGATTATTCCGAGTTCTTGTGTTTGATGGTAAATGCATGGTAGGGGTTAGTGATGACAAGTTGCCATGGGAAAATAAAGGAATGTTTTCTTAGAAGATGATATTAGGCCGATTTCCTTGATTATACTTGATTCTTAATTGGAATAATTAAAGAATGATATTTTGTGTGGGTGGATCATCTCCAAGGTCACGCCGCTCTTCAACCCGAGAGGGCACTGCTCGATTCACGGGCCGAAGGTCGAGTAGTGAAAAGGCCAACCATGAAAGTTGTGTCTCACTCCTAGGTCGCTTAGGGTCAGTGGAGCTCTTGACACCCCTTGGCTAGTCCAGAATGGAGTTATAGACCGCTGTGAGCCCAACGTCTAGGGCATTGAAAGATCCTATTCTAGATAATGGATGGAAATTATGGTGCCATGTGATTTGGACCAAGTACTTCTATTGGACAAAAGGGATATATAATTTCTCCTATATGGGCAGGAGACAAATATTAACGTGAAGATAAGTTAAGGAATTTGTTTGAACTTGTTTGTCAAAGGATTTCTTGCTCTGTATTTGTGTCTGTGCCATAAATTACACAAATAAACCCTGTTCGCTAAAAGGCTTAATTCATGAAGTTGATTTTAAATGTCACACATAAATGTGATAGGACCGAATTAGATAACTAAATAATGCCTATTGAGGGAAGCGGGTGGATGGAACCTTCGACGAGTCTATCCTACGACAGGGTGGTCCTAAAGAACTGGGAGGCTTCTCACAAGGTTTTATAACTGTTCAACCTTTACGTATTGTTAGGTTAGAACCCAATTCATGCCGTCTTAGGGGATCGGAATGGGACTATGCCCTATAGGCAGAGAGGTTGAGTGGTGTACCCCTCTCGTTTTCCATTCTCTTTGAACCAAGTGCTGCATGGATCTACTTCAGCTTGGGTATCTTTGTGTAAAGTAGGATGTCTAGGACCCCGACACCAAATTGTTGTCAAGAGACCTTGACCATTAGAAACTTAGATTTTAGGTCAATCCTAGTGGGTTCGGGCCGTGAACGTTCTATTGCAAGGTGGAAGGCGGACGCAAAAAACCCTAGGCAAAAAACCTCGGAACATTCCATGGGACTGTCGAATGTAATAAAGCATAAGTCACCTTAGTCTAGACTAGGCTAGGGGATTAAGTATAAAAAGAGGAGATGTAAATTGTGGGGGATCTTTTTGCCATTTTAAAGCAATACATGCTTTGAGGATCCTTCCTCCCACCATCTAAGAGGGTGCATGCTCTTAGCCACCAAGATATGGGGTGCATACCATGTCCCACCTTGACATGAGGTGAGTATTCATGTTGCATCTTACATCTATGATTCTCAGCCTTCCATGACAATACTATTTCATGCTTAGCTTCCTTGGCTATGGGTTCTTTGCAAACATGGTGTATTTCTTGTACTTCTTTGCAAGTATGGTAAATTTCATAAATTTCCAGTTATATGTCTTGTTGTGAAAACTAGTATATTACATTGGCATTAGAGCATGGATTTTGATCCATATGGCAAGTCATTTTCATGGTGGATCTAGTCACAGTATTGTTATAGGGTAACCCAGAGGCCAAATTTCGGTCACAAGGCTTACACAGTTTAAATTGTGGCTAGTAGAAGTGTTCTTTAGCAAGTTGGGACCAAGTTGGTGGAGCTTGAAGGAGTCCGGAAGGAAAAATGGTGGGCTCAAGGTCATTTTAGCATGACTTGGTCCATTTGAAGGTCATTTTGAGTCTTCTTAGACAAAAGGATAACCTACAATGACTAAATGAGGTAAAAGAAGAGTTGCTTTTGAGAGACAGACTTTCTCTCTCCTTTTCTCAAGCTTTTCTCCAAGAATCCATGGCTTCCACTATTTCAATCTTCTTCTAATGATCATTACTCACTAATGAGACACCAGGGCTTGATTCCTCATGCCACAAGCTTCATGTAGAGCAGTCTATTGCTTAGCTTAAGCAATCTTTATCATCCAAGACAAGAGGAGCAGTTTGTGCAAATTAAGCTGATTTCAGCCTCTTATCCTCCATGATAATTTTAGTCAAGGGCTACTTGCAATGGATTACTCCAAGCTTCTACCAAGATTACTCCTCTCAGCAAGTGATCATTGGCATCTCTCACCTTCTTGATCATTCTTGAGCTTTCCAAACCCTAGCTATGGTAGATTTATGACAGCATTGAGTTTTTTCTGAAATTTCTTCAACGTATCAAAGGGCTTTTATTCTATCAAGCATCCTTGAGCTTCTTCAGCACTCATTGAACCGACATTGAAGATTTCTTGCAAGATTAGAGTACTTCTTCTCTTGAAATGAGTCAAAACATGGCAGCCACTTGAATTTTCAAAATTTTTAATCTTTGAAGCATGTTATCATGGGGCTTTTGGTTTTTGATGCATCCTAAAGCTTCTATGCATGGGATTATATCAATAATTCATGGTCTTGCATTAAAGGAAGCTGATTTTAAATGTCACACATAAATGTGATATGACCTAATTAGATAACTAAAGAATGTCTACTAAGGAAAGCGGGTGGATGGAACCCTTGACGGTTTGTCCTAAAGCAAGGTGGTCCTAGAGAACCAAGAGGCTTCTCACAAGGTTTTATCACCGTTTAATCTTTAGGTATTGTTAGGTTAAAACCCAATTCATGCCATTTTAGGGGACCAAAATGGGACTTTGACCTACGGGCAGAGAGGTTGAGTGATGCATCCCTCTCATTTCCCACTCTCTTTGAACCAAGTCCGACATGGATCTACTTTTTATTGGGTATCTCTACGTAAAATAGGATGTCCAGGACCCCATGCTAGAATGCTATCAAGAGGCCTTGGAACCCAGATTTTAGGTCTATCCTAGTGTGTTCGACGGCGGCCGTGAACGTTCAGTTGCGAGGCGGACACTGGAAACCTTATAGGCGACAAACCTCGAAACATTTCATGGGAGTGTGAGGTAGTGACCCTTAGATTCATTTCTCGATGGACCGCTAAAACGTACTTGGACACAACAGATAGGTGGGCACTTTACATTGTATTCCGAGAAGAAATACCTTTTGGACAGTAAAATGTGCCTATTGTACAATAGCAAATACCTACTGTAAATGAACCTACAAATGCAAAAAATAATGCTGGAAATGATCAACCAACCATTGCTCGTAATGATGAGCCATTGATTACGTAGAAACAACCAGGACAGTAAGCTATTAATGCTGATTTGCAGGCTGAAATGCCAGGACAACAAGCTGAAAATGGAAATTTGCAGGCTCAACAGCCAGCAAACAATGATCATTGGGTTAGGAGATCATCTAAGTCTACTAGAAAACTTGATAGATTCGTTCATGGTGTAAACAATTAGGCTGATTATGTCATGTTGACAGATTGTGGTGAACCGTCTTGCTTCAAGGAAGCAATGGACAGATAGGACAACAAGAAATGGTATAAATCCATATTGTTAGAGATGGAATCTCTTGAGAAAAATTATACTTGGGACTTGGTGCAGTTGCCTAAAGGGCAGAAAACCCTTCCATGCAAATGGGTTTATAAGATGAAGGTTACTTCTGGTTCCTCATCAAAGTACAAAGCAGGATTTGTTGTGAAGGGGTACAAGCAAGAACATGGAGTTGACTTTGATAAGATCTTCTCTCCTGTAGTCAAGATGACTACATTGAGAACCATTTTGGGCTTGGTTGCAGCTGAAGATATGGAGCTCATACAGATGAATGTAAAGACTGCATTCTTACATGGTAATCTGTATGAAGACATATATATGCAGCAGCCTAAAGGGTTTGTGGCAAAAGGGAAAGAGAAGATGGTATGTAAACTCAAAAGAAGTTTGTATGGGATGAAACAAGCACCAAGAGAATGGTATTATAAGTTTGATACATTTATGCAATCTCAAGGTTTTCATAAGAGTCAAGTGGATCACTGCTTGTACACCAAGAAGGCAGCAGATGGTAGCTTGAATATCTTGGTTTTGTATGTTGATGACATGTTGATTGCTGGTAGGGATACTCATGCCTTGGATTCACTGAAGCAAAGTCTTCATGGCAGCTTTGACATGAAGGATCTTGGTGATGCAAATCACATTCTTGGCATGCACATACTTTGATTACTCTATCTATCTCAGCAGGAGTATATCTCCAATGTTTTGCAGCATTTCAATATGGAGGGGGAAAACAATTGGGGTTTCATTGTCTCCATATGTGAAACTCAGTGCAGAGGACAGCCCTACATCTGATGATGAGAAGGCTGAAATGGCCAAGATACCATATGCTTCAACTGCTGGTAGTTTGATGTATGCTATGGTTGCTACACATCCTGAATTTTCTTTTGCAGTGGGAGTGGTTAGCAGATACATGGAAAACCCTAGTAAAAAGCATTGGAAAGTAGTGAAAGTATTATGAGATACCTCAAAGCCACAAAGGATTTGTACATGTGCTTTGAAAAGCAGAAGGCATTTATCGTTGGCTTTACGGATGCAAACTATGCAGGTCATGCGGACTGCAGAAAGTCCACTTCTGGTTATGCGTTTACCTTCACATGAGGAGCAGTCTCTTGGATCTCTGGGCTACAAAAGTGTGTTGCATTGTCTACTATAGAGGCAGAGTATGTGGCTGCCACCATTGAGGCATGCAAGGAGGCTTTATGGCTTTCATGTCTGGTGGCAAAGCTTGGCATTATAGAGTTACCTATTCTCCAGTGTGATAGTCATAGTACTATGATGCTAGCACGGAATCCCATCTTTCATGCAAAGACGAAGCACATATAGGTGAAGTATCACTTCATTAGAGATGTACTTGACATCAAGAACATTGAGCTTGTCAAAGTGCATATAGATAATAATCCTGCAGATCTTCTCATGAAGAGTCTTCCAGCAAAGCGGCTTGCTCATTGCTGACAAATGATGGGAGTTGGATAGATATATGTATTTCAGCTTTGTACATACCTATACTTAGATGATTCTTTTCTCCCCTTAAGGCTTATTGCCTTTAGGTGGGAGGTTGTTGGGAATAAAGGGCCATTGTGACTTTTATATGTGCACTTGTGTGAACACACCCTTATCACTTTTGTACTCTTATATATATATATATATATATATATATATCTCAAAACCTAAAGTGGTACAGTCCTCATTGTACCAAACATCATGTCGTGCATCTGTGTGTGTGTGTGTGTGTGTGTGCGTGTGTGTGTGTGCGTGTGCGTGTGCGTGTGCATGTGTTGTGAGAAAGCATTGCATGTCTCGATCCTTGCGCTCTCTATCTTAACATTGTATGTGCAAAAAACAAGGAAAGCATTGAGACAAGTCTCCTTGGTGTGGTTGTGGCCTGATGATGCAAGAAGAAGACAATCGTTGTGGACTAATTTAAATTGGAATTTAATGTAGGCCACTACTATTCATGTGAAGTTTTCCCTTTGATCTATTTCTGAACCATGTCTAAAGGTTTCCCATGGCTATCTCAAACAAAGGGATATTGAGGGTTATTTTGATGTATCTTGCTCTATTGCTATAATAGGATTCAAGATTGACATTTGGGTTGAATGAATAGTATTTTGGGAACTCAAAAGAAGGATTTACATGCTTGTATAAGCTACATAGGTTTTGGATAGTTTGTATAAATCTATGGACCTGTTTTTGAGCCACAAATACTTTATTTGATGTCTAAACTCATGTACAATGAATCATAATACATATGGGCTAAAAATAACTTGAGTTTATAAAGAGCTATAGCCTCACTTTACGGTCTTTATGATCATTTCTATGTTGTACAAGTGTTATGCACAACTCTCATATCTATTGGATTTCAATTGTTTCATACATTATGCTTTTACATAATTTCTTTATTCTTTGTTTTGATATCTTCTTACTTGACTCTTCGTGGTTTTTGTTCATACATAATAAATAGCTTGACATCTTTGATGAACCCCACGTGAAAGGCCAAGGGAAGAGTTATTTAATATGGGGGATAATATAGGTCCAACTAATGATGTGAGGCAATTGCTTCATACTTTTACCATGTGTTTGCAGTTGTACCAATAACAAAAACAACAACCTTATGTGAAGCATGAGTCATTCATGAAAAAGCACTATAGGCTATTGAAAGCCATGTAATTTATTTCATGGACACAATGTGTCAAATTACTTGAAGGTGCATGCAAAGAAGTTGGATTTCTTTGGGATACTTGCACACAAGATGAATAAATATTTTGTGTAGCTTGTAGTTCATGAGTTGAAACTACTCATAAATGAAATCCATGTAAAAGGGTTTGCATAGGAAGACTTTAAGAAACCATTGAAGGAGAGTACTTTGTTGAAAATGGAGGATCGGCACTAGAATAGCTTTCATAGAGCGGATTGCAAAACCCAACATAGAGTTGGATTATTGCATGAGTTTGAACACACATGTAATTAGTTGAATAGTACAAAGGAGGAGTCTCTAAAATCAGAAAAGATTGAGTTGTTTCTTTAGTTGGTAGATCCTATATTGTGATTGAGATTTGAAGAGCTCTTAAAATATTAAAGCACTGGACAATAACTAAAGACAAATTTGCAGGATGTCAAAGTTGTATCTATGTTTGTCAAAAGACAAAGAAGAAGAGTCACTATGCATGTTTGGGATAAGCATTTAAGTAAGGCAACTTGAATAAATAAGTAAGCAGTTGGTTTCTACAATAACTCTAGTAAAACATGATGTGATGGATGAATTGGTAAAAGGCATGCATGACTTGCAATTGAAGCTTGCAAAATTAGAAGAGAAAGGGTGGTCTATAGGACTAGGGGCTTAGATTTGAAAAGGCTTTGTGCATCAATTATCTAGTGTGATAGCACAAAGCATGAACATGGAAATTGTGAGATGTATAAATATGCCTTGGACAAGAATCTAATTCTCTTTAATGATGGAAATATTCATCTACATGAAACAAGATTTCCACTCAATCCAAATTTTGAAACGAGTGGAATGCAAAAACTAGTTGATGATATGGATGTGAAAAGTGTATATGTTGTAGTTGAGGTTACAACATGTGGTTTACAAATTGAAAAAGATATTGTTGTATATCTATTTTTGGCAAAAAGATGGAATTTTGGACATGTGCTATGCATATTATAAAGAAGGGGAGAATTCCTATATAGGAATTGATTGAATCAGTAAAGAGTACTTTTAAAAAAAAGGTTGGGATGCTCCAATGGACTCTTTCTTTGTTTATATGTATCTTGCCAAGGCTCTGAACATAGAGGCTATTGTGAAACAAAAGAGAAGGAGAGATTATGGAAATCCATGTACATCAAAGAGCATGGCTAAGGAAAATGGGAGGCTTGATTTTGATCAACCTTTGCCTCTTATTAGGCCTTCACCAAACATACTATAGATGATGTTTCCAAAGAAAAGAGGCATGAATATGCTAAAGCAAGGGGGAAAAAACAAGGTTATAAATTGTTTTTAGGCATTGAGACTTCCATAGACTTGAAAGAAGGTTCTTGAAGAGTAAGTAATGAATAGTAAAGTTGAGTTTACCTGGGAGAGATTCTTGGCATTTCCAAGAGAGAATTTCATAAAGAGATCATTGATATCATAATGATAAAACGATAGTCTTTTGGGGATCCAACACATGCTATGGTTCAAGGAGAAGAAGTGCTAAGATTGCAAGATATTTAGAAATTGCATTATAATGATGAAGGTGCAAGGAGAAGAAGTGCCAAGATTGCAAGATATTTAGGGAGGTCATGATAATGTTTTAATTGGATTATGATTCTTTGATATAATGTTTGATGGAGTTAAATAAGTTGTCATTTTTGTTAAGAAAATAAATGGAAACCTTAAAGTTTGGATTTTTTAGTTAACATTTAAAATATCTTAAAAAATATTGTGAGGATACTGACTCATGGAATTATTAATATTGATGGTACTGGATAACTGTGGAGTAGTAAGAATTAGAGCAGTAACACACACTTGTGTGCACGTGCATATGCATGTGCATCTCTCTCTCTCTCTCTCTCTCTCTCTCTCTCTCTCTCTCTCTCTCTCTCTCTCTCTCTCTCTCTCTCTCTCTCTCTCTCTCTCTCTCTCTCTCTCTCTCTCTCTCTCTCTCTCTCCCTCTCTCTCTCCCTCTCTCTCTCTCTCTCTCTCCCCCTCCCTCTCTCTCTCTCTCTCTCTCTCTCTCTCTCTCTCTCTCTCTCTCTCTCTCTCTCTCTCTCTCTCTCTCTCTCTCTCTCTCTCTCTCTCTCTCTCTCTCTCTCTCTCTCTCTCTAGATATGCTCAATGCCCCACCCATAAGCTGCCACTAATGATCCATGGTGCTCTAAGTTGTAAGATCCCCATAATGAGGAGAAGCCATGTGTGAGCATGGACATAGGGTGGTCCTGACTTGTATATCAAATGAGGTCTATGTGATTGGATGGCAAAAATGTGAACTTTATGGATCTAGCCTTTGGGTTAGATAGACTAGTTGTGTTGGTAGCAACTCGAGGTACAATGCGTCAATTTGTGGGGTGTGGGAGTAATCAGGGACCCCTATTTTAGGGTCTAAGGGCTGCAAAGGCTGTCCCTCATTGGGCGGTTCTCAGGGGGGCCAACGGACCCCGTGATGGGGGTCCACTAATGGGGATCCGAGGGCAGCACCACACCCTTGGATCAAAGTAAAGGAAATATTCCTTAGACGACTAGGAAAGGTTCATAATATGGTCGAACTTGCCGACTAGACTACCTTCCTCCGATGCTATAAAGGAAGATCCCTCTAAAGCCATCATCAATCTATCTTTTACCCAATCAGAGTTCTTCCAACTATCCTAAGCTCTTCACCTATTATTTGTTTGGATCACCATCTAAGCTTCATAGTGGAAGTACATAAGTGGACAAAGCCATCTTTGTATCAGCTCATTTGAAATTAAAGCAATCTCTATGCTTCTCATATTTGATGTGTGTTCTCTACTCCTTGTTCAAATTCTATCCACTATGCCATGTAATTCCTACATGGTATTAGAACCCACGGGGCTTTGAGGAGTAAAGAGAATGCAAGAGATAAGGGCTTCAATAGCAAAGAGGAGAAATTTTGTCTACTGTATCAAGTAGTGGTGCTGGTGTATCAAGTGGTGGTGCTACTATACTAGTAATTCAAACACTGAGGATTCATCTACCAACCTTCAGTGAAAACAAGTTAGATAGTATAAAGTATACTTTATGGAAGTTTAAAATCACAACTATCCTTGATTCTTATGAGCTTCTAGAGATGGTACTTGCTGGGGATGGCCGAACCCAAAACCACAACCCATCCCCGACCCATCAAATTCAAGTGTTATGATTCCTCAAAATGTAAATATTCTACAAGATTGGAAACAAAGAAATGTAAATGCATGGTGTACCTTAGTTACAAGCTGTTCTAACAATGTTTTGATATTGATTTAGCATACAACCAAGGCATCAGAGGCTTGGAACATACCAAGAAGTTGGTACAAAAAGAGCAATCAAATAATGATTCTAAACTTGGAGAATCAAAGAAGTTTTTTAAAGGAGAGATAGATGGAGCATTCATCACGGATCAAGAATCTATGCAACCAAATGACTGGTACTAGGATACAAAAGACTAATGACGAGCTAGCTCAAGGATGTCTTCAAATTTGTCCACCAAAGTTTGATGAATTACTAACTACCCTAAACACTCATATGAGACCCCAAGCTTTAACATTTAAGAAATTTTGTGCACTACTAATGGAGGAGGAGTTTAGGCTTAAAGTTTGAGAAGGTAGCAGTAAAAAATGGAGATGTTGCATTATTCACCAATGCAAAAGGCAAAGGTGGTTCCTCTACCAATGGTGACAAAAAAAAGAAGGGTGGTAAGAAAAAGTTTCAAGGAGAATGCTTCTACTGTAAGAAGAAAGGACCTGCAATTGCAGATTGGCATGTCAAGAAGGTAGATGAAAAGAATGGCACCGTGAAGACTAAAGATAAGGAGATAGCCAATACAGCTAAAGTAGAGTTGGAGTTATTCATAGCAACCATTGATGAAGTGTGTTCCTCGGCACAAGAAATATCTAACACTAACTCACGAGTATTGGATAGTGGCAACTCTCGTCACCAACAAGAAAGGTCTATATAGTTCTATGAAGCCTCTATAAGAATCCATCACTACGACAATTGGGAATAATGCAAAATGCCTTGTTGAGGGCACATGTACTATTTTCTTTGTTACTGCAAATGGTGAGCTCAAGAATCTTTCAAAGGTGTTTTATGTTTCAAAGGTTAAGAGAAATCTATTATCACTTACTTCTATAACTGATCTTGGCCATGAAGTGAGGTTCGCTAAGACAAGTGCAAAAATTATTGACAGTGTTGGCAAAGTTATCAATAAACGAGAAAGGAGGAACAACTTGTATGAGCTAAATGCTCTTACAGCCACTACTAGTATGGACACAAGTAAACTTTGGCATGAAGATTTGGTCTCATTGGTTTTGTAGTGTTAAAGGAGATGCATAAGTAAGATATGATCGCTTACCTATGTGCAATAACTAAAGACATTTCCACAATATGCTAACTTGTACAGTAAAATTCCTACAAAAGCCGATGACTACAATAGAAACATGTGGTTGTACTTCCTTCGTGATAAGGCTCAAGCTTTTGATAAGTTTAAAGAATGGCTAAAACTTGTTGGGAATGAAACAAGGCAAAGTGTAAAGAAGTTTAGAATAGATGGTGGTGGTCAATTCAACTCAAAGGAGTTTGAAGACTTTTGCAAGAGCAAAGGGATTAGGCACCAAATGACGATGCCTCATACACCTCAACTGAATGGCATTGTTGAATGCCAAAATTGCACCATTATGGAAATCTCAAGGTGCATACTTAAGGGAAAGGGATTGCCTAACCAGTTTTGGGTAGAAACTGTTAATACTGCAATCTAAATTCTCAATTGGAGTTACACAAAGGCTCTTAAGTGCCAAACTCCTCACGAGGCGCATTCTTATAAAAATATATATGTCTCACATTTTAGAACTTTTGGATATGAATTTTATGCACATGTTCCATAGGATAAGAGAAACAAGTTAAATCCAAAGAGCAAAAAATGTATCTTCTTGTTTTATAGTGATGAGAAAAAGGCTTACAAATTGTATGACCAAGAGAGAAAGAAGATCATAGCAAGCCATGATATGGTGTTCAAGGAGTATCATACAATGGACGAGGAGAATATAGGTTCTTCCACTTTATCATCAAGCAACAAAGAAGTATTCCATTGTGAATCTATCCCAAGAGGTCCCTACTCTTAAGGAGGAGGAAGCATCATCTTTGGATGATGAGGAAAAAGTTCCCCAACCTACAATCACACCACCAAGAAAAGCCATTGTCACAATGGGTCACTGAGGATAGAGGAGAAAAGAAAGGCTTCTACTCACATAGTTAATGTGGCCTTATGAGAGAAGTAAAGGATCTAGTAAACTTGGAAGAAGCACTTGTTGATCTAGCACGGAGAGTAGCTATGCAAGCTGAGTATGATAGCATCAGGAAGAATGACACTTGGGAGCTAGTGAATCAGCTAGAAAAGAGGAAGATGATTGGCATCAAGTGGGTCTAGAAGGTAAAGTACAAGGCTTATGTTAGCTTAGAAGAGTACAAATCTTGATTATACATAGGAATTTCATATGTTGAAGGATTTAATTTTCAAGAATCGTTTTCTCCAACTCCTAGAATGACCAGTATTCACACAATACTTGTAGTGGCTACTCATAAGAAGCGACCATTTTACCAAATGGATATCAAATCAACATTCTCGAATGGTGACCTCAAGGAGAATGTGTATGTGGCTCAACCACCACAATTTGAGGCCCCATTATTCTAAGAACAAAGTGTGTAAGATGAAGAAGGCATTGTATGGACTAAAACAAGTCCCCCAGAGCATGGTACCAGCAGATAGATAAATTCTTTCTAGGTTTGAATTCCAAAAGATGTGCCTTAGATGCTAACTTGTATGTTTACAGGGATAGTGAAAAGTTTATAGTGATTTTCCTATATGTGGATTACCTTCTTATTACGGGTGACTATGAAGATATGATCCGTCAGACCCAAAAGGCTTTGAGCTCTGAGTTCGAAATGATAGACTTGGGCTTGTCACATAATTGTTTGGGGATTGAAGTCTGGCAAGTGCTTGGAAAAATCTTCATCTCTCAAAAGTATGCATGGGAGATCTTAAAAGCATTTGGCATGACTGAGTGTAAAGAGATAGCTACACCTATGGAGGTCAATGTGAAGTTATCCATTGAGGATACATCAGCACTAGCAAACATCGAGAGGTACAAGAGGTTGGTTGGTAGCCTCATCTACTTTTGTAACACCAAGCCAGATATCAATTTTTTGGTTGTTGTTTTGAGCAAGTTCTCAAACAAACCACAAAAAAATCATTAGAAAACAAGGATGGGGGTGCTCAACTACTTGAAGGGAACTCTTGAGTATGGTACTACATACAATTTTGGAAGTGCCCTTATGGGGAACTCTGATTCTGATTAGGTAGGTGATAGCCCAAGGGATTCACTATAGATGTTGTATGATATCACGTGAGTGTAAGGGAGGGGGGTTTGAAAGCGGATACTTAAGCATATACATTAGAGGTAGACCCCTATTAATTTCCTATATTGAACTTTAAGGAGGGGATAGAGGGAAAACAGAAGGGGGGGATGCATTTGATCACATCTCTCCATAGATTAGTTTCTCCATGGCATACAAGAGACCTTGACAAGTAAGGTTAAAACCCTAAACCCTCACATAGTAGGGTTGTTGAACCTAGGGTTTCTGACAAAAAAAACATTAGCAAAGTGTGAATAAGCATCGATTGTTGTTTCTCCTCCCACCGCAACTTTGGATCATCATCCTTCTTCACAGCTCCAGGTTCTTTTCCTTCATCTGCCAGCTTGAGCATGAGCACTTTAGACTTGCAAAAAGAGAATGCCTCACTTCTTGTGTCATAGATCAACAATTGTTTTCACTAGCAAGTAGAATCCAAGTGCCACTACATAAATCACTTTGTGATATGACCATTTTGATACTTTTAATTGCTTAGAATAATTCCAACTTTTAAAAAGAAAGTTAGTATATGGTCTATGAAGACTTACATTTACGAAAGGAGATACATAAAAATTCATACATGTATATATATTATAAGCTTAAATAGGGGGATATATTACTCTTACAAACTTCATAAATAGGTGTTTTTTTAGAAGTCCTTGCACACAAGTTACATGTCTTCTTTACTATGAGTGAACTCCCCGTGGGTGGTAGTGATTCCAAAAAATTAGTTTTTCCAGGTATTGTTTCTCTTTAGGTTCATGAATTTTCTCTTGGATCATTAAGAAGCAACCAACTATGACATCTACCAAAGCAGAATGCATGGCTACTTTGCTGCATGTGAGGCAGTATGGTTAAGGAAGATCCTATGTCATATAGGAGTAAATGATGAATATCCAAGAGTGTTAAGATGTAAAGTTGCATCGCCATTGCCAAAAATCCAATGTTTCATGCATGCACCAAACATATTGAGATCCAATATCACTATGTCTATGACTTGATCAAGGATAGGTGTTGAGATTCAAGCTCATGTACCTTTGGTGTGGTTTGGTTACCTTAGTTGAATAAGGTTTGGGTCACACTAACTCAACCATGGTTACATCTAGGCTACTCTACTTCTATACGGTTTGGTTGTATGAACACTATAAGTGTGTGGAAGATAATGGAACTTGATAGGGAGCATGGTTGCTCTCCTTCTTTCTTGACCTTTGTCCCTCTCTCTCTCTCTCTCTCTGATTTCTTTCATGGTATCAGAGCCAACAATGAACCAATATTGTAGTAGTGTGGCTACAAGCATCAACAGGTACAAGACTGTAAACCAGGGATGTTGTAAGGTCATCTACTGCAACTCTGAGTTTAGACCGAACAAAGAAGCAACAAAGAAAAGGTGAAGGAAAACCATCCCAAGCTTGGACTTCCATGATAAGCTAGGAGCTGGCCAATTATCACCCATGCATAGTCCAGACACTGGGGCTTGAAGGCATGTGGACATGAAGCATAGGATGCTGATGATGATGACAATAATGATGACGATGATGATGGTAATGATAATGAAGATGGTCATGATCAGTGTTATTCCCATGTCTTAGCAAAAGGGCACTCCCAGAGTTGCACGTGTCTCTCTGTCTCGCCACAGGTTTTTTTATGTGATAGATACATAGTTTCAGGGAGGTCCCCAACTTTGAAAGCAGGCATGTGGTGGTATTAGTAGTGAATCCATTAGGAGAATGATCTCATGTTACCTTAGTAGTAGTGGCAGTAGTAGGGCACATCCTACAAGCAACTAAGACATGAGATCAAATTGGTAATCTCTACAAATTGAGCTTTGCTCTAGATGGCCCTTTCATAGCCCAGTGATGCTTGCAATTAAAAGTAGCCTTCAACGCAAATCATCCACTTTGAATACTGCAATAGCAGTCATTAATAGCTTGAATACTCCAATAATGACTAATACCCGAGTAGCATTTGAAGCTGCAAAAAAACTTGTAGTCTGAAGGATTGATGCAAATTGTACATCACCAAAAGCCGCTTTCAAAGGATCAATGCAAATTGGTAATCTCTACAAATTGAGCTTTGCTCTAGATGGCCCTTTCATAGTCTGAAGGATCGATGCAACTTGTAGTCCTTATGTGTGTCAGACACAAAAGCTATGCAAATTGTACATCACCAAAAGCCGCTTGGGACTTGTTGATGAAGAATTATGGCCATGTCACTCATACAAGAAAGACACAATTGAAGCAAAAATTCAGCCACGTATCGAGGAATGGAAGGTCTATTGAAGACTATGTGAGTGAGATTAGAACCATTGCAGAGCAACTAGGCTTAATTGGAGCTAAAATTGAGGATGATGATTTGGTAGCCACTACCCTCCATGATCTTGGAGAGGAGTACAAGTAGTTTGACACTTCCATATCAGTGTATCAGGGATTAGCCTGTGACTTTGATGAACTTGTGGCACTTCTTTTGCATAAAGAAGTGAATCTTGGACTCAATACAAGTTCTAGTGGGTCTAAGGACAACAAGGACGATGTCTTCTACTCAAATTAAAGGGGTAGAGGTGGAATAGGAAGGTCAAACTTTAGAGGAAGAGTGGCTAGAAATGCATATGTAGCTTGTGGACATCAAGGTACTAGATGGCAAAATAGGTAGCCTCAAGCAAATAGAGGTGCCTCCAATGCTAATGAAAGAGGGAGTTACTCATCTAGAGGAAGTGATACTTGGCAGCAACCCCAAACAAGCCATCGACAGTAATCAAATGCAAATAGGATTCTCATTATTGTGGAAAATATGGGCATGTAGCTAAAGATTGCTACAAGAAGTAGAATGATCAAAGAGCAAGAGGAAGGAAATATGGTAATTATTCCTCTTCTAATGATATGCAATAGTATGACAAGTTGTTTGCTATGCAACATGTGAAGAAGGGGTTGCCTATACAAGGCAAAGCAAAAGTATGGTATATAGACTAAGGGGCATCTAACCACATGACTCCTCATGTAGAGTGTTTTGATACATTGGTAGAAGGTGCTCATGGATATGTTTGCATAGGGGATGATACGCAGCATGACATTAAGCATACAGGTATTGTTCCCTTGATGATGCATGGTGACAAGAAAAAGAGTCTATATGATGTGTTACATGTACCCTCCATTACCAAAAACTTGCTTTCTATGGGACAAATGGCTAAATAGAATCTACAAGTTAGATTCAATAAAGATGGATGCTACATTGAAGAGTATGGTCAAGGATACAAACTCATTGCTAAAGGCAAAAGAAATTGCAAGATGTTTACATTGGATACAAAAATTCCAGCCTTGAATGCTGCTATGTATTCACATGACAATGTTACAATAAGGGACATTGAGATATGGCATAGAAGGATTAGTTATGTAAATTTTCAAAAGCTAAAAAATATGCAGTATAAACAAGTTGTACTTGGACTCCCTAAGTTCAAGAATGTGGAATTGGGACATGTATGTCAATCATGTCAATTTGGGAAGCAATCAAGCTTCCATTTATGAGGCATGTAAGCACCACTATCATTACAGATTGTACATTTTGATGTATGGGGGACTCTCACAGAATGCATCTCTTGGGGGATCACACTACTATGTGTCATTTATAGATTACTATAGTAGGTACACATGATTGTATGTGCTAAAGCACAAGAGTGGTATCATGGATGCTTTTCAAGACTTTAAGAGACATGTGGAGAAAGAATTGGCTTATTACATCTCATGCTTGAGATTTGAAAGTGGTGGAGAATATGTCTCTAAAGACTTTGATCACTCTTGGTAGCCCATGGGATAAAGAGGAAATTGACATGTAGGTACACATCACAACAAAATGGTGTGGAAAAAAGGAAAAACAAGGTGATCATAGAATCATCTAGAACCATGTTGAATGAGAAGGGCCTACCAAATGCATATTGGGTAGAGGCTATAATGACTGCTTTTTATGTCATGAATTGTATGCCAACAACAGGGATACATGAAATGACTCCTCATGAGAGGCTTTATGGGATAAAGCTTGACATTAGCCATCTTAAGATCTTCGGATGTTTGGCATATGTACATGTTACAAATGAGAAGAGGAAGAAGCTTGATCCAAAGGCAGAAAAGGCTATCTTTATTGAGTATGCACAAGATAGGAAGGCTTACAAATGCTACAAACCTTCTACTTATGAGACATTGGTCTCAAGAGATGTAGTATTTGATTAGCTGAATTCATGGCATGAGAAGAAGACCATCTTGATGGATGATGATGATGTTTGTTAGGAGACTTATGTACATGCAAGTACAAATGAGAGTGCAAAAATTTCTAGGTCTTTTAAAAATGCAACTACATCAGTTAGTCCTTGGACAAGTAGATTGAGGATTTCAGCATCTTTATCCATTTACATAGATATGTCGATGAGGGGGAGAAATGTGGATAAAGGAAAAGGAAAACTTGATGATGTTACAAGGCCACTCACTTCTGGTTATTATTCACCTAGCACTTATAGCTTGGATAGTGAGTTTGGCATTCCATTAATTGTGACTCCTGGTGTGAGACATAGATATGTGCCACCTCCTAAGAGAGGAGAGTTTCATAATGCACCTTAGTTGAGGAGATCAAAAAGAGTCAGAAAGCCTGTGGATAGGCTTATATACAGTGGCTACATAGTGAGGCTACATAGTAAGGCAATGATCATGGGATAGGCTTATATACTATGTAACCCACTGTATATATACTATGTGGATAGGCTTATATACTATGTAACCCACAAAGTTTTTTGAAGCTATTTTGGATGATCATTGGTGTAAGGAAATGGATGAGGAATATTCAGCATTGGCTAAAAATGACACTTGAGATTTGGTTGATTCTCCTTAAGGTTAAATTCCTATTGGTTGCAAATAGATATATAAGAAAAAGTGCAAATTAGATGGCACATTGGAAAGATACAAGAAGGCAAGACTTGTGGCAAAAGGGTATCCACAACAATATGGTCTTGATTATGAGGAGACATTCAGCCCCATTTGCTAAAATGGAAACTATGAGAACAGTGATTGCATTGGTAGCATCTAGAGGATGGAGCATGTATCAAATGGATGTGAAGAATGCTTTCCTCAATGGTGATTTGGTTGAGAAAGTATACATGGATCAACTCGTGGGTTATGTACATCCTAATTTTCCTACACATGTCTGTAAATTGAAGAAAGCATTGTATGGGTTGAAGCAAGCACCTAGAGCTTGGAATGCTAAGATAAGTGCATGGTTACAAAAGCTTGATTTCACTATGGGCAAGGCAGATCATAGCCTATTCACAAAGAAGACAAGGGCCGGTAATGTGATATTAGTCATCTATGTGGATGACTTGATCGTTATAGGTGATGATGCCACGGGAATTGGATAGATCAAGAAAATGTTACATGTTGAATTTCAGATCAAAGATTTGGGTGAACTGAAGTATTTCCTTGAGATTGAGGTTGTTTCTACACCTCATGGTACTTGGTTGTTTCAAAATCAATATGCACAAGACATGTTAACCAAGTATGGTACGTTGGATTGCAAGCCTTTGAGCACTCCATTGGAGAAAAATGTTAAGCTACTTGCAGATGTTGGGCATGATATTGAGAATGTCACTATGTATAGACAGATGGTGGGTAGCTTGATTTACCTTACCATTGCTAGATGAGATCTTAGCTATTGAGTTAGACTGATTAGCCAATTCACGCAGAAGTCTAGAAACCCTCACTTGGATGTAGTGAGGAGGAACTTGATATATGTGAAGGCTACATCAGATTATGGTCTATTCTATGAGCATGGTAAGCCTTTGGAGCCTGCAGGATATACAAATGTTGACTGGGCAGGAAGTGCCTATGATAGGAGATCTATTAGTGGGTATGCACTTTTCCTTGGTAGTAGTATGGTCAACTAGAGGAGTAATAAGCAACCTATAGTTGCACTCTCTAGTACTGAGGGAGAGTATAGAGGTGCTGCACTTGCCGCATGTGAGGCAGCATGGCTCATGAAGCTTCTTGATGATTTGGGAATGTAGGAAGTCAAGCATGTCACACTCTATTGTGGCAACATGAGTAGTGTGCTCCTAGCCAGCAATCTTGTCTATCATGCTAGTACTAATCACATTGAGGTACATTATCACTTTATCAGAGAAAAAGTGATAGCAAGTGACATTGATTTTCTCAATGTGAGGATAGAAGACCAAGTTGTAGATATCTTTACCAAGTCATTGGGTAATGATAAGTTTGTGCATTTCACAGAGCTACTTGGAGTGAAGTACTGCACTTGAGCTTGAGGGGGAGTGTTGAGATTCAAGCTCATGTACCTTTGGTTTGGTTTGGTTACCTTATTTGAATAAGTTTTAGGTCACATTAACTCAACCATGGTTACATCTAGGTTACTCTACTTCTATATAGTTTGGTTATATGAACAATATCAGTGTGTGGAAGATAATGGAACTAGATAGGGAGCATGGCTACTCCCCTTCTTGCCTGACCTTTGTCCTTCTCTCTCTTTGATTTCTTTCAATAGGAAGATAGAGCTCAACGGAGGGGAATGGAGCAGATATCTTCACCAAAGCTCTTACAAAGAATCTCCTTCGAATTCATCTTCAAAGACTCGCCGACTAAGAATGCAATTCACCAATGGGTAGACATTGAGGTGGGGTGTTATTTATGCTCAATGTCCCACCCTCATAAGGTATCACCAATGATCCATGGTGCTCAAAGTTGTAAGGTCCCCATTATGAGAAGAAGCCATGTGTGAGCACGGACATAGGGTGGGTCCTGACTTGTATGTCAAATGAGGTCTATGTGACTAGATGGAAAAAAGGTGACCTTTGTGGATCTACCCTTTGGGTTAGATAGAGTAGTTATGTTGCTAGCAACTTGAGGCACAATGTATCGAGTTGCAAGGTATGGGACTTATTAGGGACCCCTATTTTTGGGTTCGAGGGCAGCACCCCTAGCCCCGACGGTAAGGAAATACTCCTTGGAATATTTCATATCTGACTAGGGAAGGTTCATGATATGGTCAAACTTGCCAACCAAACTACCTTCCTGGGCTATAAAAGGAACGCCCCTCTACCATCGTCGGTCTATCTTTCACCTAATCAAAGTTCTTTTAGAGCTACCCTAAGCTCTTTGCCTATTATTTGCATGGATCACCATGTAAGCTTCATAGTGGAAGCGCACGAGTGGACAAAGCCATCTTTGTATAAATTTTTTTGAAATTAAAGCCATATCTATTCTTCTCATAATCGCTATATATTCTCTACTCCTTGCTCAAATTCTATCCATTGTGCTGTGTAATTTCTAAATCTCTCTCTCTCATGATCCCAAAATTGTTATCATCAACTATAGACTGCCTTTCTTCATCTAGCCAAGATCGCTTTATTCTATTCATTTCCTTTTGCACAAGGATTGATTTAGAAGTGGACTATCCTTGGTGTTATCAATCAAGCATCATTAATAGCATGGCATATTGTGATCAATAGGCACCTTTTAGGTGGCAAATCTATGTCATCCACATGGAAAATTAATAGCTCATGGAACTTTGGTAACCCTAGAAAATGTTTGTTTCTATGGTACTACTCTTGCTAATCATTTGGATGCAAGATGAAAGCTATAAAAAAGGGAACCAAATTTGGAAAGACCTTTGGGATTACGATCTTAGTCCACTGGATTAGTATGGATGGGGCCAAAGAAAATCACAAACTCAAAAGGGAATATGTGTTTGTCCTTATGCAAAGGATCAATAAATGGCCCTTGGCTTGGCAAAACCCATCAAAATTAAAGGTCTAACTATAACTTGGGAATATGTTTACCCCTACTTCTCTTGCCTAACCTCCCAATATTGAACTACAAACTCATCAACAAACTTAATGAGAAATGGCACATCAAGTGGGACTCATATCAATGGGAATTCAAATTTACAAATATTTGGTTTGGAACAATCCCTAATAAAAAATCCCCGCTCCTCTTGCTAATTCTTCATCAAGGCCTATGGATAAGGGAAATAGCTTCAAAAACTTAAAATAGGTGATGGCAAATGTTCCTATTGTAAAAATGAAATAGACTCATCTATTTATGAATTGCAAGTATAATAAAGTCTACAAGTTCTTACAATGGAATATTAAATATTTACATCTAGAATGGATTAGAAGAAAATACCATTAGAGAGGCCAATGGCCTCAAACTAGACTTTCACCAGGGCTCACTTTCGTTGGGCCATATGGTTACAAAGAAACAATGTTGTTTCAAAGGTAAATTTGACTTTAGGATTCATTGTTTGAAATTTGACTTTTTATGGCAGATTGCTTAGGCAAAGAAGGGGATAGTTATCTAGGCCTTCGAACATGATGCAAGCACTAAGAAGAGGAAAGCCATGTAGGAACAACAATTGTAGGAAGCCCATGTCTATTTGATAGCAACAACCATGGATCAAGACTTCACCTCCATCCTTGATGCTATAAAGGATGCATCACAATGTTATTGAAGTACCATACGTTTTCTCATATGGGAATTGGCCCATCTCCCCCTACCTAAATAATGACCTCTACATCAATATTCCTAATATCCAATGCTCATAAATTTTATGTAAAATTCAAGCTACCATTAGAATATTTTGTATCTAGCTTCTTTTACCATAGTGGTTTTCTCCCGGATTCAAACTTCGCATCGCTAGCTATTCCTCAAAGCCTATTTTGGATAGTTCAATTTTTGTAAGTTTAACAAGCTTTCCTTTTTAAAATATATATATATTAATCATTCTCATGGATTATCAAAGAATCATTACTCATTAAAAACAAAAGCTTCATTGCTTGCATCACAAAATCAAATGAAGCTAGGCACTTAATGGAGTGGTAGGAAGTCATCAGATGAAGCATTGAACATAGGAAACAAAAAATGGCAACTTAAGTATAGGTGGAACAAGGAGGCAAAAAATAAATATTTCATGATTTTAACTTGAAGACATTGGTTGTGAGGTGAAGCCTCAAAAATACATTGTCAAGTTTGAAACCTTTTTATTGACTCCTCTGTCATCTCCCCACCCAATTTTGAAAAACCTTTGTCAAATTTGAAATATTTTTGTTGAATCTCCAACCACTGAGGCTATTCTTGACTTTGCACCTTGTCATTTTTCTTCGCTCTGTTTTAGAGACAATACTCTCCATGGGATCATATAAGATGTCCTAAATTGTGGAGATGATAGACCTTTGTCTACTATGAGATAAGATGGGTGCTTTGTTAAGTTAGTAAGGTGGATCCAATGAGGTGAAGGTTATCATGGAAATAGGGGAAGGTTGGAAGGCGTATTCTGCACATGCACAAATCAAACTCCATGTCGATGAGGGCACAATGTGTGTCATTTTATTGTATGACAATCATTAACCCCTAAGCTAAATGGGTCTTGTCTATAGGAAATTTAGGGACATGAGCCGATGGTATGGGGATTGAAGAAGGCTTTTACAAGCACATCAAGCTATCACACAATAAATGTACGTTTTGATTTCTTTTTGTTTTTCTATAGTTCCATTGAAAGTACACCCTCTTCGAGGAAACACAAACTATATGTGTATGATTTGTTATACTCACTGTGCTAGATGACACTAAAGTTTTCACTTACATTAGGGTAAAGGGGCCAATAAGGTGACGCCCCCCAAAAACAAAACAAACCCCACCCCAATTGAGTGACAATTTCGCAAAAAAGATGGAGCTTTTTTAGTCAACATTATGATAGGATTTATTTCATATTTATTACACATAAGTTTAATATGAGTTAAATAATTGGACCATGTGATTTTTTTTGTATTTTGAATTTTTAAGATGTTAGAATCATGCATCCTTGAGTGTCACTCTATTGGCCCCTTTACCCTATACACAAGATAATTAGCTTCTCATGCAACTTATTTTAATCATACATTTTCTATATATAAATTAACAAAATTTTAGTAAAAGCTACAATGTGGCCTAGCATCACTCAATCTTGCAATGTGCATTCTATGGAATCTAAACTAGGATTTGAATAATGTGGCATTGTTATGTGCATGGAATTGGAGGGGGGAGAGGGGGAGAGAGATAGAGATTAAAAAAGAGTGGAATCCAAAACACACACACACACACACTCTCTCTCTCTCTCTCTCTCTCTCTCTCTCTCTCTCTCTCTCTCTCTCTCTCTCTCTCTCTCTCTCTCTCTCTCTCTCTCTCTCTCTCTCTCTCTCTCTCTCTCTCTCTCTCTCTCTCTCTCTCTCTCTCTCTCTCTCTCTCTCTCTCTCTCTCTCTCTCTCTCTCTCTCTCATTAGCTTCTCTCTCTAATCTTAATTGGTTAAAATTTATCAATATTAGTTAGCTAATTAGTAAATTAGTTGAATATTTTGCATTTAACATTCAATTAGTATTAGTTACTTATTTGATTAGATAAATTATATGAATTAACCAATTAAATAACTAATTAATTATATATTTAATACTAATATCCATTAATGAGCTGATTAATATTATTTAATGATTAGTTATTATATGTAATATTAGTTAATATTATTGAATATTAATTATATTATTAGTTAATTAGTTAATATATATTACATACTATTAGTTGAATCATTAGTTAATTACTTAAGTAGCTCAATTTAGATAAAAATGAGTGTCCCTTGAGAATGTTCTTGAAAGGCTTACAAGCAAACATAGCATCTTGTAGATATAATTGTAACATACTTCCAATTCAAACCATAGCCTCCATTATACTCCTCAATGAATGATTGAACACTAAATTAACCAATAAAATAAAATGGCACTTAGGAAACAATTGGAAACCATAAGACAACAAAGTTTTGACACTACAATCATAATCATAAATTAAGAGCAAAATACCATCATACAAAAGCAAAAAAGTTATAGAAGCAACACAAAGAGCAAGACACGCTCCATAGGCCAATAGCTAATGTTGGGACCACTAGCACTTCCTCAAACACCATCTTGAACTTAGTCCAGAGAGGATTTATAAGTAACCATGCTAGCATAGGTATTGAACTAGGCTACCTTCAAACTTTCGTAGTGGCTTGACTAGCCTCTTCTACAAAGGAGCTCCCAAGCTTGGATCTAATGGAGAAAGTAAACTTTAACACTTAACAATGTCTTCTTCAAAATATTCTTTGAGGCTAGCTATAAGGACAACCCCATATTCCTATATAAGGAGAACCTCATATTCCTACTTGTGAATGTAAAGTAAGGAGATTCTGAATAAGAGTTGATAAATGATTATGTGTCTAGGATGTAGGGGTTGTTCAATAAATACCCCCACAAAGCAAAAACCTATGAAGAAGGTTGTCTTGAGATCCTTCATCAACAGTATCTGAGATGAGAGACTCTATGAAGCCATAACTAGTAATTCCATTTTAGATTCCAAAAGCTATGAAATCTTCTATAAGTTATATAAACTGATGACTTGCATAAAGAGAGTTGGGATACTCAAGGCACAGCTTCCACTATCACAAGTTAGAAGTAATAAAAGACACAAGAAAGGACCTATTGTTTCACAGGAAATGGTTGCCCCCTAAATAACAAAGCCTTGAGTCTAGGCAAGCAAGGATTTGTACTAACTATTGCAAATACAAATGCGATATTGCCCGATAATTGAGCTCCAAGATGTTTGCCATAATAAACAAATAAGCCTCATGTGAATAGATATGTCATTTATGGAAGCGGAGCTCCTTTGTCTTTCCTAACCCCCTTGGAACAAAGACCCAATGAGTTAAGGATCGATATAAACCTGTATGGTATCCTTTGACCCCAATGCTTATATAACATACCTTCCAAGTATCATCCTTGCTTATTTTGTCAAGCAACCTTGGACAAAGAGCCATTCATTATCCCTTATTTATCTTATGATAAAGATGGTAACATGTTCTTAATGGATTATTAGCCCATTGAAACCATGATACTATGATAAGAAAGGGGAACATGCATGGGACCTTGTAAGGAGATTGCTTATTGAATTGGAGACAAACATAACACATATCCTTGACATTATGTAGTAAACAATATTTTTGGAATTATAACCTTACCAACACACAAGACACAAGTACACAAGTCATTGGAATTGTCCAATTATAACCTCACCAATGAGCAAACATTATGTAATTAGCTATTTATAGTTTGCTATGTCAACAATTACTCTGTACACACACACATACACACACAAAGCAAAAATGTATTTTCATTTATTAAAAAATAGTGTTATCATAACCCATATTATTTGTAGTGATCCGATTTTTGAAAATCTTTGTCTATCTTTCTCTATCTCAATTTGTGGTATAGTAGTATTATTGGATGATTAACAAAAATAATATCAAGCATATTTGATAAGTGAGAGAAAGAGAATTGTTTTGATAATGTATTGTGTGATGATCATCAATACATAGTGGAATTTGAACCCTATAGAACTGTACAACTTACATAATTTCTTTTGTATTGCCAAGGTGAGAGAGAGAGATCTCATCTGTGTCTGATGTACATCTATGTCCAATGTCACCTCATCACGAAGTGAAAGAAAAAATGCATCCCAGTATAAGGCTAACATCTAAATAGTGGAGAGGCTGTTGAGATATCGAGCTCCACTCGTGATATGCCAGGGTGACCGTTGTGTATTTATGTCACCGACTTGTCAGTTGCAGACGCGGTTGGTACACCGCCCATGAATAATAGCTACATGATAGCTATCCTTATCTACTCTAGTTCGTGGCTCAGTTAGTATGCCACCTTAGTTAGTTGAGTTTGGTTTGAGACCCATATAGAGGGTTCTTCTATTTCTTTGTACTTGAGTTCTTTTGGCTTACACAACTAAGAAGAGGAAAACTGTTTTCAGCCTCCACCCTTGTGTGTCTTCCCCCATTGTGCAAGCAAGAAAGCTTCAAGCGAGACTCCTTCCTTCTCTCCCACAATCTTGACATGGTATCAGAGACTTGTTCATGGTAAGGAGCTCAAGAAAGCAAGCCAAGCTCGCGGTGTTCTGGTAAGAGGAGCAGTGTTGCTTTCATCTTCTGTTTTGGGAGCAGATCTCTGCCAGGTAGCACAGCCGGAAAGTACAGGAGTGCATTGTCTCAGGTTGAGACGCCCTTCGCGGTGAAGCAAGAGGGCAGTATATGCTGCGGGAGAGAACTTGAGCCCTTGGCGACCTTGTTTTTTTTATTTGAGGCCATTTCGGGGCCTGTTTTGGAGGTGGAAGTTTTCTGCACGCACTCAGGAAAAGGCTCAGTTTTATGCTGTGTAGCCACTGTTCTACAGGTCGTGAATAGTTACTATAAAAATTGCATGGTATGTTTGTGTGTAGAGACATTGGGAGTTACAGAATCATCCCTGTTGCCTGTTGATGCAAAATCGTCACTAGGAAGTGACTGTGTGGTCAAATACCACTTTCGCCAGTTTTGGATTTTCCCTTGTGAGGGTGAAGCTGTGGTTTTTGCAGTGACAGAATTTTTTGCAGTCTTCTGTAATGGCATCTGATTCTCTTTCACAGATTGTCACTGAAAAGCTTGACAAGAACAACTTCCAAGCATGGAAGTTTAGAATGACGAATTTCCTTATGGGAAAAGGATATTGGGAATTTGTTGCAGGAAATGAAGAAGAACCAGTTCTTCCTTATGTTCCCAATCAACAGCAAATGCAAGCATTTAAAGCATGGCATGAGAGAGCCAGGAAAGTTATGTATTGGCTGTCTATCAGCATTTCAGACTCTATGATTGTGCATATTCAGGATGCAAGTACGCCAAAGGAGGCATGGGATACTTTGTCAAAAATGTATAGCACAAATACGCAAGCCAGGAAAATGCAGCTCAAGCAAGAGTTGCACAATGTGCAAAGAGAAAATATGAGCATCAACGACTACCACATGAAGGTGAAGAAGATTGCAGATGCACTTGCTTCCATTGGGTCACCAGTGGAAGATGATGATTTAGTTTCTGTGACCTTGAATGGTCTAGGAAAGGATTATGCACAGTTTCGGACATCCATTTTAGTTCGTGAAAGATTTCCTGATTTTGAGGAGCTGATTGCTCTTCTAATTTCTGAGGAGCAAAGAAATGGTGGTGCATCTTCTTCAAGAGGAACTTCAAAAGAAGCTGTCTTCTACTCAAATGCTGGAAGAGGTAGAGGCAGAGGTAGAGGAGGCCGATATGGAGGCCGTGGTAGAAATCAGAATATGCAGCAAACTCAAGAAAACCAGTCCTATGGAGGAGGATGTGGTAACTCTAGAGGCAGGGGGAGCCAAAGAGGTCGTGGTAGATGGCAAAGAGGCCAAAATGCAAACAGTAATGTTGAATGCTACTATTGTGGTAAAATGGGTCATATGGCTAAAGACTGCTATAAAAAGCAGAATGATATCATGAATGGAAAACTGCAACAAGGAAATTATGCATCCTCTAGTAGACAGGGTGATGACAGAAATGAGCATCTGTTTATGGTGCAGCACATGAACAATTCTGTGACAAATGCAGAAGAAAGCAATGATGTATGGTATGTTGACTCAGGTGCATCAAACCACATGACAGGTCGTGTAGAATGGATGGAGGATGCAAGAAAAATGGAAAAACTAGGATTTGTGGAGAGTGGTGATGATACTGCACATCCTATTGTGTAGATTGGAAAAATTCCCTTGTCTATGCAGGATGGGAAAAAGAAATACATGTCCGATGTATTTCATGTCCCGAATATCACCAAGAATCCGGTTTCTGTTGGTCAAATGGTTGAACAAGGCTTGCAGGTCAGATTTAATCCTCATGGATGCTTTGTTGAGGATATGAAAAATAAAAGTCGCTTGATAGCAAAAGGAAAGAAGAAGGGCATAATGTTTACATTGGATGCAAACATGTCTGAATTGAGTGCAGCAATGTTTGCACATGGGACCGGTGTAGTTGCAAATATTGATATCTGGCATAAACACATTGGTCATGTTAATGTACAGCGGCTTAAATCAATGCAGGCCCAAAATATTGTTGCAGGTTTGCCGAAATTCAAGGTTGCAGAAATGCATAAGGTATGTGAAGCCTGTCAATTTGGAAAACAGGCAAGGAAACCATTTCCTAGACATGTTCAAGAGAGTAAGAAGCCATTGGAATTAATCCACTCTGATGTGTGGACAACTAAAGCTGCATCTCTTGGAGGCTTTCATTATTTTGTCAGTTTTATTGATGACTATAGCAGAAAAGTTTGGGTGTATTTTATGAAAAAGAAAAGTGAAGTTTTTGGGCATTTCAAAACTCTTAAAGTGATGGTTGAAAAAGAAACAGGCCTGCAGATAAAATGCCTAAGGTCAAATGGAGGGGGAGAGTACCTCTCAAATGAGTTTGCAAGGTTCCTGCAGGAGCATGGCATAAAGCAGCAATATTCATGCAGTCATACCCCACAACAAAATGGAATTGCAGAAAGGAAAAACAGGCATATTGGAGAGGTATCTCGTGCCATGCTCAATGAAAAAGACTTGCCAGATTTTTATTGGGCTGAAGCAGTTGCTACAGCAGTCTACATAATGAACAGGACTCCCACTACAGCAATACATGGAATGACTCCAGAGGAGAGGTATACTGGTAGGAAACCAGATATTTCTCATTTAAAAATTTTTTGTTGCATTGCCTATGTACATGTGCCAAATGAGTTGAGATCCAAGTTGGATCCAAAAGCGGAGAAGTGCATCTTTATTGGTTACTCTCTGCAGCAAAAAGGGTATAGATGCTATAACCCTTCTACTCGTAAGTTTACAGTGAGCAAAGATGTTGTTTTTGATGAGATGAGTAGCTTGTATAAACCAATAAATGTGATTGATGATGTAGATGCACAAAATGGTAATCCTGCACAGAATTCACAACAGCAGTCACAAAATATTAGTGGACCTGGAGCGTCCTCTAGCAGTGGTTCACATTCTTCGCCGTGGACAGGCAGATTGAGATCAGGAGAATCTTCTCAAAGTAATGCAGATAGTGGTATGCATGTATCACGAAAAGGAAAAGAGAAGGTTGATCAGCCAATGTTTGATGTGAATGTAGGTCACTCTTATGTGGATGGTGAATCTAGTGGCTCAGAATAGAGCATCGATGATGAGTTGGGTATTCCTTCTATTGTTACACCTGGAGTAAGGAAAACCAGGGATGTTTTGAGAGCACCTGGGAGTGAACCTACTTTGCGCAGGTCTACGAGAGCTAGGTATCCTATGGATAGGCTGAAATATGATGGATTTACAGCCATTCACTATGCATATATGGTCAAAGTGATACAGGAACCAGAACCCACTTCTTTTGAGGAAGCCATGGGAAAAGAAAAATGGGAGAAAGCCATGGATGAAGAAATGGATGCCTTGGAAGCAAATGCTACATGGGAATTGGTACCTTTGCCTAAAGGTAAAAATGCAATTGGCTGTAAGTGGGTTTATAAGGTGAAGCACAATGCAGATGGTTCTGTGAACAGATACAAGGCAAGATTAGTAGTCAAGGGGTATGCACAAACATATGGTATTGACTATGAAGAAACATTCAGTCCGGTTGCAAGGATGGCAACCGTAAGAGCGGTCATTGCTATGGCTGTATCAAAGGGATGGTCTTTACATCAGATGGATGTAAAGAATGCCTTCTTGCATGGTGATTTGCAAGAAGAGGTCTATATGGAGCAGCCACCAGGTTATGTGCATGTTGGTCATCCTGAGTTTGTTTGCAGGTTGAAGAAAGCCTTGTATGGCTTGAAGCAAGCACCTAGAGCATGGTCTGACAAGATAGGACAGTATCTTGTCACTATTGGCTTTCAAATTTCCAAGGCAGATTTCTCACTTTATGTGAGAAAAACAGAGAAAGGTATTATGCTACTTGTCATTTATGTTGATGATTTGATTATGACAGGTGACAGTGATGAAGATATCCTTCATGTGAAAATGCTATTGAAGTAGAAGTTTGAGATGAAGGATTTGGGAGAGCTGTGTTATTTCTTGGGCATTGAGGTGATTAGATCACCAAGTGGGATACAGCTCTTGCAGAGGCAGTATGGATTGGACATGCTGTCCAAATATGGGATGACAGGCTGTAAGCCTATTTCAGTTCCTTTGGAGCAGAATGTGAAGCTAAGCACAGATGCAGGTGAGCTTCTAGAAGACCCTACTATGTACAGACGCATAGTAGGAAGTTTGATTTATATGACTATTACCAGGCCAGATTTGAGCTATGCTATTGGATTGGTAAGTCAGTTTATGCAGGCTCCAAGGAAACCACATTTGGATGCGGCTAGACGCATACTCAGGTATGTGAAGTCCACATTGCAGTATGGACTATTTTATGAGACTGGGGTTCAGATACAGTTGCATGGATACACTGATGCTGATTGGACTGGTAGTATTTCTGATAGACGATCTACCAGTGGATATGTGTTCTCTTTTGGGAGTGCTGCAGTCACTTGGAGCAGCAAGAAACAGCCTACAGTTGCCTTGTCGAGCACAGAGGTTGAGTAGAGGGGTGCAGCAATGGCTGCATGTGAGGTAGCTTGGTTGCAAAAGCTACTTTATGATATGCATCAGTCTACAGATGGACCAGTTGTCATTTATTGTGACAACATGAGTAGTATACACTTGGCAAATAACCCAGTCTATCATGCTAGAACAAAGCACATTGAGGTGCATTATCACTATGTGTGAGAGAGGGTTTTACTAGGTCTTATTGATCTAGTTTCTGTCAGCACAGAGGATCAGGTAGCTGACATATTCACGAAGGCATTGGGCGCAGAGAAGCTGCGCAAGTTCAGAGACCTGCTTGGTGTGCAGGAATTGGGATTGAGCTCGAGGGGGAGTGTTGAGATATCGAGCTCCACTCGTGATACGCCAGGGTGACCGTTGTGTATTTATGTCACCGACTTGTCAGTTGCAGACGCGGTTGGTACACCACCCATGAATAATAGCTACATGATAGCTATCCTTATCTACTCTAGTTCGTGGCTCAGTTAGTATGCCACCTTAGTTAGTTGAGTTTGGTTTGAGACCCATATAGAGGGTTCTTCTATTTCTTTGTACTTGAGTTCTTTTGGCTTACACAACTAAGAAGAGGAAAACTGTTTTCAGCCTCCACCCTTGTGTGTCTTCCCCCATTGTGCAAGCAAGAAAGCTTCAAGCGAGACTCCTTCCTTATCTCCCACAATCTTGACAGAGGCATGAGGAGGAGAGGCCTAAAGCCCTCACGAGAGAGAGAGAGAGAGAGAGAGAGAGAGAGAGAGAGAGAGAGAGAGAGAGAGAGAGAGAGAGAGAGAGAGAGAGTGTGTGTGTGTGTGTGTGTGTGTGTGTGTGTGAAAGTCAAGGGGAGAGGAGGACTAGGACAAGGGGAAGATAACATCCTAGAGGAGAAAGAGGAGGGAGAAAGGTGGTGGTGGTGGTGGTGGTGGTGGAAGTGGAGGTAATGTTGGTGGTAGTGGTGGTGATACAAGTACTGCAATTATTACTTGTTTCCCATATGAAACTATGCGTCTCATTTTCTTGGTAAGAAATGTATGGTAGTATATAAAAAGAACAATGAAAATGATAATTAAAAAATATCTCTACGATTTATCACACAATTATCCATATCAATACTTTGCATTCAACCTCAACAACCCAACTATCATATCAAGGCAATGGTACATAATGCAAAAGGAGGCAACAAAAGGAAATCCATGTTTTTCCAATAAAATGTGCTAATTGTGACTTTCACACATTGACAAGTTGAAACATATATTAAGCATTTGAAGACATTATAATAAAACACATTTGATTAGCATGCAATCATTGAGTATTTTTCTTTTAGCCTTTGTAGGCTGTCATATATGTATTCAACCTTTGTAGGTTATCCTATGCATATTCAACCTTTGTAGGCTATGCTATGTGTATTCAATCCACCTTATAAATTTTAATATAAAACATATCTTTATAAATCCAATGACTTTAACACATAAGAACAAAGTGGTGACTTGTTAACTAGTAGAGCATACCTAACAATTAAGAAATTAGAACCACATATTCAAGAATTTGGAAATTTTCATACATTTTTGAAATTCCTAATGTGATTAATATTTGGACACATGGTCAAATCTTATCCCCTTACTTGAAGGTGAAATTTTTCCTAGATACTATATAAGAAATCTCCCTAAGTCCCACTCTTAAATATGGGTTTAAGATTTAGCCATTTGGTCAAATATTTTCTCCTTATTTGAAAGTAGAACTTAGGAGATTCCCAAATTTCTAATATGATATTTTAGAATAGTTTTGGTTCAAAATATACTTCATAAGAAAGCTTTCATAATAATTAAAATAAATGAAGATGACATCTCAGAAGTATGTATTGTATAGTGTGAGATGATGTGCAAATAGCTTAAGTTCCATAAGCTGATACTCCCAAAAGTCTATCTAATATAATTTGTTTCTTAAACATGAAAAAACCAAAATTTGATAAGGGGTTGTTGCTTTGACAATTTTCAAGATAGACTTTATTGCATAATATTAAAACAAATGAGATATTTTTAGAAGAATATAAACACAAAAATTTTGGTATGTCTCCTGCACATCCATGGTGGTTTCTGCTTACAACCATGCCCTTGTATGATTTAGAAAGAGAAGTCTCCCACCAAAAAACCTAGACCTTTAAAATACTTGTTGTAAGACTAACGTGACTTGGTACCAATTTGTATAGCCTCAGTCTTTAATACATGTAGTAGTGCTTGAGAGCTTTCTAGAATCTACACAAACATTGAAGAGATAAATTTGTAGACAAATATATGTGGAAAACATGTTTGAGAGCTTCCACTACAATGTATAGGAAATATAAAATGCATATGGATGTTACTTACTTTGCCATAAGCAGCCTCTACATCTTCCAAGGTTTTGTCATATTCATTTATATAAGCATATTTGCGAGACAAGCTCTCATCAAGCTCTGCAAGCCTCTTGGTAAGCACTACAAGATCCTTTTGGATGCTGGCCTTCTCTTCTTCCTCTGCTTGTAACATCTTATTGATTTCATCCCTCTTCTCTCGAAGCTCATCAATACCTACCACAACCAAACCCATCCTCTAAATGGAACAACGATGCAATATAGCATAATATGTACACTTGAGTGGCTCAAGTGATAAAAGCTTTAAGGAAACTAGAGTGTGTGTGTGTGTGTGTGTGTGTGTGTGTGTGTGTGTGTGTGTTAAACACTTTAAGGAAACTAATGTGTGTGTGTGTGTGTGTGTCTGTGTCTGTGTCTGTGTGTGTGTGTGTGTGTGTGGAGAGAGAGAGAGAGAGACTTACGTTGAGCAAGCTCCATGGTATAGTCTTCAAGCTCTCCTCCAGTGGATCGACCTGCCATGCGCATGGCGCCGCACCTGCATGAGTGGGCGGTGATCCGAGGAGGCGATGGCGGAGATGGGCGGTCGCTGCTGCAGCGTCGGAGGATAATAATGACGCCCGGACTGGTGATGAAGACGATGATGGTGGCAGGGATGCGGATCGGATTAGTCGATTACGGGCGGGAGGAGGATCCGTTGCTAGGGTTGATATTGCCGTATTCGTCTCTGCAAATGCGGCCGGTTGATATGTCGTGCTAATTCAGACAGACCTCTCTCACATAATTATAATGATCAGACAGATTCATGGATTGTCTGCGCTGCATTAGAAAAGGCCAATCATTTGAGAGAGAGAGAGAGAGAGAGAGAGAGAGAGAGAGAGAGAGAACGGTTACTTCCCCTTCACGTCTTTCCCCACTCGCACACGCAACCTTTCACCCACCACCCCCAATGGGATTCCCCTCTTAGGGTAAAGGGGCAATCAAGTGAAGCCCAACAACATAACGCCTCATCCCTCACATTAACCAACTCATACCTCCTTCTTAACATATGGTAATAGTATTATATTACCTCAATCCAGCAACAATTGGTGAATAGAAGTGCCCCCACTCAATGCTACGTCTAAGATATACCAACACATGGAAGTGGATTGGGGGTTATAAGCAATTCAAAACATTTGTCTTTTGTAGGAGATGTACTAGAGTGTAGCCTCGAACTAGCCTTGCTTGCTTAGCCTATGCCGAGCAACTTTTGTAGTGAGATACTTCACATAGACGTGTTCTTTCTTTCCAATGAGGTATTCATTGTTGTGTATGGAATGATGGAGGTGTTGGGACTTTATGTCTTATTTTAATCTATAAATGACCAAAAGAAGAGCTCCAAATGAAATGTTAAACTATTCATGCAAATCCCCAAATCTTCAAATGCAAACTCAAAGACCGAGAGCAAAACTCTTGCAACACAAATGGTTGTACACTCTCAAAATCAACCATCACATATAACCATATTCTACAAGTTTGAGTATACAAGATATTGCAAATGGGTGTTGCTATGAACAAAAAAGGTTATCAACATTAGATAAATGGAAAAGCAGAGTCATTATATGAACATGTGGTACATAGACCTACATGAGTGCTATACAATGTGTATGGCGGAGGTGCAACTCTCTTTAAAATTTATAAGGAAAATGATCCTACCCTCCCTCATTTCCTAAAGTGCATGCTATCCTAATATATACACATAAAAATCTAAATAATATCTTGCAAACGTTGTCTTTCTATTTATTGGCTCCTTTCTTCCCTTTCTTAGAATCCTCAAGGGAAATGTGGACTCAAAAAGGGCCTTCTAAGGAATGGATTAGAGTAGATTTACTTTTGCTAATGTAAGAGAGGTGGTGAATGATGGTAGCTGACCATGGTTTCATATCGAACAAAGTGGTTTTCCAAGTAAAAAATGAGAAAAAGACATTGCAATTTTTATTTATAATATTATTGCTAATTTCTCATTTTACCATTGGCATTTACCTTAATGGTAGATGTTTAACATTGTTGAGATTCAAGCTCATAGTTGTCTACCTTAGTTGAATAAGGTTAAGTCATACTAACTTAACCATGGTTAGTACTAGGTTACTTGCTTTGTGTATGTGTGTGGTACACATTTGACTTTTACACTGTGTGTTGAAGAAATGAAATGAATTGAGAAGGGAGCATGTCTGCTACCCTTCTTACCTGTGACTTTGTCCATCTCTCTCTCGTTTTCTAATATGGTATCAGAGCATTGGTCCATCATCTACTGCCACCACTTCACCTCCTTGAGGTTTCAACACTGATGTGAAAGACTTCAGAGTTGTAAACTTAGAAGCCACAGCTGTGGTAGCTTTGACGACCTAGACACTGTACATGCACATCAGACCCACAGGGAGAGCCTTGCCGGATAGAAAGGAGATCTTCTTGCTCACAGCGCTCGAAGTAGCAGCTATGGCTGTCACTTTGCTGGAAGTGCATACTGCGGATGCCATCTTCAAATGTGTAGAAGCAGGTGCCTCGCAGTGCTGAAGAAGATTGTTAGTAAGTGAGTGTGTTGTAGAATGGATTAGAGCAGGCGCTGAGAAGCTTACACGAGGAAAGGCGATCAATCATGGTATGATGGTGTGGACAGTCCTTGGAGCAACACGCCTGCTGCTCAGGGAAGACTTGGTTATGCTACTCTTCTTGATGAACATGTTTGCGGTAGTCAACACATTTGCTACTGAACCCAGCATGCTTGTGACCTCCCTTCGCTTGAGCTCACAAGAAATGGAGAATTAAGGGATTCCCATTGAACTATCTTAGACTGCAAAGGAAAGCTGATCATTAAACAAGCCAATCCTTTCTTCAAATTAGTTCTTTGTACCAAGAGCTTTCATGAAGATATTAGAAAGCTTTTGTATAAGAGAGACAAGGCAAGCAAGAGTTCTCAAGAAGATATTCATGAATATTGCACCTTTTGAAAAGTAACAATGCAAGCTTCTGTGGTATAAGACTAGAGGCTAGCCAAGGCTGTAGAATAAGAAGATGGATTAATACTACCATGAATCAGTCAAACGAAGCTCACTCCAGCTGGACGTGATTGCATAGGTTTAATAATGGAAGTTGTTGTTATTAGCTCAGTAGAATCTCATCCGGGTGGTCAGTATCATTGCTGGAATATTCATTTTCAACTTTTCTGAAATGACAAACAAAGCAAGGAGCAGGACTTGGCAACTTAAAGCAAATGTAACTTGAGCTAGCACTCTAAATTGCAGAAGCAGCACACTATTGCTACACAAACAGATGACAAGTTCACGGTTTATTCAATTGCACTTGTAAAGAGGTGCTAAGGCATAGATAGAGAAATGCAAAGCAAGAAAGAATTGCAGGTTTTCATGGCTCTCACTGTGGCTACTGCACACACGGAATGTACATGTCCATGTATGCTTGGTTGAACACTTCAAATACGGATACTTGCAAACCCTTGCATACAATCCCAAGCTTGTCAATGGAGACTGTCCATTTTGCCATAGTACGTAATATTTGCAAGTGCACTTGCTACAAACCCATTGTTGATGCATGTAAAAGTTTTGTTGCAAACAACTTCTGTAGGTCATGTTTACCTTGTACAGCAAGTCTCTGAGTAGTCAGTTGAAGGAATACTAAGTATTTATTTCGTGCGGACCTTATGTGGTCATCATATTAGATTGGAATGCAAAGTTGTTGATGCATTGTAACTACAGTTAAATGGGAATAAAAGACAAGTACTGTCTAAAAATGCAATAGTGGTTATTGCTGCAATTTTACAGTAAAAGCTGGTTGCACTACAGGTCACTGAAGTATAATGCATGCTGGCATTTTGAGAAATTGACTGGTTTTACAAAGCTTAAGACTTTGAAATGGCAAACACAGGAGAGAAGGATACTATCACTCAGATAGTTGGTGAGAAGCTAGACTACAACAATTTTGTTCTATGGGAACTTAGAATGTCTAATTTCTTAATTGGAAGAGGCTATTGGGACCTAGTCACATGTCATGAAGATGAGCCCAAGCTACTGGAGGATAGACCTCCAACACAATATCAGTTAAAGGCACACAAAACATGGTTGGAAAGGCCAGCAAGGTCTTGCATTGGCTGTCATTATGTGTGTCAGACAAAAGGCTATGCAAATTGCAAACTATACTTCCCAAAAGCTACTTGGGACTTATTGATGAAGAATTATGGGCATGTCACTCATGCCAGAAAGACACAACTGAAGCAAAAATTCAGCCACATATCCAGGAATGGAAGGTCTATTGAAGACTATGTCACTGAGATCAGATCCATTGTAGAACAATTCGGCTCAAGTGGAGCTAAAGTTGAGGATGATGATTTGGTGGCTACTACCCTCCATGGACTTGGACAGGAATATAAGCAGTTTCATACTTCCATATCAGTGTGTCAGGATCAATCTGACTTTGATGAACTTATGGCACTTCTATTGCATGAAAAAGTAAAACTTGGACTCAATACAAGCTCTAGTGGGTCTAAGAACAGCAGGGACCGTGTCTTTTACTCCAATGAAAGGGGTAGAGGTGGAAAAGGAAGATCAAACTTTAAAGGAAGAGGTGCCAGAAATGCATATGCAACCCGTGGACAACAAGCTACTGGATGGAAAAATAGGCAATCTCAAGTAAATAGAGGTGCCTCAAATGCTTGTGGAAGAGGAGATTATACAACTAGAGGAAGAGGCACTTGGCAGCAGCCTCAAATGAGTCATGGACATCAATAAAATGCAAATAAGGATTATCATTATTGTGGCAAATATGGGCATGTAGCTAAGGATTGCTACAAAAAGCAGAATGATCAGAGAGAGCAAGAGGGAACCAACATGGTAATTATGATTCTTATAGTGGTATGCAGGAGGATGACAGGTTGTTTGCTATGCAACATGTCAAGAAAGAGTTGCCTACACAAGGCAAAGCAAATGATGTATGGTATATAGACTCACGGGCATCTAACCACATGACTCCTCATCGAAAGTGGTTTGACACATTGGTAGAAGGTGCTCATGGATATGTTTGCACAAGGGATGATATGTAGAATGACAATATGCATACAGGTACTGTTCCCTTGATGATGCATGGTGACAAAAAAAAGAGTCTCTATGATGTGTTACATGTACCCTCCATAACCAAAAAGTTGCTTTCTGTGGGATAAATGGCTAAACAGAATCTACAAGTTAGATTCAATAGAGATTGATGCTACATTGATGAGTATGGTCAAGGATGCAAACTCATTGCTAAAGGCAAAAGAAATGGCAAGATGTTTACATTGGATACGAAAATTCCAGCATTGAATACTGATATATGTACTAACATGACAATGCTGCAATAAGGGACATTGAGATATGGCCAAAAAGGATTGGTCATGTAAATATTCGAAAGCTGAAGAATATGCAGCATAAGCAAGTTGTACTTGGACTCCCTAAGTTCAAGCATGTGGAATTGGGACATGTATGTCAGTCTTGTTAATTTGGAAACCAATCAAGGCTTCCATTTATGATGCATGTAAGCACTACTACTAGACCGTTACAGCTTGTACCTTCTAATGTATGGGGACCCTCACAGAATGCATCTCTTGGGGGATCATGTTACTATGTGTCATTCATAGATGAATGACTATAGTAGGTACACATGGTTGTATGTGTTGAAGCACAAGAGTGATATCATGGATGCTTTTCAAGACTTCAAGAGACATGTGGAGAAAGAATTGGCTTGCTACATCTCATGCTTGAGATCTGATAGTGGTGGAGAATATGTTTCTAAAGACTTTGATCACTTATTGGTAGCTCATGGGATTACAAGGCAATTGACATGCAGGTAGACACCACAACAAAATGGTGTGACAAAAAGGAAAAATAGGGTGATCATGGAATTTTCAAGAGCCACGTTGAATGAGAAAAGCCTACCAAATGCATATTGGGCAGAGGCTGTAATGATTGCATTGCATGTCATGAATCGTAAAGCAACAGCAAGTATACATCAGGTGACTCCTCATGAGAGGCTTTATGGGATAAAGCTAGATGTTAGCCATCTTAAGGTTTTTGGATGCTTGCACTAACAGCTTGGATAGTGAGTTTGGTATTCCATCAGTTGTGACTCCTGGTAGATACATACCACCTCATGAGAGAGGAGAGTCTCATACTGCACCTCAGTTGAGGAGATTAGAAAGAGTCAGGAAGCCTGTGGATAGGCTTACATACAATAGTTATATAGTGAGACACTATGCATATATGGCAAAAGTCGCTAGCTTCAAGGAACCCACAAATTTTTCGAAAGCTATTTTGGATTATCATTGGTGTAAGAAAATGGATGAGGAATATTCAGCATTGGCTAAAAATGATACTTGGGATTTGGTTTATTTTCCTGAAGGTAAAATGGCTATTGGTTGCAAATGGGTATACAAAGTGAAGTGCAAATCAGATGGCACATTGGAAAGATACAAGGCAAGACTTGTGGCAAAAGGGTATGCACAACGATATGGCCTTTATTATGGGGAGACATTCAGTTCTGTTGCTAAAATGGCAACCGTGAGGACATGATTGCTTTGGCACCATCTAAAGACTGGAGTATGTATCAGATGGATGTGAAGAATGTTTTTCTCAATGGTGATTTGGTTGATGAAGTATTGTGGGAGCTTTCACTCAACCGCCAAGACCCACGGACCGTTTATTGTTTCAAGTGTTCCAAGCGAGCTCTAACGGCTATCTCTCACCTAGCCGACGCGCCGTCAATCCTACAAGTGTAATGAGCTTACCTTGATGCCCGATCGAGTGCCCTTCTCTCTCTTGCACTCCGGTAGCTCCATGATTCTTGATGCTAGCTCAAGCATCCTCAAGCCTCCTTCATCTCCAAGCTCCATCCTCCATAGCCGCACATGCAAGAGAAGAGAAGAGAAGAGAAGAGAAGAGAAGAAGAGAAGATGAGATGGTGAAGAGCTTCACCCTCTTGATCCCTCACTCTCACACACACTCACTCCCTCACACTCTCACACTCCCTCTCTCAAGAGCACACACAAGCAAGAAGGAGAGAAGAAGAGAGGAAGAAGAAGACTATTTTTGCCACACACCAAGGAATGAGCTTCTAATTCACTTTTCAACTTTATATACAAAACCCTAAATTCCTTTTGGGCGGTCATCCCCTTTTTCCCTTTTTTACATGGCCGGCCATAGCCTAGGCCCTTTTTTCCATTTCCCACCATTCTAATTTATCATATTCCCAACTAATGCATACACTTTACACAGGAGCGAGCCTGGCACTCTTTTACAAAGATTCGAGGGGCGCTTTCGCATTTTAATTCTTTTGTTGCCTCGGGCCAACACCTAAGCTTCCTGAGGGTCGTGCCCGAACATTTGAATTTTTCAGTGAGGACTGGCTCTCGGTCAAGGCTCCTTTTTCCGCTTTTATCCTACGCCTTTTTTGCTATTTCCATTTTTTCATTTTTCACTCCTCTGTGCTGCGAAACCACGGTAACATTACCCTCCTCCTAGCCAAGTGCTAGTCCCATGGCACTGTGGTGGGACGTAGTGGCTAGTTAGGTCGGCTACTGGGCGGAACAGGTAGTTGGGTGGTTGGGGGAATGATAGGTGATGGAGGTTGGGGACGACGACCAGGAAAGATTCCGGTGTGCTTTAGGCTCCATGAAGATACTCGGCATCTTTCACACTGTTGGGGCGCCCCTTGTGTAGCTGGTCATCTTTTGAGTATCCAAAACGCTTGAAGCAATAAGCAACCCCTTAGGAGGATGGTATTGGAGGGATTTATTCTGGAGAAACCCCCCGAACACTATTTGCCTTGAAAACCCGTGGCCTTGATTGAAGATCCTTGTCTTTGAGTAGAAGGTCTTCAGTTTTGAGTTGAAGGTCTTCAGGCTAGTGGAGTCAATAAGCGATCCATAGATCTTGAGGCTTTGGGCATGGATCTTCAGACGATGAGGTTCCAAGATCTATGCCAATGGCAGTTCTACCTTGACTTGGTTCGATCATGGTGGCTATCAGAGCAGGCAAATGGCTGGATGCCGGCACATGAAAAGAAGTTTGGGCCATTAAAAGGTGCTGTGGGTGATCATCTTCCGCGGGTAGCCATTTCTTGAGAGTCGAACATAACCTGCAAGAAAAGTTGTGCACTCCCTAAGGGGTGTGTCTGCTTGCCCTGTAGTGTGTGGTGCTCATGGTAGTGGAACTAGGAGATGGGTCTAACCTTGCGCAAGCCCTTGGTAATGTCCCACACTTGAGGACCCAGCTTGTGCTTCGTTGGAGGTGCGGTGTGAGCCTTAGGGTGACAGGTCTGAAAGTCCTGCCCTTGATGTGCCCTAAGCGTGACGTGGGGGAGGGGGCTAGGGAGAACCCTAGGTGCAGTAACTGTGGTGCTTCTTCTTCTTCTTCTTCTTCTTTTTTAAATGATACATGGGCCTAATTATCTTGATCGGAATGAGGAGGAGAAGGGGGGCGGAGAGACTTGCTCAAAAATTGGCGACTTTGCATGTAATCTTTTAAATTCATGCAGACATGAAGGGAGGTGGTGGAGAGGAAGGGGTGGTTGCATCTAGTGAACTGGCTGTTGTTCATGTCCTCTAGGAGGGCTAGGCAAAAAGAGGGAAGGACACTAGCCCTCATCATGAGACAAGCCATGGCACAATTATCTATAGCGTTAGGGTCAAAGAATAGGGGAGGCAGGCCGCGCTCTTGTGGAGTCGGGTCCTGCTTAAGAAGTAGCCTAAGTAACCTAAGATAATTACAAGTGGTTATAAAAGCAGGGTCAAGACATGAGGAAAAGTCTGCAAGGAAGCGCATCATAGACTCGTCTAGGCTTTCTGCAATAAAAAGAAGGGCGTTGTCAAAGGATGCTACAGTGGAGTTATAAATAACGGGAAAGTCATACCACCCGTGGAGGGTGGCATCAAAATCTACCCCTACCCTTCAAGGGTACGCCATGTAAGTAGGGTCGTTCTGCTCCAATGGCAGGGTATTACAAAAAGCCATCCAGGCAAGCATGCTTATGTCACATACTCGCCTCCTCCACAGGGGTTGGCTCTTATAGTTTTGTACAGTGTGGGAGATTTCAAAAATTTTATCTTGCCAGTAGTAGTCGGCCGCTTCGGTGCCCCAGGAGGTTGGGGACTTTTCCTGCTCCTCCAACCATTTTTTCCCCAACTGGCCACCGATCGCGATCACCTCGTCCATCACTTTGAGAGGCAGGACCCTCCGCAAACTGTTGGGTAGGAGGAAACTGAAGGAGAATGGATCCTTTCCTAGTTCTTGTACCTCCCACACCACCAACTCTGCATGGAATCCTGCGGGAAGATCATCTGGGCACGAAGGGAGAGGCGCGGATGGTAGCACGGCTAGTTTGGCTCTCAGTTTCTGTCTGGCCTCCTCCACCAGCTTTTTGCGTCTTTCTTTAGAGATGGCTTTTCTTTCTGCAGCTGGGTCTTCTTGTGGCGGGTCTTGGGCTTGTGGCGAGGGGGGTTGTGGGACTATATCTTCCTTGAATCGATTCACATCGATTTCCAGCTCTGCTTCTTTCCCCTGCCATTTTGTGTGTGCTGCTTCTTCCTCGAACCCGAGGGCGTCTATCTCCTGGGGTGTTAGGCCGGCCCGCATTAGGTATTTTTGATGTTCCTCCAAACTCAGCCTAACCTCCACCGATAATGGTGGCATTTGTAGTCCAGCGTGTAGGGCTCTTCTTGCCATGCCGAGCTTCCTTTGCACCACCTCCAGTGACTCTCCTTGTGCTGCGTGGGTGGCGTCCAAGATGGTGTCGAGGAAGGCCTTTTGTTGAGTGCTGAAGGCCACTTGGACTACCTCCGCCTTGCTCTCCGCGATGATTTTCTATTTTTCTGTTAGAGCAAGGCGGCGCACCAATGTCTTCACCCTCTTCTCGTTGTGCGCGGCGCACTCCTCGGCCCTTTTGTTCATTACTTCCAAGCCTTCTCCCTGCCTTAAGGTCAGCATCATGATTTTATGCTCATAATCCTCTAGTTCCCTTACTAGCCTCTCTTGTTCTTCTCTTTCAGAGGTCAGCTGATCTGTTAGGCACTTGAGTTCCTCATGCTGCTCCTCCATGTCTCGTTTTCTTTCTTCGTCCCTGGCATTCAGCTCCACCACGAGTGCATCAATGTCAGCAGATTTTGCAGCAAGCTCCTGGTACTGCACTATTAGGAGCTTGTGCTCTCTTTGCATGTTTACTAACTCTTGAGTCTCGTTTTTGAGTAGCTGCCTCCAATGTTCCACCCTCTCATCCTTAGCCTTCAGTTCTTGTTTCAGATTTGCAATCTTGCGCTGCTGCAAGGCTATCATTCTTGTCTTGTCCAGCTGGAAGGCGGCCATGATTTCCTTCTCGGCTGCCAACTCAGCCATGGCTATTTTGCATTCCTCCTTCGCTCTCTCCAATTGGGAGAGCAGCTCAGCGACGTATTCGTCGTAATTAGCCGGTGGCGTCATCGTTGCGTGAATGGGTGAGGTAGAGGCTTCGACTTTTTGCTTTTTGGGCTCTTGCCTGGACTCTGCATCCGTGGCTGGCCTCTTCTGTCCTATGGCCGTAGTCTCTGTGCTCTGTCCCTGGCCCGTTTCCTTGTTGATAAAATACTGCATCCACGCCACGAAGTTTGACACATCTGCGCTAGTGGGGATGCTGGGGGTGATGGTGGTGAGTTCCGCGGGAGGCACCAAGAGGGTAGGGATCGGATGGAGCGGGGCCTTGCCTTTGCCTTCGGGGACTGGAGGTGGCACGAACTTTGGCACCTGTGTGCTGGACCCTGGCCCCTCTTCTCTGTACGGGCTTAGGTTCCTTAGTTCGTCTGCTCGACACTGTTGTTCGATTGACCAGCGGGTGGCCTCCGCCAGGTCCTCTTCCTCCTTTCTTCGTAGCTCCTCCTCCTCCTCATCCGTTTTTCTCTTCCTTTCCTCCTGTCTTTTCTTCTGCTCCTCCTTCTTTTTCCCTTTCTGTTCTCTTTCCCTTCTTTTCTCCTCTTCAGCTTCTTGTTTTGACGCCTCCTTGTCTTTCTATAACTCCTCTTTTTCCCTCTCCTACTCTTGTCTCTTTGTTCTCTCTCTCTCCTTCGCTTCTTTCAGGGATTCGCTCTTCGCCCTTTCCAAGTCTTCCCTTTCCTTCTTCCTACCTTCATCCTTCTTCTTCTTCCCCTGCGTCGCCTTCTTCTTCGTTGTCCTGATTGTCTTCTTACTAGTTTGTCCCTCCCCTTCATCTTCAATTTCCGTTCTGTCGGTGGACCTGTCTTTGTCCTGAAGATGGGGCGACCTCTCCGATGTTTCTCCTTCTCCCTCCTCCGGCTCCTG